>NC_051042.1:16432169-16767169 GCF_904848185.1 Acanthopagrus latus | reverse complement strand
GTCATTTTGACAACGTTCCTTGGAATACATCCAGAGCAACCCATTCTGTCTACTCTATATTTAAATGTTCTTCGAGGCTTGTGGGAAGTGATCTTTTGTGACCATTTTTGTTCAGGTTAGAGCTAAAAGCAAAGTTAAAGTTAGAAAAAGTTTGCATGGCACCATATTGGAAAATAGAGATATACTGTGAACACATACATGCACACACACAGACAACACCCCCACACTCACCAGTGATGTTTGCTACGTGATACATCTGTTAGGAAAAAATAAGTGGGGCAGATGATTCAATTATAATAACCTTAATAGCTGGTGCTCTTTATCTGACCTATCGGCTTTTGTTGTCAAAATAAGAACATAAATTACATTTCCAAGCAATTATGTGATTCACTGCCTGCAGTTCTGTCTGTATGGTTGTTTGTCATCTGTAGCAGAATGAAAGAGAAACATCATCAGAATAACATCAGACGGATAGATTTTATCACAGATCTACATGTGGTCATCATTTTATTTATTTATTTACCCATTATGTTATTCTAACAAAAGTTTGCACTTTCTACTTTGAAATGAAATGAAATGAAAGAAAAATGAAAGAAAATGTACACTATATCGCCAAAATTATTCACTCACCCATCCAAATATTTGAAATCAGGTGTTCCAATCACTTCCATGGCCACAGGTGTATAAAAGCAAGTACCTAGGCATGCAGACTGTTTCTACAAACATTTGTGAAAGAATGGGTCACTCTCAGGAGCTCAGTGAATTCCAGTGTGGTTCTGTGATAGGATGCCAGTTGTGCAACAAGTCCAGTTGTGAAATGTCCTCACTCCTCAATATTCCACAGTCAGCTGTCAGTGATATTATAACAAAGTGGAGGCGATTCAGAACGACAGCAACTCAGCCACAAAGTGGTGGGCCACATAAGATGATGGAGCGGGGTCAGCGGATGCTGAGGCGCATAGTGCACAGAGGTCGCCAACTTTCTGCAGTCAGTCGCTACAGACCTCCAAACTTCATGTGGCATTCAGATTAGCTCAAGAACAGTGTGTAGAGAGCTTCATGGAATGGGTTTCCATGGCCGAGCAGCTGCTTCCAAGCCATACATCAGCAAGTGCAATGTAAAGTGTCGGATGCAGTGGTGTAAAGCACGCCACCACTAGACTCTAGAGCAGTGGAGACACATTCTCTGGAGTGACGAATCACACTTCTCCATCTGGCAATCTGATGGACGAGTCTGGGTTTGGCGGTTGCCAGGAGAACGGTACTTGTCTGACTGCACTGTGCCAAGGGTAAAGTTTGGTGGAGGGGGTATTATGGTGTGGGGTTATTTTTTCAGGAGCTGGGCTTGGCCCCTTAGTTCCAGTGGAAGGAACTCTGAATGGTTCAACATACCAAGAGATGTTGGACAATTTCATGCTCCCAGCTTTGTGGCAACAGTTTGGGGATGGCCCCTTCCTGTTTCAACATGACTCTGCACCAGTGCACAAAGCAAGGTCCATAAAGACATGGATGAGAGAGTTCGGTGTGGATGAACTTGACTGGCCTGCACAGAGTCCTGACCTCAGCCCGATAGAACAGCTTTTGGGTGAATTTGAGTGGAGACTGAAAGCCAGGCCTTCCCGTCCAACATCAGTGTGTGACCTCACAAATGCGTCGCTGGAAGAATGGTCAAAAATTCCCATAAACACACTCCTAAACCTTGAGGAAAGCCTTCCCAGAAGAGTTGAAGCTGTTATAGCTCCAAAGGGTGGACTAACATCATATTAAACCCTCATGTTTGGTGATGTTTTTGTAGAATTTTTTAATAGCAGAAATGGAATATGACATTCATAACACATTACCCCTTTCAACAGAAGAGGATTAGAGCCACTGATTAGAAGAGAAAACTCTTTTCACTCTTTTTTTTGACATGTCCAACTTTTTGGGTGGAATGTTTAGTGTTTGATCGCCTGAAAATAAAGAGTGTGTTTTCTTTTCCTTAGTATGAGCCCTGCACGACAGATCTCCTCCACTGAGACCGGCATGTTGCACCATCTTGTTTCTACATCAGCCCAGAACAGCGGCTGCCACCGTTGTTTTTCATATAATCTCAATTCAAAAACAATTTGAATTAGCTACACAATCCTTTGAGATGAAGCTCATTAAAGGTTTACATTTTGGAAGCAGAAAGTTTAAAAACTGGGTCCAAAGGGAGGGTTATGCCATTTTCTGTTGACTGTGTTGAAGTTATGGCAGCTCGCTGAGAGTCCGTGAGGAGTGATAATACTTCACATGGATGGCTGAAGACTTTGGCCTTGAGAGTCAAATGAACACAGTGAAACTCTGAGAGACATTTCTTTGTTTAAATTTATTCAAATGCACACACATTCGGTCAAACTAAACTTTTGTGTGGCATAATGTGAACAAGAATGGCAACTGGCAACTTTCAGTCGGATCAAAGCCTTGTGCCTCTGCCTCCCTCCCTTTGTTTTCAAAGTTTATGTATCTCCAGTGTGAACACAGCAGCGGGCATCATGCTGGGACGTCGGCCGCTCTCTGAACTCCGAGACACCACTGACAAAGGCGATTAAAGCCATGCCTGCATATGATTAGCCCATCCTTTAGAGCTTTGAACCCCCACCCTCGACTATTCCCCAACTTAAACACTGAGACACTAAACAAAAAAGGGCCATGCGGTCCACATCAATGAGGAGTGAGGGATGGAACGATCAAATAGGAATCAGCAAGGGAAAAAAACAAACAAAGAGTTGCTAAATAAGCTGGGTGACAGGCAGAGGCCTTTTCCTCGGCTAATGGCTAGTGCAAATAGAATTGGTCTTCAGGGATTTAAAGGGCTGCGGCTGACAGTTAAAGCAGTCTAAAGCTGATCTACAACAAAGTGAGAATGCGATGCATCCGCACAGCGCCAACCTAGACAGGATGAGAGGGTGTAAATAACAGTCGGTCCCCAGGGATGTGTGCCACATAACACAAAAACTCCCTGGTTTGGGTGTTTGATTTGTTTGAATGCTATCTGACATTTACTTAACCAGCTGCAGGGATGTTATCTTTAAGGATTCTCAATTTGGTTTAACGATGGCGCCAGCTTCTGCCTGTCTTTATCCATTTAGGGTGCCTCTACACAAACCTGGCCCCGCATATATTTTACATTAGAATTTACTGCACTTTATGTTTCGCATGCTTATGGAGCAGCAATCCAGGTTGAACTAGAAAGCCAACCTAACGCTGAAGCAGAGCTACAAGAAGAGCGTCTGGAGTCACCATGAAATCGTGCTAGCCTGAGGTTATCCAGGAAAAAAAACGAGTGTTCCATTTCCATTTATGTCTCTTTCTGTTCTTATCTGGTCCAACATCCCTGCCATCACATCTCTGTTACCTTAATGGAAAACATAAGAGATGCCCTTCTAATGTTTCCCCCCCTCTCCCACCCCTTCAGATATACTGCTCTTTCCCTGCCTCTCTCCGTCGCCCTCCCTTCCTCCGGACCACCCAGACTATCACAGCGAGTGACGTGAGTGTGAGCGAGTGTGTAGCTGTGCGCGTATTGTGCATCTGGTGTAGTGTTACAGCTCAGATCACAGCCCAGTGCACATCTGAACACCCTGTTTTCAAGTGTCAGTTGAGTGGCAGAAGGACAGTGACAGTGCTGCCTCAGATCCGCTGCCTGTGTGACACAATGTGGCTGACAGCAGTTTACAATAAGGTGACATGTCGGACATCGAAGGATATGGACTCCGGTGAATGAGTCGGGTCGAACAACTTATTTTGCCTCTGAAAGGCCCACCCAGATCTTATTTGAGTGATTTTTCTGTGTATTGATCTTCTGACCGCTCAACAGATTAAGCTATTGATGAAATAATTGATTCATGCTACATCAGCTACACGCAACCAAGGTGCCAAGCCCACATGGACTAATGAGACATATTTCACGTCAGCGTTTGCACATGAACGCGCATATTCCCAAAAAAACTGGGATTTATTCAGAAGGGGAGACAAGACAAACGGCAGCGTTGTTATAGTTCTTATAACGAGCTGTGTTTTTTTTCTTCTTGTTTGCCTGTGTAAATGCCTTTTCTCAGAAGCAAAAAAAAAAAAAAAAAGATAGACGGAGTGGTGTCATTGTTATTCCACTGCAAATCATCCTTGGGAGAAGGTCTGGATGACTGTGACTTTGACACCAGTGTCTGCGGTTAGCATACCGTCCCCTGCCACAGCCCAGTCACTGGGATATGATGTTTGCAGTTAACGTTTCTGCAAACCACAGATGCTTCCATGGTTGACATTTGTGTAGTGGTGGTGTTATTTCAGTCAACAAGGGTGACCTGGGAATATTTCTAGACATCCTTGTGGTGTGAAAAGCAGACAGAGACCTGCAGACATTTCATATGTGTTCATGGTGACCAGTACAGGTATTTTAAGTGAAATCATGATGATTTTTTAACCTCAACTAAGTGTTTTTTTGTACATAAACCTAACCAGAGCTAAGCACAGCGTTGTGACTGCAGAAAAATAGAAAGTTCAATGTATAAAGAGACATTCAGTTTTAATTCACCTGTGGTTCGCACTATGCTTACAGTCATTCTGCCGATTTGGTTGAGTTAGCCATTTCCAACGAACAGTTTGTGATGGTTTCTCTTAACTTTGAAAGGGGTTTCTCCCTCCTGCACATGATCTTATCTTATCCAAGTAGTTTTGCATTAAGGTGGTAGATCAGAAAGCCCTGTTTTATGTAATTTGTGAAACTTGGACCTGATTCAATGTTTAAGTATAAGGATTTAAAACCCCAACATCAAAAGAAACACATTATGCAAAAGTGCATTATCAGGATGAGGCTGGTGGAACACTGGCCAACCAAAAGGGGACAGATTGGCTTTCTTGATACTAGATAACTTCTTTAGCGCAACTGTAATATGAACTCATATCACAGACCTGTCTTAGCCCAAGGGAAATTATGGAATACCAATGGGAAAAAAAGGCAGACAGATATACTGAAATCAACAATGTGAAAAAAACAAACAAACTGTAATGCTATAACGCAGCACTTACCAAGTCATAGAAAATAATTAATGCAAAATGCATATTTTGTACTGATCAGGGTGTCCATTTCATCACCTCCAAAGTCATTTTTACATGCAAAAACTCTTCGGAGGGCCAGATGGTTCAGCCCTGACGTACATGAACCGTTAAATTTCAAAAGGTTGAGATGGTGCCACGGGTGGCAAAGCTGCATCTGGCATGGTACTGAGAGGCCTGTGTGGTATCTAGACCACATCCATTCCTGATGGCATCATTCAGGACCACTGGGGCACAAACTGATGCCCAGCGATGACTGGCATGGTCAAATGAAGAACAGCCTCATGCCCACAGAATGTCAAATAGAGGAGATAGTGATTATTAATGTATAAATGCCATGTATTTGCCAAACACTTAAACTGTACATTACACAATTATTAGTTTAAATGTCCTATCACATGCATACTATTCAGGTTAGCAGAATCTGTGTCATGAGAATTCACAACTACTGATATGGGAGCCCTCGATTATGTTTTTATGAGGAGTAGTGAAGACTGTAGTTTGGCTTATTTTTTCTGCTGTTACTGAAACATTGACTAATTGTCAGCTCTCATATGAAGGTCAAATGAATACATAAGAACTTACTATAACTATCGTGCAATAACAATCTTGAAAATATATGAAAATGAAGTGATGAACAAAGATCAACATGACATATTTGGTCTTGCCAGTTTTCAACTTATCCAAATGTGTTGACCTAAATTTAGAGTGTTGGATCATGAGGCCTGTGATGTCACTGCTCCTTCTGTCATAGCCCAGTGGATCACAATCACATGTTCCGTGACATGTGGTCCTCGGGTAAGAGAACAGATTCTTCTTTTAGACTAGAAATGTTGTCAAATTCAGCACATGTATCATTTTTTAATTTTTACGGACAAAAGTAATCCAGAGCACTTTGATGCTATTGTTGAATATGCACACACTGTCTTAGTATGATCATTGAAAAAATGAAAAATTGAAATCTCAGTAATCACTAGAATAAATATTAGTTTGTTTCTGCAAGTCGAGGCTGTACGTTTCTTTATGTTTTAACCTTGAGTTTCTTTAGGATCCTTTTTTTTTTTTATTTCTGTCTTTTCATAGCTCTGTGCTTATGTTCTGGTTGGGTTTAGACACAAACACCTGGTGGACTTGGTGGGGTGAAGGGGGGCATGTTTGAAAAAAACAAAACAAAACAAAAAAAAAACCATTGCCCTCTTGGATGCCCCTATGGTTGACAAATCATGATGCCCACTAGGGTGCCTTTCTGGTGGATAAAAAAGGTGGTGAAGTGATCTCGCTCAACTATAATTATATCATGACTTTCTGCAAGCTGGTGCCTTTTGTGTTTTCTTACGCCCCGGGCCCTCAAACATCCTGAGTCCGCCACTGGTGATTCCCACAAAAACAGCTGGAAATGTCTCTACATCTTGTTAAAAATATACACTCACAAAGTCAAGTTGTGAAAGTTAGGTAATAACCATGAACTGCAAACGTGATGTGATATAAATACATTTTGAACAAATGTCAATATGGTACACGTACAAACTTGGGAGGTAACTGTGGTTTGCAGGAGCGTTAGCTGCTGACATTATAGCCTGTCGACTGGGGTGATGTCAGAAACAATCCCTGCTACTTAGAATAATCTACAGTGTCAGGAAATGCATTCACTTGTTTAATTTTTAAAATGTGGACTCTCCTTCCTTTGAGCACAACAACGTCCCCGTTCACTCATTGTGTTGGGCTGGCGGCATAAATCCCACTGGCAGAGATCTCAAAACCTTGGCAGATACCACCAGAACTATCTGCGTGGCTGGATACCACTTGGAAAAAAGGTGGCAAAGAAAAATATGTTTATTTGTGATTCGGGTGAGCTGACATGAGTTGCAGCTTTCACTGCGCACCTGTATTCCAATGAATCAATTGTTTGGCACATTATACCGAGTGTAAGGTGCTGCCAATGTTTGAGGAAAACAAGACTTTCCCCTGGAGAGCAGACAGCACTCAACAGACGATACTTGTTGTCACACGTAGGTTATGTAGGTCAGGATATGTAGACTGGCGAGTACAAAGGAGAGCACTCAGCACCACCCCTCTAAAAACTGTTCATAAATACTGCAGGGTGACGCTTTGTCTTTCTGCTGCACTGAACCTACCCTCGCTTACAAGACAGCTGTGCCTTGGCAATGTGCTTCCCAGCACACACCCTGACAGGCCCCATATATCCTGATGTATTGTTGTTAATGTTTAAATGGCTCTACTGCCATGCCAATGGGAAACACAGTAATGTACTTCCACCAGCAGGAGATGAAGGGGTGAAAAAAGCAAGATGAGATACAGTGTAAGTCAGAATATTATTGACAAGGCGGCGCAGACCTTCAAAATCTGACGTCTGTACTTGTGGAATTGCAGCATTTACCGACAATGTTTATCTAGTTTGCACAGCTGACAGCCTAAAGCTTTGCATATACAGTGAGGCTCTACGGTGGGAATGATGATGTTGTGCTAAGCTCTTTAAGGTCACAGGAGTTTCGAATTGCAGAGCAGGTGAATCACTCACCAGACACACCTGATTAAAATACTTAAATCTCTCCGCGGGAGATGTCGCTTCGTTAGAAAAGGTGTAATTTCGGGGGGAAAGTCTGCTTTTGACAGGTGAGCGCGGTGGAGGTTTGCATTTCCGCACAAAGCCTGACACTTGTTTACACAGTAAGTTCAAAGCTGTCCAGCTTACAACCTGATATAGCTGCTTATTTGGATGAAAAGTAAGACCCTGTTAAAAAAAAACTTCATTTGCATAAAACCTTTGATTTAACACAGATGAATGCACGGGAGAAAGCAACAGCCACTTTGTTGAGATTAGAAGAGTTTATTTGTCACATTAGTCAGAATTACCCGTGTTGATGTCAGCTGCAGGGAGCAGGAGCAGCGAGGGAAGCATGGGGAGAGGAAAGGTGAAGGAAGCATAGTGAGGGGAGAAACACTGCGGGGCAGGTACAAAGGGAAAGGAGAGAGAAGAAAAGAAGGAAAGAGATGCATTCATTTGGCGCCTTGTTGCCTCATGAGGTGCTCCCTCACCTCCTCCCACCGATAATAACTAGCTTTGCACACTGAGCCACGGGGGAGAGGAAAAGCTCCCTTTGCTCCTGCTTCCTACTTCCTAGGAGGGCTCGACATGTCGGAGAGGAACCCAAGCAGCTCCGTTGGACTGAACCTCTCCTCCCCTCAGTGTGGTGACTGGAAGGATGACTACTATGACAGCTGGAGGTCTGTTGTGATGAAGGAGGCCTGTGGAGTTAGATAAACTGCCAACTGATGTCTGCTTTAGAGAGGACTGGGATCTGCGATGCAGGCTCTTGTGCAAAAAAAGACCGAAATGGACTGAAAGAGAGGCAAACGAAGAGATGAAACAGGAGAGCTGTATGGCAGGATTGTGCTGACAATATGTCATCTCGCACCGTCTGGTGTAACCTCGGCCTGTCCCTCTTGATTATTATAGAGGTCACATCATCATAAATCCGACATGTAAACAAAACGGAGGGAGGGGGAGGGAGAGAGAGAGAGAGAGAGAGAGAGAGAGAGAGAGAGGGCAGATAATCAACCGGTCTTCCTCACAAGTCCTAATGCGTGTTCCTCTCTTGGCGTTTTGTTCATGAACAGATGCTAGAACAGATGAGAAACATGACATTGAAAAGGTCGAGCTATGTTGGCCCCGCTGTAAAAAAAAAAAAAAAAAAAAACGGGGAGAACTTTTGACCAGTGTGGCTAACAACCAATGTAGTGATTATAATGTAAATTCTGTTTCTATCTCAATGTTTTTTTTGTTTTTGTTTTTGTTTTTTTCATGTCTTAAGGAAAGAAAGCAGAAAACTTGGACACAAATCAAGCTCCAATTGTGCTACTGAAGTCCAATTTTCCCAACCTTTTAGCCACTGCTGTGCCAGCCATCACCTCGTAATTTTTACAGACAAAACCATTTCCTGTGCCTGGTTTTGTTTACCCCTTCTTTTTGTCTGGGTCAAGAGGGTAGCCAAGCTCTACTAGGATAGCACAAAGGTTTAATGAATGTCTCTGCTCCTGCTTTTGCTGAACATGTTTTAGCACCTCAATCAGAATAAGTGTTGGCAAGGTAAATTTTTGCAAACGATGGATCTGTTGGAACTTTTCACTTTAAATGTTAAAACTAATGCTCTCTTTATGTTGCAGCTTTTCGAAAAACTGTGCTCGTGGTCTGGTTGGATGAAGGCACGAAAACCTTTTGGTCAGGGTTAGGAAAAGATTCTATTTTGGTCGCCATAAACAGCTGGAGATGGAAATGTCCTGATGTCTTCATTGACACACACGGTGGTGTCTCATTAAAAACACCCAGTGGTTACGTGTTAAAAAATGTTGGGAGTTCCTTAATAAAGAATGGTTTCTGGTTTAGTGTTGCCGAGCCATTGTGGCACCACCATCCCCCTCCTTCTCCAGACATGAGCAGCCCATATTTCCTTTTGTTTTAGGCAGCATCCTCTAGTGGCTGGGGTAATTACAGCTGCAAGGGAGCAAATGAGGAAAGGTAACGAGTGAGAAGTCTGTATTAGGGTCAGGAATGGGCGGTCAGGATAGATAAGCACAAGACTTTTATTCAGGAGACCACTGTTCATGTCCAGTGTAAAGCCAGAAGTCAACAATGAGTTGTTTTAACTTACTAATATAGTGAAGTGTGGTCACGTACATAACACATCGTAAGTTACTTAGATAACATAGGTACATTTGTAATAGAAGTCACAGATTTAACGTAGTGACTTTAACCCAAAGCATGGAGTTTTAATCCCTAAACCTAACTGAGTAGTTTTCGTGCTTAAACCCTAACCAGGGTGCGACCACTTGACAGAGGTCCAGTACCATGAGTCGCTGTTACACTGCAACACATGAGGATGTGTTGAAATGTTGCAATGACACGTACGCACATGTGCCACATTTGTGGTATGCAGAAACATAAAAGTCAGCATTTTAATCTGGCGGCTGGGGTCTGTTTTATTTTAAACATGTAAGCCTCTGCATGCTGTTGTGTAAAATGAGGCTGGTGCCGATGCTACAGGTTCATGCTATGTTCCTTCCTCCCCGTTTTCGCTCCCCTTTTCATCATTTTTTCCCTCTTCTCCACCTTACTTCACACCCTTTTGCTAACTTTTCACTTCTCTTTCATTCACGTCTCCCCTCCCTTCCCGCCCTCTCCCTTTATGTTGTCTCTCCTCAGACAACTCCATAACCACGTCTTGCTGTGCTTCGCGGATTTTAGTGTTTTCCTAAAATTAGAGTCACATGCTGCCTCTTATCCAAATATAAGTGCGTGGCAAGCCTCCACATTTAGTTGTCTGTCACAACGACAAGCCTCCACTCATCACTGTGTCATAGCTGTTGATGAGAAAAGGACTGTAACCTCTGTTCTCCAGCATTCGGGAACAGCTCAGCGGCTCCATCAGTCCCGCCTCCATCAACCTGACAGAGCTGTAATAACACAAATCGCTGTGACTTTCAAATGCAAAATGAAGGTAAATTGGTAGTCAGCTCACACTTTCTGCCAGTCTCCCGTTGGTACAAAAAAGGAAACAAGGTGATGTCATGAATAATGAAATGACTTTCATGGTTATAATTTATTTTCCGAGACAGAATTTCGAAGGACGGTTCAGTGTTTTGTTTTTTTTTTTCCATTTTAAAACACAATACCACTGATTTTGTGATGTCGGCTAAACAAGACGAGATGATGGCAAAGATAGCTTTACTCGCGGAGACCGGCTACAGCAGGCGGTTTGAAGCAGGGGAGTCTGACACCCACTCAGGGTTTTTACACACCCACTCGCCCAAGTGCCATTATGGCATTTTCTCTGCTGGCAACTGTGCAGCTTTCCTGGAACAATTGATGGTTCAGTGCCTTGCTCAACTGCACTTTGATGTATAGCTGTTGAGGGGTAAGAGTAGTATTCACCCGGCTTTTTGTAGTCAGTCCAGAACTGGCAAATTTTCAGTCGGAGTGCAGTTTCTCTAACCTCCAGGCTTCTACTGAAGTCAAGTGTGCCTGATCCAGGGAAACTATCAAAGCTTGTTTTGAAAACGTTTGGCTTTATTTTGAGGCAGGATTCCGAGTGATGCCAGATTAGGTTTCCCACTGGACTGGTGCTGAGTATCCCTTACAATACAGACCTAGTAGCTGATACTGTGTTGCTGTTGTTTTTTTGTTTTTTTTTTTTAAATATCTACTCAGAGTTTCTTTTTTCACCTCCCTTTCCTGTCTTTCTTTCTATTTTTTTTTTTTTTTTTTTTTTTTTACTTGCAACATCCTTTCAGACCGGCTTGTTTGTGATGAGGGGCTATTTAAATCACTGACGTTGAACAGGCTTCACCCATGGGCAGTTTTCTAACGGTTTCCTCGTTGTTATAGAAATAGGCTATGACCATATGCTATACAGATCCTGCCCAGGGGCTGTCCTTGGGTTATTACATCAGTGGTGGCTACTACAAGCCCGCTCTGTCCCTGTACTGGAAGCGACAACGGTCCTACTGTGACACCTATGTCCTCTTTGTGACGGTACTTCCTATTGAGAATTTTGGGACCGCTTAACCTCCAGTCAGATTAACTGTTCTACCATTACATGGGTCTATGGCTGACAGGTAAAAGAAAAATAGTCACAAATTTTATTTCTAACATTTCTGTAAAAGCCTGATAAATCTGCAAATTAAAAACAAACAACAAACAAAACAAACATATTTTGTGACTAACTTTCCACCCTGACTGCATGTTTTCACTAAAATGGTTGTTCCATTTCCTGTTGCATGACAACAATAGACACAGCATTTTACAGGAAATGGGGTCCTCATGAGACGAGGACAGTTTTCCTGTCATACACTGAAAAGATAACAAAGAAAAAAAAATGCAACAGAGCTGCTGGTTGTCCTCCTGGCCAAATGCTAAATAGTTTTTAGTTATGTATGACAGAACTATGAATGTTTTATAACTGTTTTTTTTTTTAGCATTATTATCTCACTATCAGGAGTTTTAAAATGAATGAATGCATCAAATCCCTGACTACCACACACACACACACACACACACACACACACATATACATATATATATATATATATATATATATATATATATATATATATATATATATATATATATATATATATATATATATATATATATACACACACACACACATATATACATACATATATATACATACATACATATACACATACATACATACATATACATACAGTATATATAAAAGCCCTTCCCTGTTTTGAGCAAAGTGCAAGACCTGCTCATTGCTTTATTGTAAATTGCAGATAATGAACTGATATATTCACATGATTTTCTGTCTCCTTTCGTCTGTTGTATTTCATTAGAGAAATTGTTAGCCAATTGTTTCTAGTGGCTGCATGGGTATGCAGGGTCTCCCGCAACCAATGCCAGGCTGCAGTAATGATTCCATCTCTCATTTTTATACAATAGTATGTGACATACCACAAGGCCACAGCTGGTCAGGAAACGTGACAAACTAAACATATTGCTGTTTTCTCCTGTCAGTAGATCCCATTAAATAAGCAGCAGGCTGGTGTAAGCAGGGACACCAAGCTTCAACTGGAAGGCCTAGTTTCAGGACAGTGTGGCTGCAGGCATCAGACTTGTTTAAATGTCTTTAGCAAGACAGTACCCGAACAGTCCATGCCAAGTCATGAGATGCTGCTCAGTAGCACAGGAAAACAGGAAAGAAAAAAAAAAAAACTTAATTGGGATTACATGGAGATTAAAGAAATGGTTCACTCTTGAGATCAAATTAAGTCAACCCATCATGACTGTAGGTATAGGAGTCACCACGAACCAGCAGGCCTGTTTGACTTTTTCATCACCTTTTTATACCGTTTGCGCAGCAGTTAACTAAGTCTGTTTGGAGGGCAAAACAAGGTGCAAGTCAATGTTAAAGGATTACCTTCCTATTTTTGTACCTTTTTTAATATATTACACATGTTGCATCATAAAACATCTGCCCGTAATACTAAGATAATTACTGATGCTAAATATAGATAGACCTGGGCTGTGAGTATCTAGCAGCACAGAGCTATCAGGGGAGTGAGGTGTTTAAGGGAAGCTTGCCAAATGCGATTTCAGACAGAAATTCCCCGGGCCAACTGTTCGGGTCTGCACAAAAGACCGCTGTGGATGAGTCAAGTTGTGATGGCTTAATGGAAACACCGTACTGTACTCCATTTCTGCAATATTTACCTTCATTTGACATCTTGTGTTTTTCAAATCTATTATTCATCCTCTGTTTGGATGGAAGGTATGTGCATGACAGGATTACCTCCCCTTTTGTCCATGCATGAAATAAGAAAAGCAATAACAAACCGGCCATGTTGACAAGGACAGTTGCATAGAAAAACCACTGAAGATGCTGCACATATTTGGAAGTTTCTGCATTGCAATCACCTGAGGTAAGGAGAAAAAACTGTAGCCTCTCTTTTCTTTGTCTATGCAGGTTGGCAGAGTAATGGCCTAGTGACACACAATGTAAAACACAGTTTAAAGGGGCTGCTTAATGGTAAAATTAAATGTCAAACCCTTAGAACAACTTCAGCACCATTGCTAATGGAAAAAAAAAACAAGCCATAATAGCAAATCACACCAAACCATCTCCCTTGTATATCTGTATTCTTTCCTTTGTTGTTGAGGCTTATTCCCAGTGTTCCTGTGCTCTACTTTTAGTATGAATGTACAAAGTCATAGTACAGTACTAACATTGTGTTTTTAAATAGCAAGAGAACAATGTTGCACGTCGCTGTGGGAAAATGCTGCGAGTGACACAGTTAAATATTTGACAGGCTTGTTATGATGACGGGAAACAACTTGAGTTTTCCTCTTTCCTTAAACTGTTAAGACATGCAGCTGAAGCAAAACTTAAATATGTCACGGCGCTGATGAACAGAAATACCCCGCGTTGCTCATTTTAAATCAGGAGACTGGCTGAAAATTGTAATGAAAACATACGACGATAGTCCATCATCTTGCAAAGGTTGCAGTTATTTCAGATAAAGAAATCTCCCTTTATTCTGTCGGCCAAGCAGATAAGCAGCCGATAGAAAGATGGCCCTAATTTGGGAAGTCATTCTTTGGCTTCACTATCGCCCCTCTGGCTTTCCACGGTGTGTGTTGATGTTGACAGGCTGCATTTGCCAAACTCCTGAGCTAGAACAGCTGTAAGCAGTTTCAAAGTAATAGGATTTTGGCTTTAGACGTTTAAAGGGCATATGGTGCAGGTGACACATGTTTTCAAATGAATTTCTCTTATACTCACTGGCAAACGTCATAGCATGACGATGCCAAATTATGGGTGTCAAAAATTCAAAACCAGATTTCTATTTCAATATGTGACAGTTAACAAACACCACAGTATAAGTAGATAGTTACTTAAATGTGCTAGTTTTAACTTGTTAAGTTAACAATGTGATATTGATCCTGCTGCACTACCTACATAAGCAAACAAGGATTGGCAACTTCTGTATAGCTATTAGGATTGAAAACCTAATTGAGCTAAATCAGATATGAAATTAATACTGTTTTGATGGTGAGGGGCTGCGAACAAATAGAATTTTAAATAACTCTTTGTTGGTTAAACACACAAGGAGAAATCACATACATAATAATAACCAAATGAGAAGGCAAGTGGAACATAACACAAGACTAGAAAGATTGTTTCTCTTCTACCCACTGTTCTTGTCCTTTCAGTTTCGTTAGGACTTAGGAAAATCTACATCACTTGAGATTGCGATGAGGTGATGGACCTCAACACGCCTCGTCTTCCACAGTTTTATGACGTCAGAGCACATAAGAGAAAAATCTGCAAGTCTCATCAAAATCCTTAAAACAAGAGGAGTTGGTGCTCGTACCACTTTAGACCACAGGGGCCACCAAAATCAATCGAAATGAAAGCTCCTCGTGGCAGCTTTAATAATCATTATCAAACTGTTAATTTTCCATTTTCTATCAAAGCACCTCACACTGACTTTCTATTTCTGAACCCATGAACAGCAACCAACTCATTGTTCTCACTCGCATCCACTTTAATGCCCGTCATTTGCGGTACGCTAGTCTAAGCACAGCTAAATTATTGACCAGCAGCATAATCATATTCATGTATATTAAATAACTTGTTGTTACTGCACAGAACATTAAACCCTTGTAAATTCACAGCATGAGACATGGTGAGGTCTAAAATTGTCAAATGAGTGCATCCATATAAACCATTAGCAGCTGGAATCCCTCAATAAAGTGTCATGAGACAAAGGTAATGTGCAACCCACCACTTGTGGCTTTTGTTTTTTTTCATCACATACCATGTCAGTGCAAACGCCAACACCTTCCTCAGCTGAGAGCATCCAGCAGCTGTTCATAGATCCCTGATGCACATAATTGCCTGGATAATACCATCCCCAGGCTCTTTGAACATAAAGGCAAAAAAATAATAGAATACAATGTTTACATAAATTCAACACCAACAACAAATGTGATACAAGATAATATTTACATAAATACAAAACCCTATAGATGATTTGATTACATCCCCCATCGCCCTTTAGTGCAGAGGAAGCTGCAAATGATACTTGTGAGAGTTTCCATTGTACATGTAGTGCTTTTTTTCATACCATGCAATCAATATAAAGCATATAATAGCACACACTTACAGCTCAGCTGCAGGTAAAAGAGCCCTCGGTCTCTGTTACACTACAAACATTCAATTTGCTGATCATTTTGTCAAAAAACATGAGTAGTGTGAAGATCAAAATTAATACATTGCAGTGACTCATGCTGCTTGAAAAAAGGAAACATATGTCAGGTTTATCACCATCCCTTCTCTGCCTAACTAACCAAAATCCAAACCACCTCACCCTGGTCCAGCCTTGTAATCTAATATATCGGAGTGTTACTGTCTGGCCTTACCAAGCAGCAGGCCAATTCCCATGGTCACCCGAGCAGATCATCACTTTGGTATAAATTATAAGTGTGAAATGGTTAGCGATAATTGCATCTGTTTCCGAAGGAAAAAAACAAAAAAAACAAAAAACAATTTAGGCATTGCAGCCCTCGACAGGCTTCCCCATACATTAACCATCCTCTATATGCCAACAGGCTGCATTCAGTGTACAGTAGAGGGCTTAAAAATCAACAGGCCATCTGTAAACGGATGGAAGAGAGGGCCAGTACGGGGCGGCAGTAATTCTCCAATCCAGATGTGACCCTACGCCAAACTTGGCAGGACGAGGGCAGTGATCCAAGGGGGAGGAATGGAGGGAAGGTTATGGGGGTAGGAAGGTGACTGGGCTTGCACTGGAGATGGCCAGATTTGTTATGTGCACATGACAATGAAGAAGAGGGCATGGGATGATAGAACAGCCAGCTTTGGGGGTGATATGGCAACACAATAAGGACTCCGAGGCAGCCAATCACAGGTTGGAAAAACAAACTTTGGGGACTGAGGTGGGGAAGGCAGATGGGGCAGGAGCCAGGGCCAGGCGAGGACAGCCATATGTGAGAGGCAGCTGATGTGTGAAGTATTATGCCCAGCAGTCACACTCTCTACACGCTGCTGTGTGTGAGGGCACCTTGGCCCCCTCAGAGCCACATAGATAAACACTATCCAAACCTCCTCATTTACAGCTTCTCATTAGTTAGAGTGGAGAGGAGGAGGAGGAGGGGGTGCGAGCCTGCCCGTAACCCTGGCACTCCCACTGGAGTGAATTAGAATGTTTTATATTGTGTTGTGTTTTAAGGTAATATTTTATTTTAGAGCTTCCTTGACCTCTAGATTTTCATGGACAGACGCAGAGGTTTTCCAACTGACTTCTTAATGTCCATCAATCAGCCTTACTGTAAGTCATAGCGAACATTATCAAGGAGCATTACATATTTTTGCCGTTGGTAAAACGTCCTTGTGACTCCTCTCTTCTTAAAACTCAATCATTTGAGACCAGCTGGGCAAAATCTCATTTTGTTGCTGTCCATTTTAGTTCTGTGGCCTTTAAAAGAACACTTTAGAAAATTGTTTGTCGCTACTAGATGGGAACATATGTTAGGAATGGGCACTCACCATTTTAGGAGAACCTTCTCAAAGAAAAATTTGCTGTGATTTATGTAAGATCTGTACTAACGTCAGCCTGAGATTTTAGTTAGAACCATTCTGGAATTACGTGGTGGTAAAGACATCGTAAGAATACTTATGTCTGAATGGATTTTATAGTCTTATGCTAAGATTCTCAGACTCTCACTCTTTGTCAGAAACATGCCATTAAGGAAATACATAGCCTGCGAGAGTAATAACATTTGCAAGCTATTGTATTTCTACTTATAATTATACAGAGCAGCTGTGTTTGAGAACAATATCCCACATTGAGGGGCAAATTTTAAGATTAAGGCCAGAATTTTAATATGAAATATTAAAAAAATAAAAATGGACAAACATCATCAACAGAATGCAAAGAAACCATAACATTGACGTTATTTCAAAAAACGCCTTATTATGAATCCCATAGCAGTTCTCAGTTGTGCTTGTTTGGCTTCCTTAGTTGAGTTATCTTTGCTTGACTCAAACAATTAACTCGCAGGATATCTCTGGTTATGCATTTTTTTTTTCTTGCCTCTGTTGTGAAATAATGGTATATGATCTGCAGCATCGCTGCTCCTCTCAGGACTGCTCTGCTTCCAGAGCTTCTCGTTGCAAAAAGAGTGTTTCTGGACTTGTGTGGACAGGCTGTCAAGGGGATGCCCTGCCACTGCTCTGCCACCTGGCCTGTCTGCTGTACCTAGAGCCTAGAGACACTAAAGTGGTCAGTTTGTTTGTCGACCCAGTTGAAACTTTCATGACCAGCGCCCATGTTTTGTAAAAAGAAAATGTACTGTACTTGCACCCGCCTGTGCCTGGACATGTTGGTCTTAAATTGAGGTGTGGTGAGGTGCACTGATGGCAGATTGCTATCTTAAGGCAGCAGAAAGTGACAACGCCATAGACCAACAAAAAGCTGGTCCAAAGTCAAAAGCATAAGCTCTGATTTTATGTCAGTCAATTTAAACAATTAATTAACACAGTCATGCACTGTAACAACTATCAGGGCACATTTAATCAGCAAAAATAAAAGCTGTAGGTATAAATGAGTTTTAAATAATCATGAAGTTTGTCAGCTGTTTGTTGTGCATAAATGTTCATATTAATGTAGAGATACACATATCGTTACTGCTGCTGGAGGATCACTGCAGGTCATTTCATTAATATATTGCTTAATAAGGACGTATTTCACTCTCTCATTCCACCTGTTATTGGTCAGGATGATTTTTATGACCTGTCCATGGACTGAGATCATCCTCCTCAATTAAATATCAGTTCATTTATTTCATATATCTCTAAACGCACTTAGTGCTTTGCGCTTCAGACCATCTGCTATAAAACCGTCTGAATAGTTGGTTTTGCTCAAGGAAATTTGTTCCCATTTTTCAAGAGTTGATCAGTCCCTTGATTGATGCTAACTGAATATGACATGAGCAAACACAAGTGATTACGTTGTCATGCAACCCTGACCTCGCAACTAATCACGTTTTCTTCCTGGGATCGATGTTGCTCACCATGGAGTAATACTGACAGTTTAATATGTAAACTTTAACCTTGAAGGTTTTTGGTAAAGTCTTGTTTTGTTGTAAGAGGAGTAAAGACATCATCATCGTTGAATACACATCTTATTATATTGCACACATGTTGTTTTGTTTTTCTTGGTACCCTAGGTTATCTTCTACTAAGCAGATTCGGTAGAGATTCAGTATAGTATCTCAGGGCTTGACTGCATGTGTTGAGAGAGGCATCTGCAATGGAACCCCACTGCGGAGAGCACTGCTGAAAACAAATTAATGAATAGGTCAAGACTGATGTTAACCCTACCACGCCCATTGATTATGTTTTTCCTCCTAGTCCCACCCAGTGTCAAAGTGTGCCTCTGGCTTAGGAACAAGCACAAACACAGCCTGTGTGCTTCTGCCAGTACAATTTATTAAGAACAACAGAGCCCGAGATGCTGAAGTCTCAGGACAGGTGCACATTCAAACCAGCCAATCCTTCATTTCAGAGGGTCACTTTGTGACCTTGGTTTATAGTGTTCGGATATAAATCAGGTCCTTTGAAGGATGTACTCTCTCACAGCACATGCAGTCTGTACTAAAATGAATGAGACTACCCATTACCTCATTATTGTTTTTGGCTAAAGCAATGGGTGTCTGGGTGATGACATATGTTTGTTCTTAGAGTACTGCCTTTAAGGCCAGAGTCCATTTTAAAATTAGAAGGGCCCTCTCTCTCTAAATAAGCACTCACTTGGCCATGACAAGAGATTTTTGATAATTTTGCGACCAGATCCATGGGCAGGACAGAGGTGCAATAGCCACGTTGTAAAAGGGGTTGAACTGGGAGACATAAATAACATTCAATTAAATCAGCTCCTTTCCTTCCCTTGAAAAGCAGTGCACTCACCACAACAGTGCATCAACAGTTCTGCAATGAAGGGCAGCGGTTCAAACAGAGAAACTTATGAAAGAAGCTCAAAGTAAAGTAATGTCACTAGGAAGGTAATGATTAAGTGTTTAGGAAAGGATAAAGGTATATTATCTGTTCTAATCTTTCAGTTGTACCTTTCTCAACAGCGACAGAAGATAAGGTAGCTGACTGCATCAGTTGGGCTTATGATGTCACAAGTCCCAAACTGTTTTCCAGATGGATCATCATTATGACATTATACCCAGTCTTCTTAAGCCTTGTAAAATATAAAATCTCTAAATTGCCCAGTAGCAGCAAGATACATTTTGATCCTAAAATATGGAAGAATGTACTTCTAATAAAGGGATCTTTGAGTTGAAGTCTCAGGGAGAATTCTGCTCAAGCTCACTTACTGGTTGATGACCCTTTATAAGCTTTTGATTGTCAGTCCTCTTCCCTCTTTGTTGCATTTATTAAGCCATACTTGCTACACATTTTGTAAACTAAACTGATATTTTTCCTAAGTAATCAATTTATCTGCACTTATTTCTGTCCTTGTGCAGCTGAAACACCAAATTTTTTCCTCTGAGGGATCAGAAAATATTATAGTCATCTTTAAACTTCCAAGGCAGGTATACTTGATTGACAAGTTTCATTACTTATCAGGTGTAGGTATACCAAAACTATTTCACAACTGAGAAAAGAGATAAGGAAGCTTCATTATCGTCACATAATGAAGATGGTCAAATATGTGAGTCCAAAACATTTAGCAAGCATCATGATATTGTGATTTATTTGCTTTAACAACATGGAGACAAAATGTGATCTGGTTTCTCTTGAACATTCTTTTGCCTTTTGTCTGCATTTGGCAAATGCATATATTTTTTTATAAATATATCACATTGTGTACGATCAATTATATTACTGCACCACGTTCTAAACATCTACAGTTACCACTGCTGCTTATCCGTACAACAAAACACTGGATGTGGTCTTTATGTCGTTCCCTGCGTCAGTTTCCTATCCATCATTCTGTAAGTATATGCTGCTCGGTCATGCAGCTCATGTATGAATTGCTGGCGACTCTGAATGAAACAGCTGATTGGATCAACTTCATAATTCCACTTTTATCAATCGATTATGTCTCAAATGCATGAGACATAAACAGCTCTGTGGGAGGTCACTTCATTGATTAGCTTGAGATCCGCCTTTACCACAATGACAGGCTACCGGCACAGAAATCATGCCTTCGTATTAGTGATTAAATGTGCATGCCTCATGAAAATGGACCTTGTCACGATCATTAAATTACAAGAATTTAAATGCAGCACAATAAGACGACATCTGCGATACTTGACAAATCACGTTATTCCCTTGAGTTTAGCCTGATGCATCCATTGCTGAAGCGATCTCCATACTTACCCCCTGACACTTATGAACATCATGTCCACAGATGATGAATAATCTCTGCATTACATTAAATGCCAGATGTTGCTTTAAATATCATCACAGGTTTTAAAATGCTATCAGGGGACAAATGCATTTACATTTTAAAATTATGTTTCTTTTCTGTTTGCAGTGTGTGCATCTGTATGAGTAGGGGTGTGTTAGTGTTTGCTTGTAAATGGTTGACATGGACCACAAGCTTTATTTTACCTTTCCTCGCCCTTTACACACACACTCACACATGCAGTACATGCACGTTTCAATTCATGTGAGGAAGGTCATTGATAATGCGCAAAGTTACGTATTCAACACTTTGAATAAGGGCGCTCTCACATGATCACATCTTAAGGTCTTTGCTCTGGTTCAGACGACCTCTGGTATGTATGCTTGTTTGGCTCAGCTCGTTAAGGCCAGTGTGAAAGCTGTCAACCACTCTCCGGTGCAGGCTGAAATACTGATCTAAGGCTGTCTGAAGGAGCGGGATTGTTTGCTGAGTGAAAGCAAAACAGACCAACCACATGATTTTCTTTCTCAGTAAGGACATTGTGACATACCAGAACATAAATAATTGCATTAGGTTTATTAGTGCTGCATGTCTGTCTAGAAATCTGTTCTTTTTTTCCCACATGTGGCCCATGTAGCACTGATAATACAGGATGACAGGCACCGAAACTGTCCAATGAATGAGTTAGCAGTTGATCCACATGACTCCATGTTTTTTTCCCCAGTGGGAATGCAAAACTGACTGGAACCTGAACTGAACTGCTATGAATGTCCTCGTTGTCATTGTCTAATGCTTTAAGGTGCCCTGTGGGTCTCCATTTTGTTCATCTTGTTCACCTACATGAGGACACGAAAGATAGACCGCAAAAAAAACAACAAAGGTTGGGATGAAGGTAGCGTGTAAATCAGTGTAAACAAAATACACGGTTATATGATGTGTTGAAGTAGCCTGGGATCCTGTGTTTCTTTCATTTTCGTTAAACGGCCACCACTAGAGATGAAAATCTAACCGGCATTTTTCAGGCAGAAGGTAGGTAGGTAGGTAGGTAGGTAGGTAGGTAGGTAGGTAGGTAGGTAGGTAGATAGGTAGGTAGGCAGGCTATATTGCCAAAAGTATTCACTCACCCATCCAAATAATTGAAATCAGGTGTTCCAATCACTTCCATGGCCACAAGTGTATAAAAGCAAGCACCTAGGCATATAGACAGTTGTGAAAGAATGGGTTGCTCTCAGGAGCTCAGTGAATTCCAGCGTGGTACTGTGATAGGATGCCACCTGTGCAACAAGTCCAGTCATGACATTTCTTTGGGGTCAGCGGATGCTGAGGCGCATAGTGCACAGAGGTCGCCAACTTTCTGCAGAGTCAATCGCTACAGACCTCCCAAATTCATGTAGCCTTCAGATTAGCTCAAGAACAGTTTGTAGAGAGCTTCATGGAATGGGTTTCCATGGCCGAGCAGCTGCATCCAAACCATACATCAGCAAGTGCAATGTAAAGGGTCGGATACAGTGGTATAAAGCACGCCGCCACTGGACTCTAGCGCAGTGGACACACATTCTCTGGAGTGACAAATCGTGTTTCTCCATCTGGCAATCCGATGGACGAGTCTGGGTTTGGCGGTTGCCAGGAGGACATTACTTGTCTGACTGCAAGGGTAAAGTTTGGTGGAGGGGGGATTATGATGTGGGGTTGTTTTTCAGGAACTGGGCTTGGCCCCTTAGTTCCAGTGGAAGGAACTCTGAATGGTTCAGCATACCAAGAGATGTTGGACAATTTCATGCTCCCAGCTTTGTGGCAACAGTTTGGGGATGGCCCCTTCCTGTTTCAACATGACTCTGCACCAGTGCACAAAGCAAGGTCCATAAAGACATGGATGAGAGAGTTTGATGTGGATGAACTTGACTGGCCTGCACAGAGTCCTGACCTCAACCTGATAGAACACCTTTGGGATGAATTAGAGTGGAGACTGAGAGCCAGGCCTTCCCATCCAACATCAGTGTGTGACCTCACAAATGCACTTCTGGAAGAATGGTCAAAAATTCCCATAAACACAGTCCTAAACCTTGTGGAAAGCCTTCCCAGAAGAGTTGAAGCTGTTGTGGACCAACGTCATATTAAATGGATTAAGAATGGGATGTCACTGAAGTTCATATGTGAGTCAAGGTAGGTGAGCGAATACTTTTGACAATATAATGAAGATATTTTCATCTGTATGTCAATTCTATCTGACTCTCTCCTTCGGGAACTGAACCCACATTCTCCTTGTTGCTATAGTATTCCCAGAACTATACTGCTGCTGATTGCAGTACACAAACAGCTGGCTTGAGATGTACATGCTGATGCATTTTAAATAGAGCTGATAAATCTATATCAGCTGCTTTTGGAGGCTCTCAAGTGTGTCTTAAAAACATATATGTATTTCCTCTTGTCAGACCCTTGGGTAATCTGCTCTGGTCCATTCAGGCAACTGAGCGCAACATGTCTGTCGTTTCACTACTTGGTTATTTTTCCTACTAATGACCCCAACGTGTTTTTTTATTGTTGAGAAAAAAAACATATGCAGATACATCTGTTTGTACAATTAAGGTAATATCACAACTGCCCTTGAAGTCATGTCTTTAGCGCTGCGTAAAAAGGATTTTGCATTCATGTGAAGTGTCTCGATTCCCTTAAACAGTAATTTGCATGCAGGTGATCTGCCATGTAAAATGGTGTAAATGTAACAGGTTTTATGGATGATTCCAGTGAACCAAGACATTTTAACACAACAGATTCATCGTCAACAGGCATTCTAAGCAGCTGACTGTGCTGTGAAGCAATGGTAAACATTCTAGTGCTTGAATGTATTGTTAGCTAGCATACTACTGTTGACAGAAATGTGAAGGTCATATTGATAACATTTTTATTAGATATCTACAGAGCTTGTAGACAGGCGCAAAATAAGTGTTTTTCTTAAAGAATTCCTGATTGTGAATCAAAATGTTTTTTTTTATGTCTGTGTAGGAATTCTGAACAAGGTTTGTGCTAACCCTTACTATCATATATATATATATATATATATATATATATATATATATATATATATATATATATATATATATATATATATATATATATATATATATATTTGATAGTAATATATATATATATATATATATATATCTTCATGAGCACTACTTCATGAGCACTACTTCAGGAAACCACGCCCCGCCCCACCTTACTGCATAGAACTGTGTTCACAGTTTATTCAGAGTTCATTAATATTGAACATGTTGCATGTCCAAAGTGCACCAGTTCGACACTGCATTTCTCTGGGTCCTCAGCAAACCTGACGTTGTGAAGTAGATTCAATTAATGGTTCTTCAGATATCTGAGAAGATACTGACAGATTTCTTGCTTTTTATTTGCCTATTAACCAGATGGTGAATCTCAAGTAGGTTAATGATGTGCAACTGCAGGGGAACAGAAATAAAGTAATGCAGCATGGCCAGTACAAGGAACAACTTAATTACTTCTTTAATTACGTAATTACTCCGCATCAGTACAATCTAGAGGGCTCTCCTAAGTCATTGGATATCATTTGTTAATACTTGAGATGGCTGACAAAAACTGTCAGGACTATTATTAAGTAATGACAGACACTCAGTATTTCAGTTTAGTATTCACAGTGAGCAAAGGTCTCGAGTCCCTGCAGTTGCAGAGTACATGTCCTGCAATTCTACAGCATTTGTCCTGACACACACAGCGGAGTGTGGACAGCTGCATTACTTCCCCTTACTTCATCCTCTGGTCCACCTCAGTGAAGGTTTCCTAGAGCTCAAGAGCGTTTCCAACACTTTAGATCATTGCCATTTCTCACCTCCTGTCATTCAAGCCTTGCTACTAAATGATTAATTTCAGATCATTCACACCTGCAAATAATCACGGCCAACATCATTAACCTTGCTGACCCCCTGTTCCCCGTCCAGCTCATTCTTCCCCACTGCTGAGCCTGTTCTTCTGCCATTCATCACTCCGTCCTGACATGATCTCCAAACACCGTGAGAGGAGAACAGCAGGTCTTATTGATCTCCCGTCAATGCCAGGAATTGACTAAGAAGAAAGTGTTTTAATGCTCTCACTTTGGTTTTTTAAGCGTACGACAGAAAAGGGAGACCTTACTTGTTACTGAAATGATGTCCGTCTTTAACTGGGAAAACTATAAAAAGATTATGTTGGTTGCCTGAATACTGTAGGACCCATTTGAATAGCAGAACCTTTTTCTACAATCATTAGGTTTACCATACTTTGGGGGCTGTTAGAGGCTCAGGGTTGTTTTTTAATTGTTTAATTGTGTTATTTTACGCCACGGGATGGTTATCCTGCACTTTAACCTCTAGCTATAATACAAAGTTGTTTTTGTTGTCAACCATTTTGTTCTAAGGTTCCACGCCATTGTAATTGTCGATGTTTTTTGGGGGTCAAATAAAGACAAATAATGATTAATTAAAAGGGCAGTATGTAAGAATCAGCTTCCTGTCCAACTCATACTCACCAACACCATACTTACCAACAAACTGCTACTAACTGTCCTAACCTTGTTAGCTCAGTTAGCCACGAAGCTAGTGGTTCAAACTGGGAGCTTGGAGACCAGAGGAGTGTTAGTGTTCAAAACGTGAGCACAGGAGCTATGGGCCAGGCCGGGGCTAGCTAGATGGCATGCTGATTTCAACAGATATCGCTGGAACGCAATACATAGACATCATAACGACAAAACTGTTATTTTTTTCATATTCTATTGACCACTTTTTCCATTTTTTTGAATGGTTTCAGCATATCTATGCAGCAGCTGTGTTACCTGTATAACATGGTAAATAAACAGATGAGAATGTAGGCCATAGAAAAAATGCAAACACATACCATTACATGTGTTACTGTTGCCTGCACGGACATCACTGAGATCTAAAAACTTGACGTAGACATCATGGTGAGAGAGGTTTAGTGTACATTTTTCTTGAAAGGAGACATCTTTTGCCCATCTTTCGAGATCTTATTTCATTCTAGGGACATGTGTCTTGGCGCCCTCTATTCTTGGTGTTCTTTCATGAGAAGCTGGGCCGGGCTCTTAGAACTGCCCATTAGGACATTTTCTGCTGCTCTCAGAGTGAATAAAGGAGATGTGATGGCCAATAACTGAGCTTATTCAATTTGGTGTGCTGATAATGTATTCCCACCTAAAAGCTTCTCTGGTTCAGTCTGCGACGTGCTGGGCTAGAGGTGGACCAAAATGGCAAAACCTTGTCACACTTAACAGGCACATGTAAAATAATAACTATGATTTCGACAGACTGAAACAAGTGTCGGAAAATGGACGCTCACAATCTTTTTAACCAATGCTCGACCTTGACACAACTAGTTTGTGATTTTCATATGATAAACTTCAATACCTCAGCTGTTTTGGCTGCATTTCCACTCACCTTTTCTCTGGCATTGTCTCTTAAACATCTAGACTACAAGCGTCACCATGGCTAGCATTATTACAAAAGTTTCTTTTTTTAACAGATTTATGGCAAATATAAAAGAATCAGAAATTTTATTTGTTACTAATAAATAATACTGTTAGGGAGACCCAATGGTTTGGGGGAGACAAATACACAATAAAATATCTTTTAATATTAGGCCAGAGCTGCCCATAAGTCCACATTGTTACGCATTGGTTTTGTTTGGGGGAAAAAAAAAAAAATATATATATATATATATATATATATATATATATATATATATATATATATATATATATATATATATATATCTTGTGCTCATTAATTAGTTTTAGATGTGCCATTAGGCTTTTTGTTTTTTATGTTTAAAACACTGTCAGTCTATCTGGGCTAAGCTAAGTGCCTGCTGGCTGTAGCTTCATTTACAGACACCAAGGCGCCTACAGAGAGAGAGTTTTAGCTGCGGTTTTCATCATCCGTCTCATGTAATTACAGTGATTGTGTGCTTGGCTCTAAGCGCTGCTTAAACAGGTGACCCACAGTCAATGTTGCGCCTGAATGCATCCTGTATAGACACAGAGGAAACAGTGCAGCTGCCATCGCTGCTCTGCTACTCAAGCTGCCGCTGTAGGCGACTTGTTAAAGTTGTATGGATCTCCTTAACTCACGCCTGGCAAGAAAGTGAATAAGTGTATTTCCCAAAATGTCACACGTCACTTTAAAAGCCAATGATGGACTGCATATGAGGAAATGCAACAGGCTGAAAAATTAAACCTGACAACAGCATGAAGTGGCCAGAGAGGAGAGTCCTTTCTGGTTCCAGACACGTACAAGTCAATGTTCAGCAGCGTTGACTGAAATGATTACATATTTGTGGATTTGTGGATTTTGTCAGCATATCAATTTAACTGTTAAATTGATATGGGTTAGACTTCCTCCTTTTAAAGCAGAAAGTGTGCACTTAGCCCAGTAGCTATTGCTATTTCCCATCAAAAAAATATGAGTATGGAGCTTTAATATATCACTGTCTAAATATTTAGAGAGCTCATTGTATAACACACAATTACTCTCTTCCTTGAAACAGAAACTTCAAACAGGACTTCCTCATGCTCTGGGGCAATGTTTCAGTTTTCTATTATGGCACCAGAAGCAAACATTAATGCACAAAACACTGCACTCACATAAATTATTTCATGGTGTGGAACGCAGAAAAATGTGGAAAATAAAATACCCAAGGTTTTAACTTGGACATGTCTCGAGTGAAAGAAATGTTTCGAACTGCTGTCACGACAAAAGGAACCACTCGTCAGAAACATAATTTTGTCTCTTTTGTGAACAGGAAACTCTTGTGCAAATCCAGGTGTTATTGTGATGACAGTAGTATATCTCAGCCTCTCAGCACAGGTTGAAAAACAGCATTGTACTTTTGTTTCACTGTCGGATATTACTCAGAAAATCTGTCGCCCTCTGTCACAATTCATGCTGTATGCTCAATCTCTCTTTTACCCTCGTCTCAAGGCTCCAGATAGAACCTGCGTGGGCGTGATTGTTTCATACTGGGGACTGAAGATCCTGTCATCAAGACATCAGACTGGGTAGTGAGCACTGCTGCTGCCAGCCATCAGTGTCTTGGGTTTAATCAAAAATGGGCTTGGTGGCAGAGCCATTGAGTTGCACTGTTATATCAATTGGCACTTACTGGTTGAAGCCATCTGGGCTGTGCAATCACTGCACCCTTACGGCACCCTCCCCTCGACATTTCAGTATATGCTCCTACCACAGCAGGATTTCTTCTTTAGTCATACTGCATAATTCTTAGATGATCTGGGCATGGCATCCAGTGTGTACAGCGTCTTTACATCTCTCTGACTGATACAAAGCAGCATCACGAATCCTGCAGGTATTTACAGGAATACTTGAGCATGTTTGTTACTTGGAGAGGGAATTACAATACCCTGCAGGTTATGTGAGAGTTTTCTAAGAGATTAACCTTTTGTCTGAGGTGATGGGTGCATGCCTACCGGTCTCTGTCACACTTTCTCGGTCTCTTTGCATTTTGGCTTTCTCTGAGCTGACCACCTTCTGTGTCTTTCAAGTGCCAGATGTCTGCCAGATTGGTGTGCTGGTGTTCACACACACATTCACACTAATTTACGACATGAATAAGCATGTACATGTTATGACCCCGAGCACAGTGTCTAAGTGTTATATGCGCCTGTACATAACCGCTGGCACAAGTTTCTGCTGAAAGCAAGAAAATTAAGAAAATATTCACATGTATTATTTAACCCTGTAGCAAGAGAAGACACATGCACATGTTAAATAACGCTGAACTAAAACTAGCCTCCAGTAAAGGATGTGTGAGTGTGAGCGGAGAGAAAAAGGGTATACAGTACTTCTATATTCCTTTTTGTCCACAGACCAGATGAGATCTGGAACGATTCTGTCTCGTAAATGGAAAAAAAAAAAGAACGAAAAAAAAGAAGCTGAATTGCACCAACACATGGCCAATTTATCAACATGTAGGTCAGACGGATTTCATCATGTGTGTTAGCCCAGCCCAGGTGCAAGGTAATTTTACAGATGTACCACTGTCGCTTCATATGATCAATCAGATAATCTGTAATTACCATTTTGAACTCTGTTTTGTTGCTGAAGTCATTATAACTCCATGAATCTAATAGAGTAAGAGACTGAAGTGGTGGTTCAAAATAAAAGATAAGAGATTTATTCATTGTATTGAATAGAATGAGTGGGTACACAAAAAAGGAAAATTAGTGAAAAACTTTTCAGGTAATTGAACATGTAGCAAGCTGATTGAAAGATTAATCTTTGGAAAAAAAATTAAGTTGCAGGTTTTATTAGTAGGCATTAAAATGTCAGACGTTATTGGAATTCAGACTGTAGCAACTCTGTCTCCTTATTATTGATTATGAATAACAAATATTAATTTTTACATTTGGTGAACTAGACCTGCAATGCTATTATAGACCCATTGCAATTCTACCAGTTGTCTCCAAGACATTGAATTTGCATCAGCAACAGTTTGAATTCAGACCCAAACATTTGACTAAGACTGCAAACTGGTATCTACTTGGGAAAAAAAATGAAGGATCATTGGGATAAAGGTCACAGTGTGGGAGCATATTCTTAGACTTGAAAAAATGTTTTTGACACTCTTAACCACAATGTGCTGAGATCAAAACTCCCTGACTTCCAATATTCTCATCAGGCCTCACAATGGTTTGACTCTGAGGGGAAGAGTACAATGTGTCAGGGTCTGTTGGGAAAAGTCCACCTTCCATACCAACAGCATGGGGATACCCCAGGGGCTGCTTCTAGGTCCATTCCTGTAAGGATATAGGTATCAATAATCTCTCTGAGAGATGTCCTGCGGATGGCTTCTAAATGTATGCTGATGCGTTTATGTATACGAGATTAGCAAGGAAAGATGCTGACCAGCTCATTTACTCATTACATTCTGTATCATGATGGAGTTTTCACATTTAGCACATAATGTAATAATAAAAAATAAAAAAAAAAAAAGTTTCAATTTTTTTTCCATGCATAAATAATACAAAAAAGAAACATTTATGGTAAAAATGAGAAAAAGGGTTGACAATGATGTCAAATGCCAGGGAATTATCTTAGACTTAAGCCTAACACTAAAAAAAAAAAAACTGTTCTCCTTCCTGATTTAAAAGCACACATATTCCTGTACTTTTATTGTAATGTATTTGTGGCTGTATTGTATTCTTCTTTTTTCTTTCCTCTAGTTTTTGACAGTCCTAAATCAAGGCAATCCTTGTGTTTGACTAAAGTTAGGTTTAATTGTCAAAGACGAGGTCCCTCCAAGTCCAAAATCGGTTTGGTTTTTTGTTTGGATGTTTAAACTTCACTGTGCCAACAGATTTCTGTGCAGAATTTAATATAAGAAGGTTTTTTTAAACATTTATATGCTGGAGAGGAAATATTTACCTGTGCTCACCTTAATTCTTTGTTTAAGTCTTACAAGTGTAAGCTGACTTTGAACAGTTTTGAAGCCAAACTCGATCGAGTATGCAAATAGAGTGCTTCATGGAAAACTGAGGCCTTCATTGCGCATGGTGGACTTGGAAGCTGTATGGAAATGAAAAGTCTTTGCATATTTATGGTATTTTAAGGATTGATGAGTAGTTAATTTAACTATTTAATTGAAAACAATATCAGACAAATTATTTACAGCAGTATTTTTATGTCTGAAAAACATGTTTGGGCGGATCTTAAAGTTATGGCCAGTTGCAAAAAAGAAAAAGAAATGACAGACATCTCTGCAGGTATCACGACAGTATACAAGAACAACCTGGTGTCATTTTCATACTGCAGGATTAGAATTAATGATTAAACAAAGTTATGCTGATGACAAAGCAGAGTTTTGTTTTTTTTTTATGCGGAAACTGACAAAATATAAAGCACAGCCTTAAAATATGCACCAAGACAAGGTGCTAAATTAGCTTTTAGAGTGAAACAGAGGAAAAGGTTAAGTCATCACTTTTGTTGAGTCCGTTTGTTTACAGTGTCATTTATCCAGATAAATGAAACTCGGCTGGCCCTGACTGCCTGCAGGGGTCCATACCGAGGTCAAACGCTTTAATCTCTGCATGGTTCCCACATGGATTACTACCAGTCTCTACGGAAACTCTTACAATTACTTGAAGTTTTATTACTAACCTCAGCCACATTCTGTTGGCCTGCATCTGTGCAGTGCCTCCCCTGGCACACTTAAAATAATTACATCAATTTTAGTGGTGGAAAAGCTACCATCCAACCCAGCAGATGTAAGCCATCCCTCTCCATTAAACCAAGCAAAGTGGGTGAGGGTACCTTATTCCAAAAGGCCTTCAACATAATGATTTCAAAGATATAGCTGTATAAACTCCATTACAAATACCAAGTAATACCCATCTTTTTGCCATCGCAGAATGGAAGTTGTTACGTTAGTCCTATTACTCAATACATCAAGACTTTCCTGGTAAGAATGCATATGTACTGATAGTTCAGACATATATGTGAGAAAAAACATCTCAGAGGTTGTACACTGATGATGGAGGTGGCAGGTTGGACTATTATCAGCCATGCCAGTGATGAGCTGTATGGATGAGAATTTTGTTCTGTTAGTCTTGCAGTCTGAAATATATCAACACATTCATGTCTCCATGGCCAGAGCAAATCTGGCAAAAAAACAAAAAACAAAAAACAAAAAAAAACAAAAAAAAAAAACACTCATCTTCTATTACTGTATAAATAGTCATCACTATTTGTGTTTTTTTTTTTTTTTTTTACAAATTGTGACAAAACAAAACAAAAAAAACCTCTCCCCACAGATCATGACAGTCTATGGTCCTTTTAACAAAACTGTTACAGACGTCTAGTTTATCCAGGAATATTTAAAAGACTATACCTGACAAATTCACGAGGCTGTTATAATGACCAGCTCGATGTGTAGGGCTAATCTGGAAAGAGGAGAGGAACAGAGTTGACCAGCCGGATAAAATCCACTCGTGAACTCTAGCAGTAATCAGTAATCACATCATTTTATTTAGAGAGGGCATGTTTTGAGGCAACATGTACAATGCGTGAATGGATTTTTTTTCTCAGTCTTTGAAAGAGAAGAATTGTTGCGCTGTGAGCATGCCTTGCTTTAATGTCTCAATGGGGCTCGAGGTAGATGGATTACACCTTTGAGGAATTGAGTTCACCCTTCAATACACAAAAGGACCCTACGCTGATTCAATCAAAGTGTTATTCTCCGATACAGATTGTGTGTGAGAATTATAGATTTTAACTTTCGGCACTGGAATCACATTTTCATCACTAGAGAAAAGGGAGAAAGAGGGAGTTAAGAAGGAACATGTTCATTTTATTTGTTCAGCTCCTTGCATAATTTGTCCATTATCCTGAGAGCAGCTCAGGTCTTTGACATGCTGGCAGAGGTCGTTGTTGGCTGCCACTGGAGTGTCCAGGAGTGACAGAGGCAAACACAGGGCACATAAACAGGCCTGCACAGTTCACAGAAAAAGCTCATAAGAGGTAAAGGTCAACGATCCCTGCTGTTCAACAAACGGCATGTGTCTGCATTGTGCAACAGGGAAGTGAAGTGCTACTACATATAATACATCGGGTAGTGTTTTCTAGACCTGTGGGGCCTGGAACTACCCTTTCTTTAAGCTGGAGAATTAGATATGTGTGAATTTGTTCTTATCTCTGCCTCTCATTCTACTGTCATCAAAATGCACAACTAAGTACAATAATTATCTTTGGGATTGTAGCTAATGGACGACAAGCCGAAGATGTATCCCCACATTTGATATTGAAAAGCATTCCACTTGTCACACAGTGATGAAGAAGTCAAGCCTCTGTACTTCTTAAAGAAAGAGAAATATCTAATTGATCCCTGAGGAGGAAATTAGGTGAGTTAAGCATTGCTCTTCTAGAATAGAAATATCACACTACAGAAAGATTATGATAAGGTATAAATAGAGGAGACATTATGAAATAAGAGTCCATCCATCCATTGTCTGTAAGCGCTTTATCCCTTTTATGGGGTCGCGGGGGTTTTGCTGGAGCCAATTTCAGCTGTCTCTGGGCGAGGGGGGGGTACACCCTGGACAAGTCGCCAGCTCATCGCAGGGCCCTCACTGATGGCAGTGTACAAGGTGCCAACCGCACATCAGGAGCAATTTCGGGTTCAGTATCTTGCTCAAGGACACTTCAGCCCGGAGCTGGGATTTGAACCAGCGATCTTCCGATCACTAGCCGACCTGCTCTACCCGCTGAGCTAAGGTAGTGAAATACCACATGAAAGCTCTAAACATCAGTTGAAAACGTGTTCATATTGCACAGAAAATAATCAACCTGGTAAACTGAAATATGGGCACTTTTTTCCAGTCTTCAGTTCATCTAGTTTCTCCAACAAACTCAGTGTTTACCGGTGACTGTCTGGCAACAAACCATGGCTGAACGGGCAACATATGGTAGAAGTATTGTGCAAGTTTGGCATCATTAACAATGAAAAAAGTCCAGAGTCACTGATACAACAGTTGTTTACAGTAACCCATTACTGCATGCCATCTTATTAATGTCACCAAAAGACATGATAAACAAAAGTGTTAAACATAGGAGTTTGGTTGACAAAATACAATTTGGATTATGTTCTCGGTAGTTTAAAATACATATATATAAATACTTCATAAAATATAAAAATATATATCAATATGGTAAATGCTTATCTTAGATGAAGGTGATCCAGTAACTGTATTTCTATAAAAAAAAATAAGAATGTCAACAACATTCATTTCTCAGCTATTTTAGGGCTCCAGTTGCCAACTCATTAAATAGGAGGTGGGTGTTGAGATAATCGCACAAACTGCAAAGCTGCACCCTGTCTCCCATTATCTGAGATTTTATATCAGCTAACCAGAAAATATACTTAACATCCTCTGTGTTGTCACTGATTTGATGCAACCCAGGGAAATGTGATATCATTCCACGTAACTTATGCCCGTCAGTGCCACAAACTGCTTTAGTTATGTCTGTACAGTTAATTCCTGCAGGACTTGTAATGCTGTGCCAGCACTTCTCCATAGGAACTGTTTTTTCGAAAGTCTGACTCTCTGACAGTTTGATGAATTCTACCCTACATTTTCCCCTAACTACACTGCTTGCTTTTGGATATTAAAATGAGTAAAAAATGTAGACGTTTAGCTGTTGATGGCAGTAGTATTTTTAATCTACCACACAAGTTAATGCAGATCGCTGTGTGGGGATCCTATCAGCATAACTTGTGTGGCACTAGATTGTCTGCACATATTTTTTTTTTTTCCTCCAACAACAGTAAGCATTACATCTGAGGAATATAGCTCTCAGATGGTTCCTGGCCAGTGACAGCCAGATAATTTCTCAGCAAGGCATGATTAATCATGCTGACTTCCCTGATGGGCTTCATGTTGAGTCTGTTTTTGGTATTTTGAGTAAATAAAATGTGTGTTCTGAAGAACCTCACTTAAGTTAGGTTGATACATTTGATATTGATTGACATGCGCATGTGGGTGTTTGGATAGCTGATTTCACTACGGTACAACACTGTGCCCAAACAGTCATCTCATAAGATGGCCATCTGTTTCTATGTAGTAATTATAATTAGGATGTTGGGAAAGCACTTTTAAATCTATTATTGAAGCTAGTAATATTGAGTGCACAGGGGTCAGGCCAAAATGATAATTGGATGATAAAATTGATTCCCACTTCTGTTTTATTTGCTTCAGGCCTAGCTTGTCCTATTTCTATTTCTTTTTCTATCCATCCAATTTCCCTCCATCTGTAGTAGAAGCTGGCCACCATCAGAGCGTGGAGGAGGTTATTCAGCAACGGTGCACCCACTCAGACGTGAGGGAATAAGCGGGGCGGAACACAGAGCTATTTTGGTTGAGCTCCTCAGTATCTAGGTCTGAGTGATTAAAACGGTGTCTTCTGCCTTTAGTCTTCTCATTGAAGGTGTGTTTTTTATTGTTATATTTGATATTCTCTCTCAGCAAACTGAGGGGAAAAAAACTCTTTTCACCTGTGGTAAGAATGTTTCCCTTTTTGCTTCTCTTGTTCTCATTCTCTCTGTTTTTCTTTGCCAACACTTTTATTAGTGAGTAAAGTAAATGTTATACAGTATATGGCTAACCACTTTAAAGGCATAGCCTATACTGATGATTAAACGGTTAAGGAATGGTTGATAACACGGTTTAACAGATATGTTAGAATTTCAAATGATATATGACTAAAGGCATGAACAATTCTCCCATGTACAAATCCAGTTTTCAACTGCATGTGAATGTTGAGCTTCAAGTTTCGTTACTGACCTCGGAAGCACTTATTTTACCAAACATCTTAACTCAAGGTCCCGCATCCTTAATCATTGAGTGGAGATTGCTCAGTTATGAAAGAGAGCGGGCAGAAGAAGTAAACACTTGAACAGTGTGTCATTTCACATGATTACTTGATATTTATGTTCTACTACTTATTATTATACTATTGCATCATCAACCACTCATTCTAAGTGATTTAGCACCGGGTTCTCCACAGACACGCGATGCGAGATAGAAGCAGGGTGACCATCATCTGGCTGCACCCCAGCCCCGCCTCTACTCACCAACCGGAGGCTGTTATTCATGGCCAACCGAAGATCCGCGACGCTATGGCATCGCTACGTCAAGGCGGGATTCTGACTTTGAGGCGTTCTGTTCTCTCAACTACATTATAGTGTCTTTTGGTGCTTTTTATTATATAGAAGTCAGAAGGCAGGGCTGACACTACTGTTACACCCAAAAAAGAAAACCTGTTCTAGCCAGGTTAGATATCGGCACCAATTGTGAACAATATCAGTCGTAAGCAATGCATTGTGTAGTATTTTGCACATACAAACACTGAAGCAACATATCCACAGATAGGAAGTGGACATCACTGTGTAAGACTAATTCAACGAGACATGCATAAGACTATCTATCTATGTATCTATGTATCTATGTATCTTTGTATTTATTTATACAACATTATTAGCTCTACAGTTAGCCTTCCTTTCTTTTTTCAGCAGGTACCCAATGCATAGTGCAAATGCCACATTGACTCTCATGGGCCTCCCCATCTAACCCAAATCCTTCTTTTAACTTGAAAAATGACTCGCTGTGCTAACCACAAGGGACCGAGAAGAGGAATGCCTGCTCTGCCCACCACTGCTGTATTAGGTTACTTATTGACTGTAACATCTCTCTTCATTCTGCCTTACTTCATTTTCCTTGTTAGCCCCATCTCCTCCACCCCTTTCTTTTCAACCACCTTACGGCCCTTGAGACCAGGGCGCCTTACAGGTTTTATACCCTTTTGCTTTCTGCAGTCATCACAGCCAAGAGGTTTGTTACAGAGGCCCAGTTAAGGAAGTGAGCAGTGGGGCAAAGCCTAGTGGGGCCTGGTTGAATGAATGAGCTGTCAGGAAGCCAGCCCAGTGATGAGAGACCCAGACTTCATGCGGGCTCAGATGGGGGAGATATCAGTTCCTGTCAACCCCACAGCAAAAGAGGCGTCCATGTCAGAACTACCCCCAGGATGGGTGTGACAGTAGGCGGGGCAGTAGCCTGGGGAAGCAGCACGGGGCTGTCTGGGGAATATGGACATCTTTGCTTATCGCATAGAATATTTCAAACGAACAGAGGCACACCCAAAGGCACGAGCATGCGCGCACACTCAGAGTTTTAATTAGAGGAGCACTGGAGATGAATCCGCGCGCTGCACATATTACTGAAGCATTTCATGGTCGATGCAATACTCTCCAGATCCTCCAGTGTCTATATTCATTTTAACTCTGTCCATATTATAGCTCTGTCTCTGGGTTGTTTGTTCCAAGACATACTACCGGGAGCCGAAGGAGGTGACAGGAGACTCCTGGGGAAGAAAGTGAGAGGAGGAGAGGCGGATGTGGAGGGAATAAGGAGACAAACAGGGTTCCCGGGAGAGCATGAGCAGACGAGACAACGACGGTGTCTGATAGTGGGACGTGGAGTGACAACACAGAGAGGCATTAGTAGAAAGAGGAAAATGGGGAAGAGGACAGAAGTGGAAAATAAGGAGAGAAACTGACAGTAAGGACCAAAGAGACTAGAATGTCTGTCCTTTTCTCTGAAGACAGAACTGTTATTCCTCATGAGCTGAATATAATGGATGGATAAATTATGTTCTTTTGCTTTTAGCTTCATAACGACTGCAAAGCTCCTGATTTAAAGAATGATCCATCACAATGACATGCAGAAGAACAATCTTACTTAGACGGTTGCTGGCGTATGGTTCTATTACTGTGGATTTGTGTTTCGACTTGGCCAAATCAAAGAGTGACAACTGATTACCTGATGTATTTATTCATAGCCGACCCGCAAATGATTCAAATTTTCAGCTTTCACTGCAGCTGTTGATATCATTCGGCGCGCATCCACAGTCGTAGTTCGGTCATAGGAATAGTGACGGCACATGCAGAATAGTGAGATGTGTACAAACACGCGAGGAGAAAACACTCAAAAGGAGTACACACAGAGCCAGCAAGAGGATAGAAAAAAAAAGAAGCATGAAAGCAATAGACGTATTGAGAAAGCGACTACACCATGGTTGAAGACGGGCGGGAGAGAAAAGTAGGACTGGCAGAGTTGAGAGGAGCAAGAGCAAGAAAACATCAGTGGAGAACTCATCACAATGCAGCGCAGCAGAGCAGCTCCCGGCCTGCACCACAGGAATCCCATCTTCAGGGCTCAGAGCAGGTAATAGGAATGCTCCAGCCATTAATGCTTGGAGAAGAACAGGAAAAACCCTGTGTTCTCTGTTGAAGCCGTAGCCTTTCTATCGCCCACCTCTGATTCTGGCGGCAATCCACACAATCGCACCTTAAAGTTATGGATTAAAAGCAATTCACAGCTTGTGTGGAGCCAATTTACATCCGGCGCTCTGCGAGAAAGTGGACTGAGCACACAACAATGTACTGTGAAAACAGGGCGTTTTGTTTTTATTTGTGGGTCACATTTTATTTTCTTATTTTTTCGCTTCGATCACAAGGCCGGGTATCGAAGCCATGTTTACTCAGAGGTTTGTGCATATCTGCTTGTTTTTGACACTAATTGGTTAAGCTGGAAGGACAGACAGATAACCATCTTCCACATTGCCAGATTACAATCCGAAGATATTAAGGTTCACATTGTTATGTTATGTAATTTGCTTATACTTGTCTTATATTCTTCTTAAAGGCATAATAAGCAAGCAGTATCATGGCGTTAAATTTCCAGACCATTCTCATTCAGGAAGCCTCTGCAACAGACGCTTTCTTAAGTTCCGTGTAGGAAACGAAGCAATTAACAAGCCTTCTCTTTTTCTCAAACTCATTCCTGGGTGGGCTGTGACAGGTGTGTATGTATTGCATATGATGAGAAATACATTTAACAGGTTTTCTTGTTATCCTAATCTACCATCAATCTCCAGCGAAAGTGATGAGGAGATAAGGAAAGCTGGTTGTCTGCCCGAAAGTATTCTCAGTAGCAACAACTTGGCTTTTCTCCTGAAATGAAGGTCTGCTGCTTGCACCACTGAGTACAGCCCCAGAAAAGCGTAGCTGATGTAAATGATTGAATCCATCATACAAAGGATACCACCAGACCAAGGCTGCCTGGATCATGTTCCTTTTCCTCTCATTTTTTTCCCCACATATTTAAACCTTTTTGGAGCCTTTTATGCATTGCAGTGAAATGAATGCTCATGCTCAACCAATCCGAATCAGACTGTATGAATTACTGAAGGAAAATCATGGTTAAAAGATTTTTTTTTTCAGCCATGTACCCAAAAAGCAACCTGTTAAACCACGAAATTGACACCTTGGGCCTTTTTGGGAGCCAGGAACATATCAGAACATGTACAATTCCTTCAGTTCTTGAGTTAAACCCTCAACTGATTTATATTCCTCTGACTGTTGTTTTTAATTACTGTCAAGTGAGGTTTTTATTGTGTTTTGTAAAAATCTTCTCCACAAATTACTGAGACTTCGGTCATACTGTTTCCAGGTAACTGCATGTAATGTTGTGTTTTGGCTCGTTTTGTGTCAGTCCAGCTATAAATGAACACACACGCATGCACGCACGCACACGCACACGCACACACACACACACACACACACACACACACACACACACACAGTTAAGGAGGCTTTTTCATGCTGCCTTAATGTCACAGTAGTATTGCAGTGTTGGTTTGTCAGGTACATTGCAGGTCGCTGTCTCTGGTGATACTGGAATGTATAGATGACAAGCCCACAAGAAAATAATAAGTGTGTTAATTAAAATTAATTAGCTGCAATGACCACAAGGCAGGGAACATGATTTCATAAATGTTAGCTAAGAGCATTTCTGCAAAACCATTGATAATTTTTTATTAGTTTTTTTTTTTAATTTTCTATATTCCTCTTGTCACAACACACTGTGCTTATGCGCTAACAAGATCTAGGCATAGAAAAACCAGGGGTGAGGAAAATTTGGCTAAAAATACCTGTTTTGGCTGCCACAAACAAGACTGGAGATAGTTTGACTTCCAGTGAAAAATATTTGGTTTTTGGTTGCCCGGTACATTCACTGTCTTGTCACAAACATGGCTGGAAATGTCCCCTGCTCTCCTTGAAAACATCCAGTGGTGTCACGCTTACAAATGCAGCAATGCAGGCTCAAAGTGCAGCCACCTGTATGGCAGCCTTGTCATTTCTAAATTAAGCTGCGTGTCACACATATCTATATGATCCAAGCATGTAATTGCCACAGGACCTAAGTGGACGTGCACACACATTGAGTTGGGGTGAAGCAGCATTAATTGCACTAGCATATGACACAGAAAGCATAAGAGGAAGATACTCCACGCTTCACTAAAAAAACTGCATCCGGCCTCATTAGAGTACATGGTGTAAGCTTGCCATTATTTTGCAAAAACATTTGTGCACACAAAAAGTGCCTAATCAGAATCTGACTTGCTGTGTCCCAACAAACTCCTACAGTAAGGCCGGGAACCTCCGTCAAACCCATTAAAACAAGCAGCTTACACAAACATAATGGTTCTATCTACCCTCATGTCCAGCAAATAAGAAGGCGAGGGCCTTTCCTCTATTGCTATCAGTGCTGCTTGTCTCCCTTCCTGCTAACATAATCAGCATAATCAGCTCAATCTGTTTCATGGTCTCCTGCTACCGGTAGAGTTGAAGCCAGGCTTGCCAGCTCTTATGGACAGCACTCGCCATCACAATATATCCAGATCAATTGGTATTCACCCAGCGTGTCATTGCCGTCCTGCATTTGTCATGCCCTGGCGTGGATTCAGGTTCTCCCATGCCTCCGGTCATTTTGGTTTCCAAATACAAGACCGTAATCAGATCCTTAGTGTCTGTTTCATTCAGAAAATTAGCTTAATGAACAGGTTAATATCCGTTTCTATCACCAAAACAATTCTGTTCCCTTGTTTTATGTTAACTTTAACTGAATGTTTGCAACCCTGATCCTGACACCATCTGTTCCATCTCTTCCCCTCCGCTTTGCCTCCTCCACTCTCAGCCACCAATATTCAACAAACATGTCTCTGCCAATAAAGGACAGTCGTAGCATGACTAAACAAGATTTCATGGAGACAATAGTTATTTGGACCACAACAGCGGCTAAAAATCAACAGCAACCAGCGTTTTTGTTTTTTTTTCCTCTCAGGCAAGCTCTGCATTCTGCTGCGGTGTCCAGAGCAAGTTTTGGGTTATGGATAGATATTCATCTGGAGCTTCCCTAAGATTAGAAAGCCAAGTGCTTTGCTATGTCTTATGGTAATGAAGGGTTGTTTTTAATAAGCTGCCTGTTCTACCTCACAGGAATGTGAGACTAATATCTCAGCCTAAGTAGGAGGGTCACGCGGGTCAAATCCAGATGAAATTGCTGCTCACTTTTAATTCTGAGATCTTCAGTATCTGTTGAAACTTGAAAAAAAAAATGATTTAAATATTAAGACCTATTCTGTGGTATTACAGTGCCGAGATAAGGGCAATATTACGAAACACTCTCCATTAAAATCAAACTTGCATTTTGCTTGAATGTTTGACTTTAACACTTGGTAAGGGGTTTACGCAGTGTTTATTGTTTTAAATATAGATGCAAAGATGAAGGTGGCAGAGGGGACGTTACCTCACACTGCAGGTTAAATATTACTTGGATAAAACCACTTTGAGATTAGATGAGGGATCAGTCTCCTCTACCTCAGAAGTGAGAGCTCATCAAACAATAATTATCAGATGTGACTTATCAAATATGGCTTTGAGACTATTAAAACATTATTTGCACATTTTAATAGACCAAAGTGCACTAAATTGAAGGTAAAACCTCCACGTTATGTCTTGATGAGAAGTTCTGTTTCACACAGGCTTAGACCTCTCACTGGCTGCAGTTACAAAAATACCCCAGCGGTTTTGAAGTGAACATACTGGAGGGCTGTTTCAGACTCAAAGTGCTGTTCCGAAGCTCTCATACCACTCATATTTTGAGTGTTGTGCTTAGCATATGAGGAGGGAAGGCACATCTGCCCCAGAGTTTCCCTCCTCACCCTTCAGAAGGCCATCCCCTCCATTTCCAAAATTAAGCAAGTATGCAAGCGGGACCCCAGATCGATGAACGCTCATCAGCCTCGCCATCTGGCCCCAGTTTGTTTTCTTAGCAAATGAAGCTGATTATTGAGCAGGGTGGCTAATGGCATTGAAATCTACTGGGTTTGCTCCTGCTGTACGTGGCCATCTGAATTTTTGCAGAGAAATACGTTTAATAACAGGTATTGAAATAGCCCCAGATGCAACTCATTCAGTGCACAAGTGTACCAACATAATAACAGATAATGCATGCAGGTGTTTTCAATCAGCTTCTAACAGCTTTGACTCCACTGATTGGGGTGTGGCCAGACGTGCGACAACAGTGCAGCTGCAGTTTTCTGTCCTTGGTGATCCAGAGTTATCAGCTGTTGTCACTGGGAGCAGGATGGCGACTTCCTCGGACACCGCTAAAACCGCGACCGGTCCTTCCTACTGATCCTGCCTCTGTGTGCGCTATCCAAACACGACAACTTACGTCCTCCTCAGTGAATTGCGATGATTGATCTACTAGTGTGTTAGAAAGAAAGAACTCCAGAGTTACTTGGATGACATCCTTAGAGTTGCCGCAGTAGCTCAATGGGTAGTGTGTGTGCCCCCATGTATAGAGGCTGTGGTCTTGCCACAGTGAGCCAGGGTTTGGATTCACCGCGTAGCTCTTTTCTGCATGTCATTTCTACTCTCTCTGCCCATTTCCTGTCACTCTTTCTTGCCCTATCACAATAAAGCCAGGACAAGGCAAGGGGAAAATATGGTACTAAAGCTCACATCTACGCATTGCCGGCGACTGTGGCTCAGGGGTAGAGCCAGCGTCTGGTTATCGGAAGGGCGCTGGTTCGATTTCCTTGGTCTGAATGTCAAAGTGACTTTGGGCAAGGTACTGCTCCTGATGTGCTGGTCGGCACATTGGATGGCAGCCACCGGCATCAGTTTATGAATGTTTGTATGAAGCAGCATCTTGTAAATGCCCAAAATGTAAATGCATTTACAGCATGAGCTGATTTCAATGTATTTCTATGCCCTTGTAAAGCAACAATTATATTAAAAAGGACACATACCTTGAAAGTTTCAGTATGTTAGCTATTTCCCTGTCCTGTTAATGATAAGTTAACATTGTAGTAGGGTCCGTCCTGACTGACGAATGCATTTCTCTACCTACTTTATACACACAGCTCAAATCCCACTGACATCAGTTCACCAGATTGCTAGCCATTAAACTACTAATTTTAAAGAAAAAATGAAAAAGTTCAGCTTTTCCTCCAGCAAAAGTGGGATTCCTACTTTGATGTATTTACTGGATCCTTCGTCCGATGTATCTTGGCATGTGCCCCCCAGCCCCCGTACTCTTCAACAGAACGCTGAAAGGAAAAAATGAATAAATTCAAATCAATGTTTCATGTACAGTACTCATGGCTTTATGCATGTCAACCATCACCTACACTGCATACTTAGCACCTATTCACACTAATAATGTTGGTGAAGAGAATTTGACTCTGTCTTTCCTACTGGTACAGTGGAGAATTAGGCCATGGGCACTTCTACTCTGTGGCTTTGTTGAAAATCTGTCTGAACTTTTTTTTATCTGTGATTCAGTTTTCCACTCAGATTTAATTGGCAACATGCCCTTGAGCTATCGGTGGGAAGAAAATAAAATCTGAGCGTTCACTTATACCACATTTTGGATTACTTCAGCCAACATGGGTACCTACCTTGATTTTTTTCGTTTTTTTGGTTTGTTTTTCATTTTTGCAAACATGCCCCAGAATCTTAAAAATAACCCCCAACTGCATAAATGAGCACACCCTCGCAGTACAAACTGTTACTGGATAGCTGATGATTCAATGTGCCAAACAGCTTCAATATTTGTAGGGGGCCATTCAGTAACACACAATGGACAACTCTTCATGCAATTCAAAAAATGATCTTCTGACATTTTACCCTCCTTTTGTGGATTTCCAGTTGTACTTCTACTTTTTAAATGTCAAATTCTTCTGTACTGCTGGTGCAGAATACAGTGACATGCCCCAACCACAAGCACTTTTGTTCGCATCTAGCTTGGAGGTAAACCCATTTCACATATTTTGGAGTGTTTCTTGAAGATGTTTAAGATGGTGTTTCAACATTTGTAATTGAGAAGCCCCTGGATATTTTTGATCACACATCAGAACATGTACTGGCTCTGTTTGTAGCAACAGAGCGGGGTCTTTTCCTAACCCTAACCGAGTGGTTTGCCCAACCCTAAGCAGACCATGAACAGTGTTTTCACAACAGAAAACTGAAAGAATTACATTTGAAGAAAAAGTGTTTGTGGCTTGCATATCATACAATGGAACCTGGCAGGTTTTCTGTGTATGGTTTGGCAGCGGCAGTTTTGGAGACTTTGCCAGAATTAAAGCTTTATTAAAAACCCATGAACAGTCAATATTGAGCTCCATGGGACTCATTTACATTTACATTTTAGGGCATTTAGCAGATGCTTTGGTCCAAAGCGACTTAGCACCTATTCACACTAAGTGAATACTGATGGGGGTGGCTGCCATGCAAGGTGCCGACCACCACATCAGGAGCAGTTTGGGGTTCGGTGTCTTGCCCAAGGACTCAAATAACTCAGTTTCTCTAAGGTTCCCAATAGATCAGTAATTTTTCCCAGCCAGCTGGTTTAAGTATGAATTTTCAGAAGCTTCCAATCTGGGGACTGGAGAAATGGCTCTATTTTGGCTGTTTTCGTGTTCTCAAGGAAAGATAAGGCCCAATCTGCACCGATGCCACACTGACCACACGTACACTGTCTTAGGTACTCACACTAAAAGAGCCACTGGAGCCAGTGCAATCAGGTGACTGGCTTTCCCCTGTAGACTTGAAAGACACTTTCACTTCTTTGATGTTTCAGTGGCTTCTAGATGGGGCAGGAATGGCCATCTCTATCAGCTCCCCCCCAAAAAAAATCTGCAGACACATCAGGGCTTTGTTGTTTGTCTGCTTGTAGAGTTGTTTGAGGTCAATCAGGCTCAGTTGTTGCGGCCTTGGTTGACTCGCCTCCTGCAGAATGGTACTAGACTGAGAGTGTGAGCCCACATAAAGCTTTGCAAGTTGTCACCTGCTGTGAGTACACACCAGTAGATAATGGTTTCACGTCTAGGCGTATTAGTATAACATGCACATGAGAAGTCCAGTGTGCAGCTCATCTGCACTTACTAATAATAAAAGGCATATTTCATCTACAGCTCTCTAACTAAGCTTAATATTGTACTTGTTTCATTACAGGTGATGTGGTCTTGCGCTGAGTTTTCAGTATTCTAATTATTTGAATATTTTGATTATTTGATTTTCCCTGATGTGTCTCATTTGATTTAGAGATATCTGTGTTTTGCTTTGGTATCATCTCGATGGCTTGAAGTGGGTGGTGCTCCAGTGTGAAAAAGGTGATGTCACTAGAGAGCACCAATCAGGATTTGGCTTTATTCAAATTAAAATCTGAAGACAGTTGGTAGGATCTGTTCTGTTGCCAGGTCACCATCAAACAAAAAAAGTGGGACTAAGCCCCATCCATGCAATCCTGAGGAAGCAGATTAATGAATTTCTGATTATTTTTTATTTGTTTTTTGTAAAAAAAAAAAAATAAATAAATAAATAAATAAATAAGTTTTTTGCAAAGTAGCTTGATGGTCATGAAAAACAGGCGTTTCTACACCGTGTTTGTCTGCTCTTACATATTCACACACAACATACAGAAGTGAACCAATGCCAAACCAAAAGAGCTTTGTTGCCAGTTAGATTTGTCATGTGATTATCTGCAGTGGATGATGTCAATTCACTAATATTACTGCTGACTTGGTTTACGATAACTGGTGATTGTCTTCTGTCATAACAGTTGTGCTGTGCAAACTCCATTGCTCACAAGACTGTCTCAGTGCCTGTCAAATCTCAACGGCAAAACTTTCCCCTCAGCCAACGGAGGTGAATTCCATTTCCTTAAATGACCTCTCAACATTAACCCCCCTCTTTTCAAACAGGCCACATAAGAACCCTTAAGAAAATAATTACTATCAACGGTAGAAACTGCCCATCCCCCAGTTAGTCTATTGACACCACCCTCTGGCCCGTGCCCAAAAGTGTGTGTGGCTTTGTGTGTGTGTGTGTAGGAGGCACACTTACAGATGGCCAACAATAGAAAGTAGCCCAACTCCTCCCATTCAAAGAGGTTTCCTTCATCAGCATGCTCAATACCCAAGCTGCTTTTATTACTCTTTAACCCAGCTGCCAATTGAAACCGCCCATACATTTTTTCAATTGAGGAATTCTAATTCAACCGCCTTGACCAGCACAGAGCACAACACGAAAAAGGGAAGGATGTATTCATAAAGAAAATGAGCTTTTCAAATGCAAACAGACAGCTTCGGTCACTTCTGTACTGGCCTATACAAAAGTCCTTGGTCAGTCTGAAACTTTCCGATAAAAGCCATTCATCTAAGGCAGTTTAGTGTTAATGTGATTTCAGGTCAAGTATAAAAGGGTTGATTATTTAAAAAAGGATATTCCTTTGTAGATGTCTAACAGCCTTGCATGCTTTACTCTCTAATTCAATAAAACTTTACTCAACCTGCCATCACCCTCTCATATAATGCAACTTACAGCTTTGTACATGTTCACACAGTTAAGGATGGGGGGGGCTTGAATTTCATTGGTCAAAACAGCAAAACACTACAAAATATCAGGATGTGATTGGTGGACAGGCGAGCATAACTTCCCTGTTCCTATTTGAATGATGCATCTGGCAGACGCCAGGGTCACAGGGGCCCCTCTCACAGCTGAAGATTGCCAGGGAAACCTTGTCATCCGTTAAACTAACGCGAGGCCCTGCACCTCAAGATCAATAGCCCCGAGACAGGATGTGATGTAGTTCTCTGGTCAGCTGATGCACACTGTGTGAGTGAACAATAGCGACAATACCAAGCGCACGTGCCCCATTGTTGCAGGGAAACTGAGACATAAGCCCTTTTCCCTGGGGCTTCCGCCACCTCCCATCTGTCTTTGTTGTCTTTGATTGGTAAACAGCATGTGGCTCCAACGGTGTCTGAAACTATGTCAAGACCACTGACGATGTTATGGTTTAAAAGACACAGTCACCACAATGTATTCACAAATCAGACTATACAGCTGTCATTACTGGCTAGGGCCACTTGGAAAATGTGGGCATAACAACCTGACACCCAACTAGTATGATTTTCTTACATCAGGATGTTAACATTATAAATGAAATTATAGAATTTAAAGGAGGAAGGAGGACTTGATTTTTTTCAACTAAAACTGTTTTTTTGTGGGGAAAAAAGGCAGCATTTTTGTATGTCTAAAGCAGGGGACTGAGTGGACTAAATCTGCCCCCAAAGTGGTGGCCAGTTTGTTGCAACACAGGATAAGGAAGATAAGAGATACTGTTTTCTGCACTTGTCATTTTTTAATGATTTGTCTACATTACAGTTGCGCCCAAAACTGTATTTTACCAGACATATCTCTGTACACAATTTCAAACTACTTTCAAGTTTAGATTGCAGCTTCACTGTGACTCTTAGGCAAGATTTAATGCTTGAAAATTCTGTTTCACAAGTTAACAGTGAAGCCAGTAAAGTTCAATTAAACTGAACCAAAGATACTATTGAAATGTATTTTAACAAGTCACAGTGGTCGTTCTCAGAATTAATGTCACACTTACATTTACCTCAGTCAAATGGAGAGAAATGTGACAGAAATGTATGTATGCGCTGTGTCCTCCCCTCTGTGAATATTGGATGTCTGGAAAGGTCATTTTAATCCCAGAGTGTTTGGACGAACTGTTACTACAAGTCCCCAGCTTGAAAAAGCCCTAATCTATTGTGTATTCTGTATCCACACCCAAATCTGTTCATGATTTTGTTAAATGTAGATTTACTGGAGATTGCAACGATAAATGCTCTAATACATACTGGTAGAACTCAGACCCTCTGAGCAAGGGTCATGTATTTATTCTCTTACCGGGAATCCTATCTCTCCATCCAAATTGTTTCAGTTTGATTTGGCAAGTGCTGAATATGTCTGCAGGAGACATCTGCCATCCCTCTGTTAGAATGAACCACAATGGGGAAAAAAAACAGAAATCATGGTGGAAGTTGGCTGTTCTGTTCTGGCTGTCACTGCAGAGAAGTTGATGCCTTTCCTGAGGAAGGGAAGTCAATACAGTGATGAGACAGCCAGCAACAATAACTTTGCACAGGTCAAGCTGCAGTATTGTATTTTGTACATAGCACTGTGTATTACTTTGAGAAGTCATGACCGGCATTTTTCATTTTAAATATTGTGATTTAGTGTAAATAAAGCATTTTCTTTCCTGCAAAGGTCAAGCCAGGGCCCTGTCCCATCCACCACCTCTCTGCAACACATTCGATTGTTTGCTGCAACGGAAACCGACTCCTTAGCTCAACACTTTCGCAGTAATGCTGTAAATCTACCCTAGAAAATATGGCGTGAGTGGAAGCCGCAGAGTGTGGACCACATCAAGCGGATAAATTGGTCATAAGACTCCTGAGAGCTCCCAACAGCCAGCAGCATTTATATTACTACAATATGTGCCAGGATGTATACACTGTAGGTCTGTGTGCAGCTCCGTGTGTACCCGAATACAGTTTCCAAAGGGTTTGAGAAGGTTGTCCCTCTCTTAATTATCATATATGTATGAGGTAAGCTCTTTATGCTTTATTTTGCTCTTCAAAGTGGCTATTTTATTTTCTTATTTTGGTATCTTTTCCTTTATATATCAGGAGAAGTCTCAACTGCCACAAAGCCCCCAGAAATATCAATCACATGGCTTTGCGATTCATATTTTTTTTCCAACCTAATATTACCTTTCTCATCCCCAAAATGCAGAAGCAATAATGAGCAGAGGCATCAATCCTACTTTCTGACACTTTACGCTTGAAGAAGAATTTTCGTGTCAGGCAATAACCGCTAGTGAGCCTCAGCGGCACACGCTCTGGGCTTGCGCCTACACCAAACCCTAATGGGATAGATCAGCTCTTGCATAACTGGGGGCAATCACTCACTCCGTCTCCTCCCTGACAGGACTCAGTTATGGCTTCTGGGTAATATCATTTCTGTTATCTTAAGATATCAAATTTCTGTCTTTATTGGCAAAGACCTTAGCAAATGGAGGATAGTTTGCGCGCCTTGCCAAGACAGAGGATGAAAAATGAAAGCATATTTATACCTCGCAAGCCCCGTTTAGGATGGAGTCCTCAGGAATTTGATGACATTTCTAGGGCATCAAAATATTTCACAAACTTTGATATCCCTGAGCTTTTATTAAAGTATAACCCACACAACTCTACCTGATGTAGAACTTTTGTTTGAAATGTTTAAACCCCATTTACATCTGGTATTTAAATATGATCTGTATCTACAGACGTCATCCAGATAAGGGGCAAGACTGAAATGAGTCGTGATCAGAATGGGATCAGATTTGCCTGACGACATCTGCAAGTAGTCCAGCTCGCATTGTGTTTGGATCTTACCTAGATGTAGAAATTGTCGGTGTCTGTACACTGTCACTCTCAAAGACATTCATTTTTATCTAACATCAAATGTTTTTTTCAAATTTAGAGAGTGAGCAAAGCCAGAAGGCTGAAAGAGAGAAGCTTCTAATTACAGATTATAAATCTATTCTGTGACATGAAAGGACCTAAAAATGTGTTATTCAACAGAGCTGAGGCAAAAATGAAAGCATTACAGGTTAGAAATAAATGATATACGGTAATAAAATAACTGCCACGGTGTTCATTGCACTCATCTTTGCGGCTGATCGGCACATATTATTTATCTAGTCAGAGTAGTTTTAAACGCAGCTTATTGCCACCAACTTAAATTGCATTTTAAAAAAAAACAGCTGTGAACACAAAGGCAAGATCGGTGAATTTATTATCTTGATAACATATCTAAATACAAATACCAGGTGACAACAGGAGGGTGAGATTTAGTTGCCTCAGGGGCTGTTTCAAAATGGTCCATGCTCTCCTGCTTCTCTGTGTACACTTATGAAACTAATTTGCAATATATGTCATTACGTATCACAGTACGGAATGCATTTATAAAACAAGCTACTGTCAGCGGTATATTCCGTCATGAATAAAACAATGCGATGTGAAAATTCATTTTTTAGTCTCTCGCAATCAGATAGTTCATGAGTATCTCACTGCATCTTGCAAGCTCAACAGTACTCATGTACTGTGCATATTCAACGGAACATTTCCAACACTCAGTGTTTCGCATAGGTGCATTTTGTGTCAACTTGAGAGGTTTTGTGTTACAATAATAATGTTTAAAACAACACAGTACACCTATTCGAAGAACAGAGAACACTGTGGGTTTGATGCTAACAGTGCTGAGTGCATAACTCTTCATCCTTTTTCTGATCAGCATGAAATGGTGCAGAACTGCAGTATGAATTGGTACCAGTGATGTGGCATTGGAGCAAAACACCAGTCAACTTTTAGAAACACATTTCAAACGACAGAAGGTAATCACATGATGCGTTGATTGTTTTCTCTCACTTACAAACCCTTTTATTTACTTTTGACCCCACGGGTTACATCACAGTAGACAACCCCCCAAAAAAATCCAAAGTTACCAAAGTGTAAACACCACTGGAAATAACACTGCGATGAAGCCAAACACACTGATCACAAGACTTTTGGTTAGAAAAAAAAATTTAAAAATCCATTCATGTCAGATCTACTGCTGTGTATGAAATCTGCTGTGCTAACTGTGAAAGCACTCTCGCCACACTTCTATTGGCAAGTCAGGGTGATGTTTCAGTGTGAGGCTCGGAGAACATAACAGAGACTCTGTGTGGTGGAAGTGTCGAAATTAAACATACAAACTCCTCTCATGACAGTAAAATTAGTAATCAGGAAAATCCAAGACCAATTAAAGCCATCTGATGTTAGGATTGTGGACTCTGATGCTTGTGTACAGTTTTTGTGTTTGTATCTCAGTCTGATCTTTCCAGCTAAAATAACTTGAGCAATGGAGCAATGGACTTAACAACAACAACAAAATGTGGGAAGTGATGGAACTCATTTTGGGTAGTATAAATCGTGGACTGACAATAATGTGATCAGAGGAGGGAGTTCAAGTGACTGCAGGACCTGGAAGTGGCCTAAAGTCTCATGGGTCCTGCCACTTACAGTTGGTTTCCTACATTTTCAATTCTAAAAGGTGAAGGTGAGCAAAGGGGAAGAGGCTGGCCCACATTTGACCCTTAAGTGCTTACCCTTGCCACTGAGTCTTGATGTTTTGTCTTTGTGAAATATTGTTTAATCTGAAGCTAATGCACCTTGCTCCTCAGGTTGACCTTCAGTTGAGCAACACTGGCAATGGAGAATCACTCCTGTTGACAGCCACCAATTATGCCCTTTTCCCTTCTTTTGCTGCCATTGTGGGAACTTGAGAGTTACAGTGGATCAATCAACTTTGGCTCCAGCACCACCCTGCTGCCCAGACACCCTTTGACTCAATCCCATTTTTCCTGCCTTTACCCCTACCCCTTGTTTTCAAGTAGCCCCTTGCCCCTCAGATCAAAGATTGGGCACAATGGGCAGTGGTTGAAATCTCCTCCTCCGAAAAACATCAACCCTCACACATCATCGGTAGTCATCAATGGCATTCACGTTTACACACACAACTGGACATTACCAGTATGCTGCCCTCAGCTGTGCTGAACCTGGTATTATCACAACACATTTCAACATTTATCTGATGGTGATATAAAAGAAAGTACGCCTGCAATTCATTGCAATGCCACACTATCAATCAAGTCATCAAAAGAGAACACTGCTCTATAAGCTGACCACTTGCAATGCTTTAAAGGCTTTCATCAGCAAGCCATGAACGTACCCTTTCATTCCGCCATGTGTTTGTGAAGGTGACAAGTGTTGTAAAACGCTTTGAGTGGTCTGTAGACTGGAAAAGTGATATAGAAATCAAAGGCAATTAAAGATTCCGTTTAACTACTGAGACATCAACATCATCAAACTCGTAGTAATTATGTTATGCTTGTTATAAAGAAAATGAACATCACACATTGAACACAAAGTGTTTGAAGTGTGCTTAAAAAAAACCCTCAGTTTGGATGGCTGGCCATGTACAGTAGCAGCCTACCCCTAGGTGTGAACGCACTGAACAGAGGGTCAGGATAAGAGGTAGGGGGAAGGGTTGTATTGTGGACCCGATCTGATGGAAGGGACATAAATAGTGCAGGAAGGGGTTAAATGTCATTTCCTGTGTCCAACATGAGGCACTGTGACTATGTCTGTACATTGGCCTATGTGTTCAGGGCTGGACTATTATCAAACATGAAGTTTGGTCCAGAGAGGAATGAGGAAGTTGTTCCTTTATGATTTGGTGGCCCGCTCCTGCCAGTATTAAATAATGTACATTGAAGTCAGAAGAACTCCCTGCAATCTACATAAATATAAAATGGACTACAGGTGAACACCAAACTAATTTGTGGATAGTTATGTTTTGATTATTGATTCCCAGTCCACGCGCGTTGAGCGGCGGTGCTGTCAGAGGATGTGCTCACCATTTAGTTGCATCATCTTGTAGTGTATGATATGGAGAAAAAAACCTATACATGTCATGTAAATAGGATGATGTTTGTCTGAATTCCGGTGTCCAGTAGGTGTTGCTTTGGATATGACACAGTATTGATGCGTGGAGGTATTAGGGTGACATTGTATACAGGTGTGATGAATTTAGTGTACATGGGAAATTGTATGTTGAAATTATAAGGACTTGAAGCATGAGAATGGATTGCACCATGACAACCACCATGTTTGGCGGAGGCGAAAGCTTTTGATAACTTTTCACGTTCAAGGCTTGTGGATGATACCGAGTGAATTGGAAATCTGTGGTGTTCAATCTGTAGGAGGAGTTCGTTAAAGTACAAGGCATGGAAATGGGGGTGAAATGGGAACTTTGAATCAAAATGGCCAACTTCCTGTTGGAGTGACAGTTTTCGGCCCCGAGTGTTTTTTGTGTGTCTGGCCATGATACATATGCATACCAAATGTCATTCATGTATGTGCATGTAGGAGGCAGGGCTTGGATTTTTAATATGTAAGGGGCACTGTAGAGTCCGATGTTAACAACTTTCACCAGCTATCGTCAAGAGGGCATTAGCAATAATTGTACCAAGTTTCATGTTAATCTGACCTACCAATGTGGTAATCCTTAAATTTAAAGAATGCTACCTGGTGGTCATCAGCCAAAATTTTGCACAGAGCCTTAGGGGCTCATGGGGAAGTAGTAACCTTTCATGTGCGTTTCATGTCATTCGGACAGACCAATGTGGAGATGTGCAACACTTCCTGTTTTGAGCAAATTGCACAGGAAGTTGTTATTTAATAACTTGAGCATTGGAAAATCACTATTATTTTAATAGCTTATCGTCAGAAAGGCCCACAGATGCGGTCAAATTGCCTGGGAGGAGTTAGAAAAAGTAGTTTTGCGACATTTGGCAAATTAGTGGAAAAAAATGGTAGGGGAAATGGACAAGGCCTATATCACAAGATTCAGCACAATTCAGTGAACACCTGGATATAAAGTTTTGGAATGTGTGGTAAAGAATATGGCAGTTATAAGCCAAAATGCATTTTCCTTGATTATAGCGCCACCGAATGATGGAAATTTCCAATGACAGATTCTAAAACTTTTCACTAGGTGTGACCTATATTCCAAGTTTGATGAGCTCTGGGGTATGTTCAGGCAGGGAAAAATGCGATTATTTGGGACAAAAAAGTCTTCACTATAAATACAATGGGGATCTCGAGACCTGCTCGGGCCCTAACCTGATGGAAAAGCAAAGACAGAATTATTAAAATTTATCCTCTGGTGATCATAAATAGCATAATATGTTTGAGGCACATTTTCACAATCAAGTGTTGGTCAAAGAAACATGCAATCTGATAGCAGCAAAAATCGGGACAAAAAAAAAATGCTTTGCTTAAATACTTTTCAGCGTTTGCTGAGATCAAGTGATTTTAAATAAGATGCAATTACCATCATTAGGTCTATGCCATCGCCCTAAGTTCAGGCATGTTTATATAGTCTATGTTACGTCATACCAGGGCATGAAGAGAACACACTCCTCTGAGACTAATTTGCCAACCCACTGTGGTTAATTACGTGCTGGGAAAAACACAGCTGGCAGAAATACGTGAAGGGACATTTATGCTCTACCCTACGAGCCAGAACTACTACTGTGTAGTTGGAAAAAAGTCAGGCCTCTCCTTGAACCTGTGACATAAGCATGAAAGGGAGTTCACTTCCTCTGAGCAAAGGCTTGTTTCATAGCATCATATCACCATAGCTTCCTTGATATCCAAACCACATGGGCTTGGATCCCATATGGATATTTTAACACATGACGTACATACTCCTGTATAAACACTGACCTCTTAACATTCTTTGTTGCTCAAAGTGATCAGGAGGCATAACCCTGAATACCAATAGTACCGAAGAGTACAATGACAACTATTCCTGTAGTCCTCAATAAAAAAGATAAATGTACTATATAGAATGAATGATCTCAATGTTTACTGATCTTGTGGCCATCGTATTACTTGGCAAGTTTTGAGTTCTTTTTTGCAGGCTGACACCCTTTGATGTATCCCGGCTTGTTATTTAGGCCTAAATACCTTGAACTCCTCCAGGGATAAATAAGTTCCTGAATCCACCCCCCCCTTCTCATCCTGCCACAGAGGATGACTTATATACAGATCTAGTTCTACTTCCTCTCGTCATAATAATATGCTTTGCATGGCTTTTCCACTTCATCTAGAATCATGGTAATCCCTGTGCTTCTGTGTAATTATCTCTCCTCTAGGCTGATCTCAGTGCTCCTCACCTGCTCAGCCTCGTCACATTACCTCCTCACTTTTATCTATGACTCTTAAAGCTGCTGCCAAGGGTCCTCTTAACTCACCCCACAACTTTTCCCCGTGCACGCCCCTCCCAAACACACACCCTCTCTCTGTATCTCTCCCTCTCTCTCTCTTATTCCCCAGTTCCTCACTCCATCCTTCAAGAGGATTGTGATTAGCAGAGTAGAAAAAAAAAGTCGCTTCACGGCAAATTTGTATTGCGGGTATATCCCTCATTAATTTCCCAACCATTCTAATAAGTGGAATGAAAAGAAAATAATGGAAATATAATTTGCTAAATTGACAAGGAGTCATTGGATACCTGAGGGAACAACGGCTGTTCTTTTCTGTTATGCATATTATCATACCATTCTGGCTTATTCTTGTGGCTGACACCATTTCTCCAGCAGGAGATTTCCTCTATTCTTAAGCACAGCTAATTCGTCCTGCTTTCCTTCAGTGGCAAAGAAATATTTTCTATTTTTTACTCCCAAATGTCCCCCAAGAAATAAAATAATGTTAGATGTAATGATGTTGTCACAGATTCTGTATTGAAAAGAGTATTTCTGACGGTACCTTTTAGGGACATATTTTGCTCACAGGTATCTTTCAAAACCTGTCAGAAACATATTTGAACAGTGTGGAATGCAAGTTACCTTTAAAAAAAAAAAAAAAAAAAAAAAAAAAAAAAAAAAAAATTAAATGTATCAAAACAGAATTTCAAAAATTCCATGCAGGATTTTTTTTTCTAAAACAAAAAAAAAAAACACCTTCAAAGAATTGTCAGTTGAGTTGAGTGTCGCTCCCAAGGTTGTCAAATACAGACATTTTCGGTTTGTGAAAATAAACACACACCTATGAGTCATAAGTCATGAATGAGTCAAACTCTTTTTATTCATACATTGTCCTGTAATAAAACCTTTAATTGTTGTTGTTCTGACACCTTCTAAAGAGTTACCTGTAAATATCAAGTTCTAGGTAGAAATGTATTATACAACAGTGTGCATTTATTTTTTAAGCATTTCAACAGTCTGCTGCTGCATAATGTGCTGGCTGATTTAAGCAGGTGACTTTTCAAAAGGCAAACGCTGTGGTTTTGAATTCTGAGTTATCCATCATCTTGTTCAAATAGGTTTTCAAGCTTTCAAACAGTCAAGTTTAAAATTTAATGGTATTGAAAGTACTTTTCATTTCAGGCATTGAATACTACGTCATATTGAGAGGTGACTAACAGTGCCTGGGGAACGGAGTCTGCATTGACTGGCTGGACTGGAGGCGGAGAGTCTCCAGACAGAGATGGAGCCTGAACTTGGATCCCCACTCAAGCATTTGCCATATTGATTAAAAAAGTGTACATCTAGTTTTGGCCAAATGTAGTTGGATCACCAATTAAATTTATAACTTGCTGCTGCTGTGAATGACAGGGGCAAACAAGACAGAATAATTATATGAAAATAAATGACAAATAAAAAATGATGTTTGTTATTTTCATTAGAGACAACAAAAGTGAACCCAAAACACTCGAAAAACACTCAGCGTCAGACTCTACAAATTGAGTAAAGCCTTCACATAAATGAAGAACTAAAAAAGCCAACAATATATGAAACCTAAGTCTCTCTCAATCTGCTCCTTAGCAACTGATGAAACTAAGACTATGATTTAAAGCAGCTTTTGTTTATTGAAAATATCTTGAATCAAATATATACATTCAACATGCCACTCTGCGCTTTATTTACTTATTTAGTACTTATGTACAACACTTGCCAAGTTACTGTAGTGTGACTGCTGTTGAACACTTACAACAAAGTGTAAATGTAATGTGTAAAACTTAACAGCAGCCCTCACACACCACTGTGGTGAAAAAGGTCTCTCCTCTGGGATAACAGGAAGGGCAGAGGTGTTAATTATTCTACAGATCAGCGATGTCAGCATAACTCTCATTGCTCCTAATTGTCCCTTTGGGCGCGCTCAGGTCCTCATTAAGGCAGTGCTTTACATCAAAAACATCAACAGCAGTGTTGATGTTATTCTGCAGGAGTATTGTAGTTGCATTTCTAAATGTTTTAATGTGTTTCATTTAGTGGGGAATCTCATTTTACTAATTCTGAGTGATGATGTTGTCAGCATTTATGTATTAACATTAAGCTCAATTAAAGATGCCATTTTTTCAGACTGCAACTGGAAAGAAAGAAAGAAAGAAAGAAAGAAAGAAAGAAAGAAAGAAAGAAAGAAAGAAAGAAAGAAAGAAAGAAAGAAAGAAAGAAAGAAAGATATGGAAGCAATAGCCTTACTGCTTAATGAATCCAGAGGAGACTGCTGAAATATTCTTGGCAGATATTTCGAGTAAAGAAAAATAAATATTTCAATATGCTCCTCTGTTTCCACCCATCGTGACTCAACATGGCGCTCTGAGATCTGCTGCTGAGATCCTTGCTCTCTACACTTTGGAGTCAAATCTTACTCACAAAGACTGGAAGCTTCACATCCCCAAGGCACCAAACATGAACTTCACTATCTCGTACTTAACAAAATCTTGCAACTCAGACCTCTAATTAACTATTTAAATATATCTGAACTTTGTATTTCTAGTCTGGTACATACTTCTGTAGTGATGATTCGCCACATGTTCAGAAACAACACACTTGATCATTGAAGTTTCCCTCTATACATGTATCTAAGCATACATAAAATGATCTGATGTATATCTGACATGGTTTTTGCACAGTATGAAAACCCTGAGTATGGCACACATGCTCACCTTATAACAAAAAAATTAAGAATGAATGTATATTAAAAGTATTTTGCATTAGAACAGACGTATCAACAGAGGATGCCATGACCACTGTCATCACACTTCACCACCCTGGCAAAAAGAAAAAAAAGAAAAAGAAAAAGAAATGAAAGCACAGAAAGGCTCAACTTCTTAAAGAAAATTAAGACTGTTACATTCCCATCCCAAATTCTCTTCAAATTTTACAGAAGAGCACTAGAAAAGCAGACTGGAAACATCTCATACTGGCACAGATTGTGCACAGCCACTGGACAGGAAGACACTACAGATGAACATCAGTGGGACCCATCTACCAAGCATCAGGGATATTGGTGAGGTATGGTGTCTGCACAGAGCCCAAAGAGTATTACAAGACAACGCCCACCCCAGCCACAGCCTGTTCACCCCGCTGCTGTCCAGCAAAAGAAACAGAAGCCACTGAAGTACCACCAGACGATGGAGCAGCTTCTTTTCTCAGGCTGAAAAGAGACTCTTGACTTCAATATGAATAGTTTATTGCTGCGATAAATCATTTATCAATTAATCTGTTTAGTTTGTAAAATGGAATTTCTGTTTTAACTCCCTGCATACACACACACACACACAAAACAAGGATAATTAAATTATTCCTAAATCTGGAATCAATTTGATTGGCTGGACCATGAATAGAAGCAGTCATCTTCCTTACCTGCTGAAGTGCTACAATTGTACATTTGTGTTACTCTGGGGGTATGACACCTTCTGCAGATAGACAGTCTGTGTCTGTTGTTGTGACAACAGTCTCAACTGTGCAGTGGCATCACAGAAGTCAATTGCTCTTGCTTAAAGCTGTGACAGCGCCATTCATATTATGAACCGTTCTGATATAGAACAGGAACATATTTTTTTGTTATCTCATGCCATTTGTGCAGATCTCTAAATTTGACAAAGAAATACGACATATATTGTAAATGACAGATTGTATCAATTCAGACGTCAATTTCTATGTAAAAACGTTCTGTTCATATAAAAGGAAATGGTAATACACAAAAGTGGCTGACAGAAACAGGAATTTGTTATTGTAATTTGTCAGCAGCCCAACACTCTATCAATCGACTTGTCAACACTAATTATTCTGTCACCATCGTGTGTTTTTTTTTTTTTTCTTTTTTTTTCAGATTCTAACAAACCGTTCATTCTAAATTACTAACAGGTCATTTTTCCTGTTTCAGCAACACTGGCTGCTGGCTTAGCCATATTTTCCCTTGATGCATATCTACAGTTTCAAAAGCATTCTTCTCAAACCATGCATACGACAGAATTGTTTATTAAAATGTATGATTGCTCGGTTCGTCCTGCATCGGAATGACTCTCATTGCTCATCCAGATCGCATCAAGGTAATGTGAAAAGTAAACGTCAATAGCCTTGTCTATTAAACCATGAGAAAGACTGCCTGACATTCATTTTAGATGAAGCCGGTTGAAGAACAGTAAAGGTTAGTCTGCTAACCACAAGGTCAACATATAGACAGCAGCCAGTTACAGTGTGAATAGTTTATTTAAAATACAGACATACTGTAAGCAATATCTATAAAATATGGAGCATGGTCTGCTTGAAACTGAGGATATAGGCAGACATCCTTCCTGTGAGGGTTGACCAGTGGTGTCTATCAAAATGCTCGCTGATTTAGGGGTGATCTGAAAAGATAACCTGGTGATGGCTAAAATTCTGAATCAAGCTGACCAGATCAAATCAAACAAGGTTAAAATGTACATGAAACCCTGTTTAGACAAATCCAAACAAAGCCATCGGAAAATTACATTCCACGTTTTTAAATCTTGAAACGCTTCACTCTGGATAAAATGAATTGTGTTACTGAAACTGGAAGTCTGTGACAGACAGCAAAAGGTGCTTAATAGGTTTTTAAGCCTACATACTGTCAATTGCTTTACTCGTTGCTCTTCTAGTTTAATACTGAGCTGGAACAAGCTGCTGTTCTGTTTAACTTAATTTTCCACTGTGGATTTCTGTTCATTTTAACACATTCAGGTGTGCCACTGACTTTTTTTTATGAAATAGTGTTACTAAACAGATCCTAGTAAGCTGATCCAGAAATACCTTTAAAGCAATTATCTGCCAGTGGGCAGAGACACAGTATCGCTGCAGGGACTAGGATTCATATTGCTATATTAAACAATAAAAAACAGACAATTAATAAACCCTACCCTAACCCTATACAAATAACCCATGTGCCCATAGGGAGCTTTGTGATACAGAGTGGTCTAAACAGTACAGCACAAAACTGAGGATTAAAAGCAAACAACTGAGTGAAAACTATGGAGATGGCAGCTAACATGGTCACATAGACTGAAGGACAAACCCGCCACCCATGATTGAAGTCAATGGCACTTACATGTAGGAGACATGCGTTCAAGTACCACCACTTACCTTGAATAAAATTCTCTATGCATAATACCAAGATCATAAATGGTATGCAGCCATGAAAAATGTTATCATTCACACCTGTGCTTTTCCTCAAGACAAACTGTCTTCTGCAACGTCAGTCTATAAAGAGTTATGAATAACATTTTGTCATTCATATGGAAGTGTTGTTGAATACAATGTTCAAATGTTCCATATTCGATCTCTGTATAAGCAGGTGGAGCACGTGCATCAGCAGAGCCCATTGTCAGTGTTACTCCTCTGACATGGCAAAGGATGAAGAGTGACCTGCAACCACTTCACTTTCACTTTTACACAGCTCTCCAGACTGCAACTCCATATTGACTTAGAAATCCTTCTGCTCACCTTTAAAGCTCTGCCACGGCATTCAGCTGCACTGCACCTGAGCTCTGAAATGCCTCCTTTCTCAAACACCATAAGAACATTAAAATGATGCCTCTGAGCAGACAAGCTTGAGCTCGCCTATCTGCCCTGGTCTATCCTCTCTCCTCTCATGAACCTTTTTTCTTTCTTCTTGTCTTCTGTGTATATCTAGGTATATGTTATGCTTTAAACAATTTCTTAATATCGCTTGATGCGTGTAGTTTCTGTTGCGGTGGCCTCGTGTGTTTTGAAAGGTAGAAAACGAATATCTCAATACATTTGTGAGGATGAGACAAACTACTGAGATGATTAGATAGTGTTCCAAGGCCATCGAAAATGGGCTCATATAAAGTTAAAGGTAGAACGTAAAACCAAAACCTAATCTGAATAGAGAAACAGCATTTGTATTTGCAGAGGGGTTTGTTGCGTTATTGACAGTCACATGCTGGGGTGAGGGGTGCAAAATTATTCTCTGCCTAATGAAAATGCGAAATATGTGTTTCTTCACATGCAAAATCAGTGTCACATGTGTACTAAATAGTTTCACGTGTGAACTAAAATGTAAGTGAAAAAAAAGTCATTTGTGACAGAGAAAAAAATAAATCCAAGAACAAGGTCCAAGATGGACTGGAGCAACATCTCGACCCCATGTGCATCTTCATCAGAGTCAAATGATACACAGACTCACATTTTTGTAAATAACCTCCACTAATCAGCATCAAGCTGGAGAAAGGGGGAGAGAGAAATTGATTACAAGTGGAAAGGATAAACAGATGTTCAGATTAAATACACAGATTACCACAAGTAACATCAATAAACACAAAAATCACGGTGTGATTATATACATTCATATGTGATTGACCGTTTCAAAGGTGGATTACAGTTTCCACCTGTGAACCTACCAATAGGTTGGTGCTGCAAACTGCTTTTAATACATTTAAATATTTCTTTTGGTGTGAAAGAAAATTGCGACACACTGGAGAGGATCCCTGTGGCCCGATGCAAACGTTGGATGCCCCACTTCGCAGCCCCATTCCCATTTTTGCTTAAACTCTTTCCAAAATACTTTTTCCTCTAAAAATCCCTTTCAATCAGAAAACCTCTCTCCATCACTTAACATATCCTCTCCCTCCATCTGAATCCACTCTGCAAAAAAGCCTCTCTCGTCCTCAAAGCATCGAGGGAAAAAAAAAAAGTGTCGGCCTCTCTCTTCCTGTCACACCCATTGAAACATCGCTCATCTGTCTGCCCAGAAAATAAGCTGTCAGGATGGAGAAAGCCACTTGTCTAAGGATCATATTTATGTAAGAGTTGTGTCTCCTTCCAATTTCACGTAGGCGCAACATCTTTCACCTTCACACTCCACTCCAGGAAATTCATGTATTTTCTCCGTGTGATTGCAAATTGCTCCTGCACTCCACGTTCCCCTCGCTCTTATTCCTGCTACAGATGGATCAGGTCTGTGTTACTGGCAGCTGCATTTTCCATATGGATCAATGGCAGTGTACGCTGATCACAGATGACTGTGAATATTTGATGTCGCAAATATTGCTTTGTTTGGAACGCATGCATTTCAAGTAATCCACGCTCAACATTCGCACCGAAGACGTTTTGTTTACAAAGTCTGTCTCGGGTTCAATAGCGGTCTGCAGGAAGAGGTCTGGATGACAGCAAGTTATATTACAAGGCTGCTTGTTTGATTAAATAACCTTTGTTTTGACTCTCAGTCTATTGAAGGAAGACTTCAGTCGAGTATGTTGGGACATCACTGAGAGAGGTCAGGTCAGGCACTGTTGAGCTTCATGGGCTCATATTAAATTTCATTCTACGCGATGCTGTTCTCTACATTCCTGATACAGTGGAACCCCGGCTTACAAAGACCCCATTTAACGAAAAATTCAAGTTACAAAGGCACTTAACGGCAATATTTTTGCCCGTGGTACGGCAAAATGCCCGCGTAACGAAATCCCACAAATACAGGAAAATTCACGTTAATTTCAAATTTCCCACGACCGAAATAAAAAAAATATATAAAATAGAAAATTTTTAAAAAATTATAAGTTTAAAAAATTGTTTAAAAAATATCATTGCACAGTGTACATACATACATTAATTAACGTAAATGTAAGTTTTAGTTTTAATGTTTAGAATTAAAAGGTCCATACATAATTTATTTTATTGATATTTATTAATACATTTATCATTTATAAATTATTTTCTTCATTTCAGATTGTATTTTGGAATATTCTTAGTGTTTTTTTCAAATATTAAGTCATATTTGTAGAAGAAATACACGACTGGTAGGGGGGACTGGAACAAATTAGGCTATTTACAGGGAAAAAGGTGCTTCGACTTACGAAAATTTTGACTTACGAAAGACCCTCTGGAACAAATTCATTTCGTAAGTCGGGGTTCCACTGTATTTGGTTAAACATAATGGGAGAGCTCGACAGGGACTTCCATCCTGGATTCAAAATATGAAATCATTCTGATGTTTAGACACAACATCCACATCCCTTTCTGAAGATCATTTATTACTTTTTTGTTATCGGTATTTTACCAGTTGGGCAAGTTTTCCTGCACACAGCCTTGGGAACTTAACCTGCAATATTGAGTTCAGCTCCGTTATGACAGGTGTGTGTTGCAGAGGGCTTGTACAGGATGCTTCTTGGTTTGCCACCTTCATGCCCAATTAGCTCCCGTATCATGGGTGGAACATCTGACAAGTGGAGACCGCTGGAGAGAGCCAGACAGGTCACGCCTCCCCAGAGGGAAGCATTTGCAGAGGGGTATGGCTGTTTGCCATTTAGACTTTGGATTTAAATTAAAGATAATTAGACCCTTAAGTTGTGTTAGTGCGTTCTATTTTACTTTTCAGCGTTCCAACTTTTCACATATAACAATAAATTTGTTTTTCTTCACAGCTCTAATGATCCATGTTGGAAAACAGCCATTCTTTTTAATCAATAAAATAATGATTACAATCCCTCCTATGGGGCAATTAAGTGTCTGCTCACACAGAGACACGTTGCTCAGGAAAAAAAAAAAATGCAAGTATTTTACAGCTTGATAAAGAAACAGCCGACGTCTCATTTGTATCGGCCATAGAGGAGCTTGAAGAAAGGCTCACAGCAGGTTGCTAAATGCAAACAAACTAGTCAAAGTTATTTAATTGTTGTTTTAAAGGTCCAATTTGTAAGCAAGTTGAATTTTGAGTGTCATTCGCAACTCGTCAAATACTAAAGCTCTGGTGTTGTAGGTCGGGTCAGACGCCATCCCAAGACTTCAGCATTTTTTGAGGGCTGTGAACGAGACAAAATATCTCATTTCTAACAAATGAAAACTGTTTTTGAAATCCAAAATCTGCTTTTCGAAGAAGCCCACTCAAACAAATTGGCAGAAAGTATGTTAGCAATGTATGTGTCTGCAGGACACTCAATGTTGAATCTCCACATTTTGATTTAAACTGATGTATGGGTAGTCATTGGCTCAAAAAAAACAAACACTTGGCTGTGGTGAGGAAAAGATCATGGTTTGGGTTGAACAACCCACTTTCGTTACCAGAAAGATGACTACAAAATGTCTGGCCTGAAAATAATCTCTTTTGTTCCGAGCGAAATGGCTCCGAACAAAGGTCTCAAGTAGGCCTTGAGCAGCGTTCTACTACTTGGCAGCCGTCTCGCCAACTGTCTTGCCACTGTTCAAATGAGAAAATAAGCTCATCAGTAGAGATGATGGACGTGAAGTATAGACACTCGACAGATTTCGCAGAACCGCACAGTGCCAACAATTCACTCGTGATGCAGTATTTGTGGGTCGCAAAGTGTTCTGCGCTGGTCATTAACAACACCAAAAGAGCAAGAGAAGCAGAAGCACACGATTTTCCTGATGACCCAGTTGCAAACACAGGCAACTCTGCGGAGCCGTAATGAGCAGTCAGATCACCTTGGAATATTCATAAGAAAATGTGAAGCAACAAACCCGGCATGTGAGACGTGCATGTGGAGTGCACCATGCATGCATGTGTGAGACAGCAAATGACTGGGTCACACGGGAGTATCTGTTCTGCTCCCACACTTTGATGTAGTGTTTTGTCAGTTTTTTTTTACCCCCCCCTCCATCCCTCCCAACCCATTTTGCTTATGAGAGAACTAAGCTGTCTCTATCAAAGCTGCACAGCATGACACTGTTCTGTGTGTCCGGTGGGACCCTAAAAGCCTTAGCTGGTGTGAATAGTGCTGCCGGAGTGGGCAGTGCATGTGTGTTATGGTGCCGGTTGAAATGCATGTCATTGCTGCGGTGTGAGCCTCGCGCCACGGGAAGCTAAACGACCGTGGCGATGAAATGAACGAGCTTTGAAGCTAGCGCCGCATATCGGATTGGAACCATTTTATGGATTCTCTCTGTGTGTCCATGCATTTATTTATCTAATGTATTCATAATGTGTTTTTCGTGGTTATTTTTTCCACCTCACTTTACATTTAGTCAGACCAATGATTCATATGATTTTGTTTTTTTTGTCTGGCATATTTTTCATAAACCAAATAAAATGAAACTTCATTTTGTTTTCTAAAGCATAATCACCTTCGATTTGAGTTTTTAATGATAACCTTTCAGCTTGCGATGGCACCGACAGGATATCCAGTTTTCCAGGGTGTCTCTTTTCATAAAGCATTACCATGCGTAGTCGTAAGGTTTTGCCTTTTTTGCATAAAACTCTAATGGAATTTTTTTGTATAAATTATTGTATAAATCATTAGAGATCAACACAGCCACGACGTATCAAAAATCACATTCAAGACATTCAGGAAAGGAAAGGGCTGCTGTCACAAGAATATTTAAATCAGATTAAAGAGCTCTTAGATGCTGTTAATTTCCATTTTTCTGTTTAGTCGAGAGAGACCACTGAATTTTCAGTAGACAAATTGACGTTAAAATTAAGGAGTGCATTCTCTTTAACAGCGCAGATAACCCGTGTCTGATCATCTTGGAGACCAGAAATGGGACCTTTTTTTTTTCCAAGCTGTTAAAGTTAAATGATAGTGTGTTCTTTTTATGACAAAAGAATCCTGAAAACTTTGATCATGTGGCGCGTTTCAAAGTAACAATTACGGAGCCTTATCATTAACTTGTGGAGGGAAGTTGATATGAGAAGAGATGTAGAATTGTTTGAGCTTATGAATAATTTTCTTTCTTTTTTCTTTTGTTCTCGTGCATACCACGATACAAAAATGATTTTACTATCCAAAATGTAACAGCAGCCATTGTACAATTTAAAAATGGTTGCAATTACAGAACATAGTTTTACATTGTTGTACTAGTCTAAGTTGTACTTTTACTGCACAGCCCTGCGTGTTGTCGGCAAATCCCTCGATGCTGTGAAAGCCTGCTCAGTAAATAGCAGTCTTAAGAATTCGGGCTACTGCCTGCTTTGTCTAGACTTAACACCACTGTGACATGGACATGAGCACTGTGGGATAGAGACAATCTGAAGCGGGAAGACAGGCAGAGGCCAGGAGACAGAGATTAGAAACAGGACAGCAAAGACAGATGCAGTTGGGGGGGTTAATCCTGTCTGTGAGTGAGTGATCATGTCCATCCACCCAGCTGTGGCGCCATCAGGGGCCACAGGGCTTGCTGGAAGTCTGATGAGGCGTCACCGCCGTCTGCCGAGGGAGAGATCTCTCACTCGACAGTCCCTGTCAGCGAGCGAGACGGCCAACCAGGTACGAGGGGAGAAAGCGAGAAAAGGGAGACAGGCAGCCGATAGCTAGAAAAGAGCATATTTTTTCAGTTATATCTTTTAGGATTATTCAAATATCCACCTTTCACTTTTTTTTTCCCCTATGGAGTCACGCATTTATTTATTTTTTTCGCTCCTTCCCCATGAAGAGCACTGATGATAAATTGTCTTTCATAATGAGATAATTAAGGTTGGTGTGATTAATTGCTGTGTGAGGTTTTCTGCAAGGTCCTAACATAGGCAATAATGAGAGACTCTCCTCGTAGGGTATCAGATGCATGTCACCTTTTCACCCGCTCAGCACAGACAGAAAAAAACATCCCTCTTCTGCTTTGAAAACTCTACTATGTATGATGTCAATCATCTGATCTTCGTCCCTTTATTTAACACTTCAAAGAGTAAGGATTCCCTGAAACTCTGCACCTGAGGTCACCTTTGGGATTTCATTCAAACCATCCTTACAGCAGTGTGAACGAACAGCTCTCAGAGGTATATGCTGTATAGACTAGATATCATATGATGCCTAACAAATCGCTTACGCACTGATAAGCAAGAGCAGGTGACGGCAGAACAACCAGAGGGATCTCTATCTGTCTGTCATAAATAAACCATGAATGGCATCTACATTAGAAGAAAAATCCCACCATCAACAGACAGGGTATACAGATTACAATAAAATTGCGGCATTAATATGAGGCGGAATTTATAATTCAGGCCGTTATTGCTTTGAGTGCCCGGGGGAGAAAGTTTCAGCTCACAGGGAAAATAAATCACGTTCCTGTTTTGAGAATTCTGAGTGTTTTGCCCTCAATCCCACAACACCCCCCCCCCCAAAAAAAAAAACCTTAGACAAGATCAATCTAAGACAAATGATCCAGGCATGAAGAGAAGAAGAGGAGACGTGGGAGATAAAAATGAGAAAACAATCTCTGACAGTTAAAACTGAGAGGCAGGGGAATTGGATCTGGTCTCCCAGCTGATGGGCAGCTGTTTTCTCTGTTCACTACCTGCACTGTTGGGCCCTGATGGGATTTATGTCCACATGTAACAAATATCTGTTACGAATCAGGAGTCAGCCCAGCAACCGAGCCCCAGATCCCACCTGAGAAAACACAGCTGTAAATTAAAAAAAAGAAAAATCCCAGTTCTCTTGTGTTGCTTCGGCTACTGTCGCAATCCCTTGTGATAACATCCGAATACGTAGTGACATTACCGTGTGGATGAAGCGTTAGATGTGAACAAAGCCCCTTATATTATCTGAATGTTCAGATACGTTTTTTTTTTCCTATAAAAAACATTGCTGGTTGTGTTTTTGAACATACACTTCGTTTATTGCTTTTTGAGATCAACTGTTTTTTATCAATATTTTGCAATAACATAAACGAAACAAACTAAAACCCAAAACAACCAGTGACAATCCCTTACCCCAGGGTAAGAGGATCGCCGCACAACATCTGCAGCTTTCCTAACCATATTTGGGGTTCTCGTGTAGCATATTAATCTTTATGTACATGTGAATTAAAGTTGCTTTATCAATTGCCTTTGATTATTTACATCCAGGAGGCTGATTGTTCAGTCAGGTGACTCAATTGTCGACTCTGTCCAGCAGTTTTTGGGCAGGTTGAGGCAGTGGCTTAATACATATTTTGACCACTTCATGTCTTGGTTTGGGTTTTAGGTTTAGCTGTGCCCTGATTTATTTTGGTAAATGTGTCCTCATTTGTGATGTTTTACTTTCCACTTCCTTTCTTCGTCTTTTCTTTCTTCTGCTTTCTTTTTATCATTTGTGGGATGCCTGTTATGTGTTATGTATGCCTTGTGTTTATCAATCTCCAGTTTGATGAATAGAAGAATAACCTCAGAGTCCCAGTTGTGCTACCTGAATATGAGTTTAATACAAACACAGCTCTGCTGAAAAAAGAGGATTTTGGTATGCCATGAACACGAAGGAACCAGTGTTTGGACAATCATGTAATTCGATGGGAAGCACCAGACAATATGTGTGTAATTCTTGGTCAATGTCATCCATGAGCTCATTATCATTTAGGGAGTCTGGAATCTCTTCAAGGATCATCTGTAGCTGTTCCTTCAGACACAGAGAGTCTGTAATATGCTGAGCATGAAGGATAAGTGGGTAACCATGTCAACACACAAATGAAACATTCTTGTGAGAGAGAATTAAAGAATTAACCTGTTCACACTTTTCTCCCACACCGCATCAGTCCTGCGAACTGTCTTCTTGTGTTTTCCTGGTTTGTGCTTAGATTAGTGTTTTGCTCTTGGCTCATTGCTGTTTTGTTGCCAGCTTTTTTGACCTGCCTCTTTTGTTGTTTGTATCCTGAACTTTGGATTTTGTGTACTTTGGCTTTGATTTAGCAAAGGTCACATTTTGTTCTTTTTACCTGCCTGCCTCTGAATGTCTTGCATTCGGGTCCCTTTTTGATAAACACATCACACTTTTAACTCTATTCCCGTTATTTATTTATTTTTGCTGATATCTTTGAGTTTGAAAAGGAACTGTCATTGTTTGTAACCACATTTTTGTACAGTCAATTATTCAGAGAGTCAGGTAATCTTTGCGAGTGCCAATTGGAAAACTCAGGCGGCTTCAAGTTCAAGGCATCACAACCAACATCATTTTTTCTATAGTGTGCATTCATGGCAACAGTATGGCTAAATTGAGGCGACTAAAACCATTTGGACGGGCTTCTGGTTGTCGTAGTTAAATATTAATGTAGCACGGCAACATTAATTGTTGATGCGAGACAGAACATGAACCACGGTGTCAAGTGTCAAAGTCGGATGCATCACCTGGTTACTTAACCAAACTACTTAGAAAGAGAAGACAGATGCTGCCCTTCCAATGAATAAAGACGCTGGATAAGAATCGTGTTCAGTAGAAGCATCAACTATGAACAGAATTCCTCTGAAGTTGAACCACACAGTTTCCCTGCAAATCATATCATGGACATTTTTTTCAACTGACAGCTTGCGTCTTTCACCATCCACACTGCTTGCTTGTGAGTTCTCTTCCTGTACAATAACGTTTCATCAGCGAGAAACTAAGGAAGATCTCGGTGTAATGTCGCCGCAGTCCCCTCATTCGCTCTCTCCTGTCCAATCATTTAACCGTCTCATCCGAAGCCTTGAGAAAGCTCCATTTCTGTCCGGGCCAGAGCATCCTTCTGCTAGGTTTCCCTAACGCATCCTGAAAATGTACACATAAATGCCATCAATGCCCACACGCAGCCAGATTGCCCCTGTCAAGGAAACACACTCAGCCCAGACACTCTCACTTACTAGATGCGGAGCAGACTTGAAAAGTGAAACGATTCGGAGACACTGCAACCCATAAGAGACACCACCTCATGAAATCTTAAAAAGAGATGTGTTATAGTCTTGGTGAATGCAACGTTTCAGTCAACTTAGCGGCTCACTGAAAACTGTTGTATTTTTTAGTATGTATACACCATTATACACAGAGGACTGCACGAGGATCAAGCCTGTTCTTTGTTGGAGTTGTGCTGGCTTGCAGGTGAAACATTCGCCAGTAAAAAGTACATGAATAACCATAACACCACATGAATGGCACTTACAAGGTTGGGTTTAACTTAGAAAGAGTACTTTACTCTATTTATTTCCAGTGTTATTAAAGGTTTCTATTGCCTCGATGGGAAGTGAATCACATTTATATGAAAGTATCTATAGTTATAATAGCTCCCTGTGCCCTCCCTCTACAGGTCAGTGCTCACATCTTCATGTACATACTTACACATTAAATTTGCTATAATGTAATTCCATGCTTATTCAACATACTATATAAATGCATAAACAGATCATTAGTTTTCCTCTGTCTCACATCCAGCCAGTGTTCTCCCCTCATGTCTTCCTTTCCGGGTCAGTGGAGGAGGGCCACCCCACATTACTGTCTCTCTCGCTCATTAATTAGGTGTGATGGCACCTTGCTCCACGGGATCAATCAGTGTGTCTAATACTGTCATTGACCTAAGACCCTCTCCAAGCGCGCCCCCCCTTTGTGCTCCCTCCAACCCTTTCCAGCACAGGGGGATGTCGGCCTGTCAGAAACACTCACTTTGCGGGACCTTTTCCATCGGGAGATGAGATCACGTTGGAAAAACCCATAAAAAAGGGCTGCAGATGGCTGGCCATCTTGTCTCCCTGGCGATACAAATCATAGCTTCCTCTTTATTCCACATCTTCTCTATGCATCTCATTTTTTCTGGTCACAGTAATTTATTTTTTTGATTTTCCCTGCTCGTAAAACAGAGTCTTTCCCCCTTTTTTTATTCCTCCATTCATTAGCTCTCATCTGTTTATCTCTCTGGCTATCTCTAATTGAGTCCAACCAGAAAACATACTGACTAAAATAATAATAATAATAATAATAATATATATATATATATATATATATATATATATATATATATATATATATATATATATATATATATTTTTTTTTTTTTTTTTTTTTTTTTTTTTCCTCCAGTAATCCTACTGTCGATCATTTGTGATTCTGTCTTTCCTCGAAGCAGAATCCAATATAGGACCTTATCATCTCTTCACCTCAGCCTCATCCTGGTTCGGGAAACGATTTTATGCAGTGCATTACTCCCACTCAGGTGCTTACTGTCCATCCATTAAGGGAGTCCAGTCAATTCTGACTCCACAGAGTGCAGCGCTGATTTCTCATTATTTTATTTCTCATTATTTTTTGATGGTAAAGTTTTACAAGGAACAAGACCTGATTTTAGGGAACACAATGTGAAAATATGATGTACAAAATATATATTCTTTTGCTTCCCTTTTTAGCAGGGGTATTCATGTATATCTCCTGTAATTAAGTTATGCACATTAAATAACCTAACCTCTAGAATTAATGTTGGCATTGGCAACCAAAAATATGTTAACAATTTATTTTTGTTTCATGTTGTGTCAATGCTGTGCTTTTGTCTGGTTAGGTTTAGGCTTAGGCACAAAGAAGACTCAGTTAGGGTTAGGAAAATATAACTTCACATATCCAGCTCTGCCAACACAAACCTGAGTGTAAACCGACCCAATTCCTGTCTTTTTCATCATTAGTTTTCATAATGCAATACAAGTCGCCAACGTAGACATGTGACAGAGCACAGACCCAATTTCTCATTTAAAAAAACCTGTTTTTGTAGCTGCAAAATGTCCTGAGAGGAACTTAAATTACCCATTTTTGCTGGTTGGAGTGACCTTGAACAGTGGTCTCTCTCTCTCTGCCACCCGTCTTGCCTCGTTGTCACAGCACCACCCACCCCACCTTCTCCTTATAACGGCAGCTCATACACTTACACTCGTGGTCTAAATGGACCATGACTTATATCACAGCAACATTGATATGATACACACATAATTATTTATCAGAGCGGCGGTTTTGCAGATTTCATTCATTTCATTCTGAAAAGGGGCTGACATCAAAGTAATGATACTAATCATTGGGTGCTTTTTACTAGACTTGTAATTCACACGTTATTAACCCTTACAGACCCACATTTTCTTTCACTGGGCAAAACGTTTTTTTAACTGATTCTGACTCAACTCCAACATAAAAACAAAGTGGAAAAAAACACATTTTTGGTAACTCGTGTTTTTAATAGTTCCATTCCAATGGACACAGTGTCCGAAGGGGTTAAACATGAGGTTTTTTACAGTAATATTCTCTTCCTCTTCTTCACCTCTTTCTAATCTTCTCTTTCCTTCTTTGTATTCCTTCCATTCTCTCCATGCAGAGCTGACATAGCCAAGTGGACATGTTGAGTTATTGTGCTGGAGGCGATGGTACTCTGCTGTGCTTCACAGATGATCATTTCCCAATTCCACAGCCGTGGAGCGCAGGCCTGCAGTAATTGCTGCAATGCATCCAGAAGCCGGTCCTCATCTGAAGCTGTGACAAGAATAGGCCCCATTTTATTGGTCTCACACCCTATGTAATTCAGTGGAGCTTGCATCATTTCCTGCAGAAGAGATGACCATGATGGTGTCACCCTAGGGTGCTTGATGCTGATTGGACGCACAGTGTGGCCCTGAGCAAATAAATCACTTCTCCTCTGTTCAGAGTAGAAACATAAGCCCTATGGGTGACCAACCACTCTCATCACTGAGACACACATGCACAAAAACACACATGCACACACACACACACACACACACACACTCCACTTAGCACAAACAATTACAGCCTTGATTCCCTAAGCACTAATCAGAGCCAACACAAGGCACATGCAGCATGCTGGTGAGATCATAATTAAAACCTGTCTCTTGGCATATTGTGTGGCACATCCCAGAAGAAGGTCTCTGTGACTGTAAATATATATCACACTAAACACCACAACTCCAAGGAATTATGATGCTAATTCAGACTAGCATGCAGTGTTTTGTTTTGTGTGTGTGTTTGTGATTCAGTAGAGACACAGAGGTTCCCCCTTGTTGCAGCATTATTTGAAGCAAATTGTCGTCTCACTGTATTTGCAGCAACTGGACTATTGCAGATCATAAATCCTGACTTACAACATGCAATGCGTCCACATATGAATGACTTCAGACCCAACTAGCAGCTCCTATTGTTATCACCTTCTCTATCTTGATCCTCTCCTTTTTGGTTGTCAGTGTGTACTGTATCTTCCTGTGCTACCTGAAAGAATACACATATCTGTTTACCTCAGTTTGGAAATAGTTATATATGGACTCACAATGGTTTGATTTACTCCCTTTTGAGAGTTCGTCTTAAATCTTAGAGGGTAATGTGCTTTTTCAACTTCATATTGGTTGGGGTTAGAGTCCAGAGTCTGTCTATTCACCAGTGAGTACACTGAACATGTTTTATTTATAGCAAAAGAAGAATTTATATTAAGAATCGACTGGGCCGGAATTGCCATGGTGAGGCTGCCACACAGTATATCTATTGTTATTCTAATTTACAGTGGCATACACACTTTCAGTACAGAAGGCACAAAAGTTTTTCTTCTGTAAATATTTGCACATTTTTAGAGCCGCCTGTGTCATTTTATCTCATGCGTTGTCATCGTTTTAGCTAACTTCCTGTCCTTTTTGCAGTTGGCGATCTCCTTCCTCGTCTCTACATCACAACATAAAGGACACCACATCAGACATCACCAGACAAAGCAGCAAACAGGGGGATGCTGCTCTCTGGCATTCATGAGCAGACAAGACCACCTGTTTATGGAGTTCTCTCTCCTGATTGGATAAAGTGAGCAGGGATAACAAAATATTTATTTTGTCTCTTACTGATAGCGGGGGAAAGAACGATGTGGACTACTGACCAAACACTCTATAACAGTGATTACTGTTGGGATATGGAGCTATTCGACAGTTATTTTGATAAAATCTGTCACTTACAGAAGCTTAATTACATTTTTAAAGTCCAGTGTTGATGTCTAAAATAACATTTCATCAGCTGCAAAGAAATCAAACTTATTTGCTTAAACATATTGAGTTATAATTCATACTTGTACTTTCGCTGACAAATTTTGTGCTGCAGCAGTGAAGCTCCAACTGTATTTTACAGCTTTTACAGCTTCAACCACCCAATTATAATATGGATTAAAGTTTTTTGAAAGTGTTAGAGTGTCAGAGAAGCAATTCTCTTATAGGGCAGCAAAATCTGGAGCACATTAATTACAGGGGAAAATTGGACTCTATAAGAAGGAAGTCCATTTTGGATTCAGTAAAAGCATATTAAAAGTTTACAGAAACGGTTGAAATTGTGGGTGCAGAGAAGAATTTTCAGGCAACATCTCATCATCATCAGAATAAAAAGAACAGATACAATTTGAAAGAATCTAAGGAAGAATCTTTGAAGAACATAAAAAAGTCTGCTCCCCAAACTAATCGAATCAGGTCAAAAACATAAATGATTAATCATTTCAAAGCTTGCTTAAGTAGCTCCTTATCCAAATTAGAAACCCATTGATTCCCTAGTTTTAGAAGCAGGTTTGTGATCACTAAGTCTGTTTGCCAGGACAAGTAAAGATCAGACAGATAAATCATGGTGTTGTAAATGAAACTGAGTAAAGGGAAGACAGATATTGGTTTCTTTTCAGGATGCTTTGCTTGTCTTGTTTTTAATTTTTTTGAAGCACAGTTTCACCGAGAAATGACAACTACTCTCTTTTGTTGTAACATCAACAAGTCATGTGCTCAGTCTTCACTATAGCCATTTTAGTCACTACGCAAATTTACCCAGTGGGTTTGGGAACAGATCTGCTATCGATATAAATCCTGTCCTGATCTTTAAAAGTGCAAAATATACATTAATATATTAATCCCCTCATAAGTTCTCATATGACTCTTGACGTGTCCTTTCTAACTGCTGTACCATATTTCATTAAAGCAGGACAGAGCTTTAGGGGATAATCAGATGATAAATAGGGACACGAATGGTAAATACATGAAGGAAGTCACAAGCCACTGCTTCTGTCTACCGCACCCTCGATGAAGAGTGCTCTTCTCGACTACCATGTCAACATGAACAGAAAGGACAGCTTTCTGAATGTAACATCAATTCATATTAATTTAATTTCACGCACACATACACACCAGCAGCGCACATGTGTGTGGCGGGGGGGACATAGTTGAACAGCTGCCCAAAATGCCTAAAGGATTAGATTGCTCTCTTTTGATCCCTCTCTCACAACATGTACCAATGTTAAAATACAATTCTGTTGCATTGGCTTTGGTTTTATCTGCAAGTTCTTCCTGTTAGTGCTTGTTTTTTGGTCTGATCGAAAAAAGATTATCCCTGTATCCGAGAGGCTTATCGTGGCTTGAAAGTGGCTGTGAAAAGGTAGCCCCTCCTTTTTCCCCAACTCGCCTGACATAGAGCTCAACAGTCACCGCCCACTTTTTTAACGGCTCCGGTTCCGGAAGTGAATTTCCCATTCATTCACTCCATTGACGTTTCATATAATCCTTATATAAAGAGTTTTTAGCCTGGAACCAAGCCAATAAACTACGAGATGAATTGTGACCATAAAACATTTAATTCAGAGCAAAAAAAAAATGGGAAAACAGAACAAAAAGCAAATGTACAAGACTCTGAACATAATTATCTTAAGAGTAAAGGAACTGCTCATCCCATAAACCATAGCGAATGTAACAGCAATGTCTCTGGTGGAGCTCGCTGTTGCCATGGAAATGTTTACCGAACCCGCAATCACTACTTACAGCTACCACGGAATTCTACGACCGTTTACCACAGAGCTACCACGATTTCATTTTCCGACCCACTGCGTGTTTTTTAGAGATGAGGAGAAGAGTGTCGAAAATCACTACAAGTCTCAGTGGTAGCAGTAACTAGCGAACATGAAATTAGCAGGTTCTGTAAACATTTCTTGGTAACAGCGAGCTCCACCAATCAGAGATGACGCTGTTACACTATAGGATTGTGGGTAGTGTAGTACTTGTCCATGACATCGTGGGTAAAACTTGTTTTTCTTAAAAAAAGGTTGATATCATCCAGACTTGTGGCTTCTACAGGATCATATACCATCGTTTTGCAATCTCTTAACTCATGGTACTTTCGATGGTTACGACATTATGGCCAATAATCTAAATCCTCAGAATATGAATGGCATTTTCACTTCCAGAACCTCACTGTTGAGCTCCATTCCCTGCGACATTTAAACTGACTGCCTTCTCCTACACACACAAACACGCTTATTCCTTCATGCATGATCGCTATTTACACATCATTCAGTTACTCACCAAACATCTGCAAACATCATAATGAACGACACGGTACCCATCGTTTCTGCTCCCTAACCCATTCCATTCCACTAGTCCATGCCATTTGAAAAACCTGTGGGTTCATTTTTGTTTGTTTTTTCGGAAGTTGTTTTTTGTTGCCATTGTGCCAGAACATGTATTTTATAGCACTGTAAATAAGTCGGCACTTCTCACCACAATCCATGTTTGCTGTTTGCGGTTTGCGGTTTGCTGTTTCTTCACCTCATCACCACCCAGTCTCACTGTGTCACCACACTTTGTCGCCACCAACCTGTGTAGACGTGGGCTGGAAGGCCTATTTTTTCACACTGGCTAAAAACAAAAAAGGCCAAATCAAAATAAACCATGTAACGAGATATGAAAAAAGCAATTACTAATTGTACTTTTAATAACTAAAGCCAGAGTTTTTTTTCTTTCTCCAGTGCTTCACACTACTTTGTTGTCTCATTTAAATGAGAAACAATGTATGAGATAGATAGATAGATAGATAGATAGATAGATAGATAGATAGATAGATAGATAGATAGATAGATAGATAGATAGATAGATAGATAGATAGATAGATAGATAGATAGAAAAAAGTATTGTATTGGGTTTTCATTGAATTCATTCTTCAGGGTCTGCATGCTAACGCTACAAGACAATGCAGCAGTGAAATTTGTTTATTTTGGTTGGGGATACGCTAATTCAAGACATCTCCATCACCGACCGGTGGCTGGCTGCAGTATTGCTCATAAACCCCTCCCACTCCATGTTAGCAGATGGGATATCAAAGGAGATGCCAAATATTTTTTTCACAATTTTAGGAAGCTCCTATCCCCCTCAGTGTCTATATTACTGATAAGTTTTGTATTCATCAGTTAGTTGATGCTACAAAAACAGGTATAACATCATAAGTGACAGCTGAGATGTCTCTTGACGTCAATACCTTCACAGCATGGGAGAGCAGCGTCCATATCTTCACTTTTATAAAATGGAAGTGGATACACGTCATCCACCTTTCTATAGAATCAATGTTAAGGACCAGCTCATAGACCCTATAGGGTACATACATATACATTAATTCATGGCTACCTGCCTGGAAACTTCCTTCCTTCCTTCCATTCATTCATTCATTCACTTTCTGCAGTACATCCAGATCTGTCCTTTTTGAAGAGCAGCGGTTTAAGCAAGGTAGCTCAGATGTCGTTCTCTCAACATGTCCTCCAGCTCTGCCTTAGGGACCCTGAAATAGATACATAATCCCACTAGCATATACATAATATCCAGGAGCATCACAATCATCTGAATAACTATTGCCAAAGTACAGTCCTGCAAACTACAGATATGTTGAACCTTAAATTTCTCAATGTTGCAATTTATGTTTCTTTGGGTTCAATTTTCTCTTACCCACAACATCCCATTTTTGTCCCCACAAAAACATCTGGAAAGTGTCCTGCGGTCTCCTTAAGAATGTCAAGTGCTGTCAAGCATACAAATGAGTAAATGCAGGGGTCGCATTGTCAAAACTATCCACTGTTTTCACACTTACCAATATTCAAACGTTGTCTGGAACTGCAGTCACTGACTTGGCAGTCATCTAATGTGATGTACACCTTTTGGGTTTATTCTCTGTTTCCTATGACCCCATATGTTTGACATTGGTTAGCTAGAATTTATTGCTACAACTTGTCTCTTTCTGCCAGTGACTAACCTGTCCTCCCTTGCACGATCCAGCAAAAGGGGATAGTTAATAACCTAGGGTTAGGCTTGCACAAAGTTCAACAAGTAACTAAGTCAGTCCTATAATTCTCACTCTCTATATGTGCTCCACACCAACACATATTCCTTATTCATCCATTGCACACACTACTGGTGCAGCTAACCTCCACACCCCATGTTCATCAACCACCCACCCTCACCACCACCTTGTCAGGAGCATTGAACCAGTTTGTAACAGCATATACTTAAGAAGTGTCCTTTCACTATTCTGTTTTTGCTGTTCTGGTGTCCTCCTCATTAGTGAGTGTGTTTGAGGTTTTTCTTCTGTTGCTATTTTTGTGCCAGTGTCAGCAGAAGACCTAGCCTTCGGCACTAACTCAAAAGGCTGAGCTGAATTTCCAGTGCAATCCTCTGTGCCGTTGCTGGACTTAGAATATAAAGTTTTCAGAGGAATTTCTAGCTTCTCCTCAGTGCAGTTGAAGACTGGGAAGATGGAATCAGACCTGGGTCACTGTGGAAACACCAGTCATAGAAACCCAGTATCATCAATCTTTGCAAATTTGACACAAGTTTATTATAAAACTGAGTGCAGCGCATACTCTGAAGTCCAATTCTGTGTCCAGATGATATGCCAATATTTGATTTTCTTTTTCTGTGGGGAGCAGACTTATAGGTGACTTCATGGTAAGAAAACAAACAAGTAAGACTCGCAGTTTGGTGAGGTTTTGTTTGTTGGTTAGATTTAGCAAAAAAAAAAATGCTTGGTTAGGTTAAGAAAAGATCATTTCAATACATTGCCTCAGAGAAGTTAAAATAAGTGAATGCTGACTTTTGTAAATGGGCTTGCATGTATGCAACACTTTTTTCTTGCCCATTGACCGCTCAAAGCGCATTACATCACTTATAATCCATTCACACACACAATGACGGCAGAGGATTCAATCCAAGCTTATGATCGGCTCAGCAGCAGCAATTTGGGGTCAAGTGTCTCGCCAGAGTATACTTCAACATGCAGCTTGCGGATCCAAGGGTTCGAACCACCGACCCTCTGATTAGTGGATGATTCGCTCTTCCTTCTGAGATTCAGCTGCCTGGTTTCACACAGGACACAAACACCGCTCTCCAGGGTGAAAGTCCTGTATTTGTGTAATCTGTCCATCCACCCCAACCACCACCTTACTTGGACTTTCTTGCTCTTTATACTACATAATTTGATTTTTTATCTGCATGGTATTTGTAAGCAGCTATTTTCCACAGACCATTCCATGCAATTAGATAGTCTGAAGTTGCGTTATTTGTATGCAAACTGAAGCAACTGGGCAGCAGGTCATATAGCTAGGAGCAAAGACAGCAGGGCTGTTCGTGATGGTAACTGACACAGGATCCCATTTATAAATACTGGTGATGATCTTTGGAGACTCTTACAGATGTTGAAGTAAACAATTTATTTACTAAGCAGAACATCAAACAAGTATTTGACACTATTCAATGCAGAACATGACCGGAGACATTATTGGAAGCTGGAATGAGCACTCTAAAATGTGAAGATTTGGTGTCTTTGGTGTCTCTGTCACCAGTCTGCCCTCTTGAGGAAAGCAACCATATGACCGAAACTTCAAGCAGGTTATTGAAATCCTGTATATACATTTGCTGTTAGGTGCTGTTAGGTGCTGCCCTCTGCCAGCTGTAGTAGTTACAGCCGTAAAGGAGGAAGTAAGGAGAAACTGGTCCATAAGGGAGGAGGTCAGGGATGGCGGATAGACAAAACAGCAGAGGACTTTAGTTAAGGAGACAGCCGTTCATTTTCAGTGTGAAATGAGAAGTCAGCGGTGCATGTTTTTGACTTAACAAATTGAAGTACGCCACGTCACATTTGCAATGTGACGTAAGTAGCATAGGTACCTTAGAAACAGAAGTTCCACGGGTAAACCTAACCTTAAAATTTCCGTCTAGTCTCTGGTACATGTTGTGCTGTCATGCTGCCATGTGTCCATGTGGTTTTGGAAAAGGTGACAAATGTAGTTCTGGGAGATACTGACACGCAACCTTTTCAGTTACTTAGGTGTAAGGATAGGCTGTGTCTTTCAAGGAGTGTTAGAAGTTCAGAGGGTCTCGAGCTTTGGCTTCGGCCTGGACTTTGTCACAAGGGGAGTTGGAAAAGTTCCTTACAAGAAAGCACCGGCTACAGATCAAATTTGTCTCTAAAAGCTGCATGACATGACACTTCAATGTCACACACGATTTTTGGAACAGCGCCTTTGAATAGCAGATGGGGTGCTGGTCCCTATTTTTGGTTAACAGTATGGGAGGTGTTCTCAGACCTCAACGACTCACACTTTTAAGCATTCATGAAAGAAAACCATTGAAGTAAAAGAGAAACTTATGAGTCATTTGATGTCCCTGTCTTTGGCTGCGTATCAAAACTACAAACAATTTTCTGTGAAAAGAGATCAGTCTCCAACAGCACATTTCCCTTTTCCTGTTTAGGATAAATAATGCCAGGATATAAAGTTGCCGGAGTTATGGGGAGTTATTTTTGCTCATGTTACAATGGCATCTCTGGACATCAGTCTGGTTTCATCAGACCAAGATCTCTTGTGTAAAAGTGAATGGTATCTCCTTTTGTCAGACCTCACTAGACAGACAGATTGAAAGTAATTACTTGGTGAATTTTAAAGATGTGGAAAGGGTGAGAAATGTCGTTGGACTGACAGAAGGAGGAGACTGGGAGGAAGAAGTGCCTACAAGGATGCATGGAAGAAGAGAAGATTGAACATCAGGTCCTGCACTGTTCTCAGTCATCACAGGGGAGAAAAAATTACTCTGACATCGCCGAGCTAATGTCCTGCAGTCTCTTCCATCAGTAGCACCCAGGATGTGCCTCTCCTGTCTACTCCATAAACCTTTCATGAAGAGGGAGGGAGAGAATGTGGCTAAGAGAAAGTGGAGAGGGGGGAACTGCCAAAAAAAGCCAGATAAATCAAATGTGGAGCAGAACTGAGCGAGAGGCAAAAGAGATTTTGAAAATAAAGATAAAGGAAAGGTGAGGCAGGGTGAAATAAAGGAAGAGCCTAAAGGGGCAAAAAGCATGAAAAATTAGTTGATAGGACAGGGAATGGATGCATAGCAAAGGATGTCAAGGGAAAACCAAGAAAGAAAAGACATGAAAAGACAAAACGTTAAGAGCAAAAGAAAGGCAGCATGTTTGGGTCACTTTGTGGAACTACAGTCTTCCCAGTTATGAAGCTAACTACATTATTGCTCTAGCATACGATTCTATAGTATATCTATTACTCACAATGGAAGCTATATTGTCTTCTCCTTCAAATTACTTTCTGTTTGTTTGCGTTATCAGTGTTCTCAGCAGGTGCTTATGGTTCCCTCTCGTCCAGTCAGCCTACTCACCACAAGCTTCTGCTGTCCATGTCTACAATCTCACCATGAGCTAAGACAGCAGATCGTAGCTTGAAATATAGGAAATGGTAAGCATTTTGATGCAATTACAGAGCAAGTTGTCCAAACTAGTTTCAACACTGTTTAATGTTCAAGACCAGAAAATCATACTGCGAAGCCACAGTCTGCCGTCATTGATCTCCCCGGTGAAGAGGTGATCGTTCAGAATTCAGACACACGTTACATTAGCCTATGCGTTTTGTTTGTTTATTTTTGCTTTTATGAGAGCAGCAGCCGCTCTTCCTTTCCATGCTGTTAAGACTCCCCGCCTGAAATCAAGGACTAGCAAAAACAATGTATTGTAATCCAACATAGTCCCCTTTTGCATTAGACCAGATAGACCAGTTTTTTGCAACTTCCAATACCTGTGTACTGCATTAGCTTACATTCTATTTAATTGTCCTTTTTCATATTGTTATTTCAAAATATATACATCAAAATCATGATGATGATGATGATGCAAATCTCATTAATATCAACACTTTGACTAATGTAAGTTTGTAAGGTGGAAAGCCTGAAACACACTGGGCCAACCACTGGCCATCTGAATCGTTTGGGGAGTCTCGGACAAGTTCAGGAACAAATCTGTTCGGTGTGTTCAGCTGCGTTGGAAGCTTTTGGAACCGCAAGGACGGAGTCTGCTCTGATTCAACTTGCAAATTCTGAGTGTTGGCTGTCTGCTGTCTGAGCCATTGGATACTCTGATTGTTTGTGTGCTAGCTGTATGACCATTCTAATTGGCAGCGTGCTAGCGAATTAGCGCTGTGTGTGGGAGGTGCAGAAGTGACAATTCTCCTTATTACTTTTTCCCTCCTGCGACGTCTTCATATAATAACGAGCCCAAGAGCAGAAAACGCGACCATCAGCTCAGCCATAATGATCTAATGCCAAGTATTGTATTCCACTAACTTCTCAGGTAAAACAAATACTAAGCCAATATTGTGTGCGCTTTGTTTTTCTAATCTGATAATCTATGGTTTGTACTCCGTTCCGTCATTTCCTGTTTTCATGTGTTGGAGCACTGGCACAAGACTAGTGCCACCCGCTGTTAAGGAGGCTTATTGCATCTTACGCAAGCGCAGAACATACACGGTACTGTGGGGTTGGCAGCACGTCTAAGTGGTATGTTTAATACAACTTCTCTGCCAAACGGGACAGAGAAGAAGCAATGGGGTGGTCGGATAAAGGCAGTTGGCCATTTGTTTCCGTCTGGGCGATGTGTGGGGGCCCGAAGACCTAATACACCTTTTGGCAAGGTAGACGCTTGATATTTATATATCAGTGCATCTCAGATAAAGACACAAGCAAAGCAACTCAGTACATAAAATAAACAGCAGAGATGTCAGCTGGGTTGGACCACCGTGTTTAATATGTTGTTAAATGTTAAAGTTATTCCTGAAAATAACAGCGAAAAACAAGTTTGCCGATCCTCTCATACCAAATCAACTGCCAGTTTTCTGCCTGGAGTGACTGTTGTTACTACAACGTCACAGTGATTTGGTCTATAGAAAACACAGTTGAAGCTTAAAATGTTAATATTTTTGTTGATGTACGTACATTTAACTACAATTGCATTGCATTGTAATGCAACCCTATTATTTTGCACCCCATCATTACAGTCCATGTGAAAGAGCAGAATTCATCGGTATTTATTGCAGTTACAAGTCATTTATGGTACTCTATAATATATCAGGTTGTTCGATGGGAAAGACAGGTGAGGAAATAACTGCACATTCCATTCATAAAAAATAGATAAATATAAGATATATTCCTTTGCATCCAGTACTGAAATTATTAATAAGTAACCCTTAATGTATCAGCACGCGGACTACTCCAAGCTTTATCCAGTTCAAATGAAGTGTGATCTCACTACATGGCCCAGACATTCATTGTTTCAAAGACCACTTTGAAGGTCTGCCCTGTTAGTACTATGCTCAGCCAGTGAATTTGCCCTGTCCTTACCAACAGGGTGCATGGAGTCAGACCACACTTACGCTATTGTTCATTATGTTTACCACAGCAGGCTCGGTAGCAGAGGTGACTATATTGGCGGGACTGCACAGAAAATAAGCGCTTTGATAGAGAGAGTTATGTAAACGTATTATTTTGACTGTGGATGGGTGTTTTTATGGGTTTGGCTTCCTCTAAGAGCTGTGGGACTAGTTATTTTCTCGGAAAATGTGACAGTTGGGCACTTACAAAGGGGATTCATAATAGACCTGTTTTTATGTCAGTTGGTCCCATGCTGGTTTACAAATTACTTATGCTCATATTCTGAAATGGCCGTCTCTTGTATACATACTCCGTGATTAATACCTTACTGCAAAAAGTGTGTCATCAAATATGCATTTCAATAAAGAAATGAAAGACAGGTAGAAGCAGTTACAAACAACTGTGCTGCTGCATTTTTGATCTTTCTTATACACCCTCAAGGAAGATCTACATAATCATATATCACACAGGATCAACTTTGAACATATGATCCATGTTTTTAATCAAGAAAATCTTTTAAAAACATAATGCTTTTTTTTTTTACAATAGGACAAAAACAATTCAGAGCCTTTGTTGAGATGTAGATACAGTGCACACACCATAATTTCTAAGTCCGTCCTAGAGGTATTTTTACTGTTTTGCATGGTCAAGAAAGAAAAGGAGTTTTGTAAAAGGCATTCCACTTTTAGAAAATTATTCAACGGTATTTGTGTAATGATTAACGGTTTAAAAAATTGAGAGTAAGGGTGTCATTCTACAACACAAGGTTACACAGCAAAGCTTGCTGTAGTCCTTTTATGCTACATTCTATTTTATTTGGGAAGGGCATTACAGCAGATAAAAATGCTAATATCACTTGTGAGCCAACATCATTTTTTTACATCATTTTTAAAAACCTTCAAAAGATTACCAAATATTTTATAAATTGCTTTTGATAAATTAATTAGATTAGACACCCGGGCTTTGGATGAGAAGAAAGGAACAGTGAAGAAATAGAAAAGACCATGCTGCACAGACTATAAATAAGAAGCATATCTCATCTGTTTCAATAATGTACAAAGCTCCTGGACTCATACCTCCCCAATACCTTCCACAGAGGCAGCAAATAGATAAAAATGACACACCTTTTAAGTTCCCTATGGATAAATGCTTGGTTAAGTGTTCTCTCAACCAGTATATTGTTGGCTGGTAAAGAAGATTTGTTAGATATAGAAAACAATTTATACTGTTAGTTCTCCTGTTGGGAGTGAGACGGGGAAGCCTTCTCACTATTATCCATTTATTTTGATCAAGTTACAGCTCCTGCCTGTTTTTGAGGACACAGGAAAAAGAAGAACGAGGCACACTTTCTTGTGTTGCCCTCTATTAAGTTCTGCCTGTGGCATTTCTGTCACATCTGATAACATGATTTGGGCAATGCAGTCGCCAAAATGTGAATTTGTTCCTTTTCACAGGGTTCTTGGCCACATACCTATTCCTATGTGTTTTATCCAAGGGCTATTTCCCATTCCACTGACTTTATGTTATATTAAGGGCCAGGGTATCTCAATAGACAGCTCAGGAAGTTCAGTGCGTGAAATACAAACCCCTAAAAACACAATCATCATAATCTCTAGCTCACATACAACATTTAAAATGTCAATTTGAAGGGAAAAAAATATTTTGGAAAGGTATGTATGGAAAAGTTGGCATAGATTACTGATGACATAAGACATTTCATTGTATGCAGAATGACTAACTGAAAAAAAAAATAATTCCAAGTTAAATGACAGTAAATGTAAAGCAGCAAATCAATCAATTAAAAAAACAAGACTTATTGTCAACCTGCAACTTGCAAGCTTAGTTTGGAGCATTTTGACAGAAAATTACAAATTACACTAAATCCTACTTTCTTTCTTTCCCCTACTTGTTACAGTACCTGATCAAGTGTAAGTGAACGTAGTCCTGACCTTTTTAATACTGCTGAACTGTCGCCAAATACACACTAGAGTTTTATGTGCTGTGTAGTGGAAACAGGTGTGATTGAAATGTGTATTTACCAGAATACACATCCTTCCATACTTTACCTCCCCCCAAGCAGTTCTATGTTTTCAAAAAGGACACCAATCCATTGGACTCAGACTTTTTTTTTTTTTTTTGAATAAAGCCGATTCGTCACAAAGTGTGGTGCAATGATTGTGATGAATAAGACTTTGTAAAAACATTTGGACATAATTTACTGCGGTTTTCTGAATACATGAGAATTATGTAAAAATAAAATTGTGATGATAAAATTAAGGTTTGCAGTGGTTTGAATGTCAGTGGGATCAAGTTAAACCTAGCAAAATGAGTTGATCTCAATGAATATAATATGAGTGCAAAAGCCACAATATTGCACCCTGACAGACTGAACTAAAATGATTGCCGGTGCTGCCGAAATAAAGGAAAGCCATTTCTTTTCTTTCTTTTTTTCTTTTTTTTTTTATTGAGTGGAGCATATTACATTATATATCAATGCATTGTTCTGAAACTGCCATTTTAAAGAGAATTGATTTTTGAAAGTGCAATAACTCACATTTAACCACTCAAGCAAAATCACATTTCAAAAGCATATCCAATAAACATTTGATCATATAAGTGTTTAAACTGAGAAAGTTAGATTTTCTGTAACACAGGATGAACACCAAAGCACTTCAGTACTTCATTCACTTCCAATGAATGACTTACTGTAAATAAGGCTTTATCTTAATAGCAAATGCAATGCTTAACCATGCAACTATATGGTTGACACAAATCTGCTTTTCATCTTGCAATAGACAGGCCACAGTTATGCACTCTATCTGATTGAGAGACCAAGAACCATGAGTCACTAAATCAAATTATACAACAGATGCAGCAATTTTGTGTTCAAAGTTGTATTCTCAATTGTATTTCAAGGCTGATTAAAGGACAGTCGGATTCACCCATCCCAGTTACAGTTATGTTAAATTTGTGATATGTCTCTATTCTATGGGTGCTGTTTGGAGTTAGCCATTTCCTGTCTTATTTTGTAGATTATATTCTCAAGTGTAATATGTTTCCTTCCACTTCCTGTCTGTCCAGCTCTTTTTCTGTGTACACAGAAAAGATAGCTTTTCATTTGTTCATTATCCCGTGTCTGTTTCTAAGTCTTTTTCTTTTCATTTGTTTCTGCATCTGTTCCCCAGTCTTTGTGTGTTGTCTGTATTCCTGATTGGTGGCTTTATGATTTGTCCTCAGTTTGTTTTTCTTACTATTTTTTACATTTTCTTGAATTCTCCTGGTTGCCTTTTATTGCCCTCTATTTGTTGCTTACTTTTTTTTTATTTTTTAAAAAAAATGTTGTTTGTCTGTTTTGTTTGTTTTCCCACCTGTCTGCCTCTGTGTTTTTCATGTTTGGGTATTTTGTTGCCTTACTATATCAACATGTGTTATATCAGGTTTCTGTGTCATATCAGGTGCAACGATTGTGATGAATAAGACTTTGTAAAAACATTTTGATAACATGTATATACAAGCTTACTTTCATGTTGTGAGGAATAGGAGTTGGTGGAGACCCTAAGCAAGATGGCTGCTAAGCTGCTCAAGATGACATCTCAACAAGCTTGAAAACACTGGATGTTTTTCAGAAGACTTTGGACATAGCGGCCATCTTAGAGCCAACAGTAACAGTTATTTTAAGTGGTTATTGTGCCCAAACCTAACCAGACTATATCCAAAGTAACCATGGTTTGCAGAAATATAAAGGAGAGGCAGACACATTTGAAATGTAAAATGGCAACATTTATTCTTAAGTCTAGGTTTATTCACCCTACATTCAGATGGCCTGCCTGAACTTGAAAACACGAGTACACAAATGTACTGGTTTAACTGTACGTGTATATGTGAAGCAACCCCAGATCACTTGTAAAAGCCCTGGACAGCTTTGCCCTCTAAAACAGGAGAAGGATGACACTCTGATACATCTGGTAACACACACCCACACACACACATACTCACATTTAACATCCTCTGTGGGTTGATGCATGATGAAATATTGATGATTACTAATGGTTCTATCTTACATTTTCTTGTGAGTCTGATAGGTGTAGCAACACAGCTGACACGTACTAGACAGTATATGTGGTGAATCATTAATATTCACAATGAATACTGGATGGATTCTACATTCAGTGAAGTGCTACTAATACCCCAGACAGTGACTTTTGGTGCTTTGATCAGGATGTCTTTCTATCCTCAAATGCTGTAAAACCACACAGATATGCTGCAGTAGACTGTCACTTTCTGCAACATATTACAAATCTTTCAATAATACATTAGTGCCTTTTAAATTCTGCAGTGGGTGGTCAGCACTGAGCCTCATATTCCTTAAAATGGAAACTGGGGGAGATTATTTCCCAGTGACAAGCTTCCCTCAGCCACTTTTAGCATGTATTACTTGGTGTGGTGTATTATTAATATTCTGACTTTAACCCATCCTTAATCCCCATGAACTTGGATCAACAGCTACGCTATCAATAGCCAGAGGACGTTAATTTAAAAAAAAACAACAAATTAATCAGCTCAGGAGGGAAGCGCGGCTGAGGGGTGGGAGCTATGGTCTATCGGCAAGGCCTTTGCTGTAGATTTGGCTGGACAAGAAAAATCCCCATGGCAGCGTACTGGAGAAGGGCATGATGGAGCAGATGGCTACCCCCTTACTCTCTTTACTCAGGCTTGCCAGACAGACGATGCTACAGGTGTGACAAGATGTCCACGCTGGATCATGGCCCACTCCCAGGTGCCCCTCCCTCCCTTACTCGCCGCTCAGTCTCTCACTTCATTTCTCTCCCAACACAACCTCCGTCTCCTTCCCATCCTCCCTTATATTGCGCTCACTTCCTTCCTTTCAATACCATCTCTCCTTGCTTACCTCAAGCCAAAGATCAGTTGGCTACATTCACAGGCCAGGTGAGGGGAAGTCAACTGCAGCCAAGGAGAACGCTGACATATCTGTTAGCCTGAGGGGCCTGTCCAGGTGGCTGCTCCAGTAGGTAACAGCCAGTTGCTGACAGGAAGCTTGGCAAATAAAGAAGAGATGATGTGGATGTGATGCTTTTCCAAGCCAATGTGGAAAGCTGCTCAAAGGCAAGGGTTTTGTCACAGTAAAACACAGAAAGTCAAAAAAAAATAATAATAATGGATAAAAGCATTTTTTTTCCACTCTTACCATCTGTGCAATCAAGGTGAGAGAAAAACACAAGACCTTGCCAAACCATGGTTATCTTCTCTAATGCCACAAGGCAGGTGATCATGTTAGAAACCACTTTTACCCTGGGAGGAGTGCATGGACAAAATGAACGAGAATAACCACGCCAAGCACCAGGAGCTGCCGGAGAAATGTCGTCAGTCACTCGCCAAAGCCATGATCAAATTCAGGCCAGTGGGGTTGGCAAAGAAGAGAGCCATCAATCAGTCTTTGACACCGAAGAGCAGGCCACCAGGTGACTTTGGCTAAAGAGGGAGGCCCTGTTTGGTCATCTGGGTGAGAGTTTCTGATAATGAAAGACGCAATAAACATCCACAGGATGTATTGTTAAGCTTGAGACATTTCAATCAGAACCAAAAATATAAAACCTGAATGATTATCCAACATTTTATGACAAACAATCCAATAATAACTAAAGTTGTGAGCCAAACAACCAACCATATTGCCTTCTTTATTGCCACAAGTGTGGCTAAATAGGGATTTAACAGGGTTAAAAGCATCTGTTGTATTTTCTCAAATTTCTAATTTTGTATATTTGTATGTTTGTATAGTAAAGTAAAGGATTCAGAGTCAAGATGGAAGGAAATGTAATTCAAATGCAGTGACATCTTGAGGCCTCTCTGGGTATATTGTGTGCTGAACACTGTCCCATAAAATATCTTGGGGCCCATTTTCATGCTGGTGCAAATCAACTGCAGTGACCTTGCACCAGGGGAAGTATCAATTTCATTGGCTGAAAGCAGATTTTTCTTGAGCCTGCATCCACTTGGTGATTTTATGATACTGCTTGCACCAACAGCAAAGGACAGTAGAGCATCGCTTTTTAGGAGAATGAATGCAGCTCCATTTGATGTGCATGATTGATGCCAGCCCCCGCCTACTCATAGTTCTTTTTACCAGAACCACTCTCACCAAATATGCAGAGCTCACACTTAAATAAGCTTGCTCTATGACCATTTGCCATTGCCAGCGCACACATTGGGCCCCCTAGGTGAAGAGGTTTTACAGTTTTTATAGTCATAGCAGATAAAATGTTGGAGTAGCTTTCACACAAGGAACACTCTGCTTATTCATCACAACTTTTAATTGTACTCCAGCTACATATCGATGAAGCATAAAGCTATACAGCACACAGGCGTTGTCCAAAATTCGTTCAGAATGTGTGCGAGTGACTGAAAGAGAGAAGTGACTTAAGAGATCTGAAAGAAAGGGGTCAAGAGAAGCCTGCCGGAAGGAGTCAGAGGGGTTGTAAATCCACTCTTCATTTGAGACCCTTGGTGAGAAAAATGGATGAAATTTGTATGTGTGCACGGTATAAACACTACTGAGGTGACATCTGTCAACTTCACTGAAAATAATGGAACACAGCAGTGTAATGTGTGACTTACTACCATGAATAAAATGTAGAAAATTTACAGGGAAAGTAACACATCCATCTTTTTTCTGCATTTCCCCTTCTTGCAGTACTAACAAACACATTAGGCAAATGGCCACAAATTACCTCCAGCCGGCTAAGTCTGAAATATCACCATGGCTACTCTTAAACACAGCAGGTGCTGAAACCCTGCTGGTCCCTCGAGAAGAAAACTGACTAGTAGAGGCCCATTGAACCCCAGGGCACTGAGTGGCACTTCAACTGGCAACTATAGCTAACAGGGCTGAACAACATAACAGTAGTTGCTCCTTAATGGAGCCCAGAGCTGTGTTGAAAGGTAAGCAGCTGTTGGTGCGCAAAAAAGGCTTGTTTGGTCTCTGCAGATACTTGTGCTTTCAACATCAGCAAAGGAACACATTTTTAAAACAGAATTTTGTTTTTCATAAAATATACCTGTCACCAGTGTTTTGATCCAGGTTTAGAGCAGTGGTGCTGGATTAATAAACACAAGACACAACACATTACAACACAATATCAATTTGTGAAGTTCAGTGCTTCAGCAGTCAATGATATACAGTACATCTTGAAAAGGCATTGGTGTTTCCATTTCTTTCTGGCAGTTTGGAAAGCACGGATGTCTTTGTCACTGCTTCCTTCACTGTTGATCTATGAAGAGATGCATGTTTCACAGGTTGCTACCAAACACTTTGTTTGACCCTCCTACTGTATGTTAACACAAAGGTAGGAGAGGGATTTTGTCATCATTGTCATTGATTTGATGTTGTTTTCATCCTTTACTAGTGACTAAAATTAAACATAGATAAAATTGTAATATGAAGTGGGAATTACGGTAAACTAAACAAGTACCTGCCACTGCACACAGGGTTACGAATGGTTCCCTTGCAGTAAACATTAACTGATAACATTTCATCCTGGTGACTGGGCTGGCCCTACTCTAGATGTATAACTGACAAACCAGAGACATCCAGGTTTAACATTTGTACCAAATGTAGCAAATCATGGTCAGATAATATGCTTATTATTGACCTCTCACATGAGGAGGCTGAAAGGATGGTGGTGGAGTTACTGCAAGGCAACAAGTCGGCCAAACAGCTAACTACAGTTCCAGTTACACAAGTTGATATTTTTAAGACCTCTGGGGACATTTCCAGTTGTTTTTGTGGTGAAATTGGACTGTCTCCATCGGATGTGATACTGGCAACCAAAACAGTTACTTTAAGCAAAACATTTTTTTCATTATTATTCTATTTTATTTTATGGGTAAACCTGACCAGAGCATGAACACAGTGTTGTGACAAAAAAGAAAAGAAGATTCTAATTAAACAAATGTAACAGTTGCAAGTCAAAGTAATGCTCCGTAATTACTTATCTTTGGTTTTGCAGAAGAGATCTGGGTAACATTTATTCTGGTGCTTGGGTTGATAAAGCACTTTTTCTACTTCCAACTGTCAATAGCCAGATGTTTGTTAAAGCTAGTCTGAACTGTGTCACATGAGAAGGCAAGCTGTACATCCTGCCAGGTTGGCACTGCTCATATAAACTCTGAGCAAAGATGAGAAAGGAGCAAGATGGCTGACTCACTAACTATTGCTATCAGCTCTGGAAAACTTGTTTTAATTTCATAATGTCATTTATAAAGACTTTCATCAAAAAAAAAAAAAAAATCAGCAACTTCTGGATTCATCATGATGACGTATTTGATATATGGTAACTCATACTGTATGCATATCACATCTTTAAGCATATGTTTGCAAGACATACATTGACTTATACACTTTGTAGTTTACATTGTAGTAATATGGCAGATTTATGTGGGCTGACAGTAGGAGGTCACTCTATCACCACCCCCAGTCTCTCTCCAGCATCTGTCTCAATGGCTTTAAACCCACAGACAGTGACAACTGTCGTTTGCTGGAGCCAGGCTGGAGGGACTGCCACTAGTGGGGAAATCAAGGCTGCTCACGGCTTGTGATTTGTGAGCAAACATAATTACTTCCACAATCCAGTCTACAGTATTTGTCAATAAAATGATCATTCTTTTAGGTTTTTGGTGTCCTCACAATGCACAGTGGCTCTATTGGTTTATCTGTTTTCCCTTAGGAGACCAAATATGTTGAATGTTTCCAACAATTTCAAGATGTTTTTAAGATCATCTTTTGAAGAAAAAAAAAAAAAGCAGTAGTTTAGAGTTATCTCATTAATATTCATGTGATGAGGTTCAGGCTGTTAATACTGTTTGGTTTTTGTAAATCAAAGGCACTTAACTTCACAAAGTGAAGGGTTTTGGCACACCTATCATCCCAATAGGGAAACAGCTCCTAGAGGAACAGTTATGGCCTTGACAGTATGTAAAAATTCACCTCTGATCGATCCCATTCACTTTGAATAGTACAATTTTTTAAAAAGTCAAATGGGTCAAATGACCTAGGATCTATTGAATAAGACATGTCCCTGTGCAAAATGAACGGGATAGATCAGAGGTGAAACTTGACTGTGTGTGTGTGTGTGTAAATGTTCAATTCCCAAAAAGGTTCCTCCAGAAAGTGTCTAGGAGCATGTTTCGTGCTAATTGGAGTCCACTGGTAACAATTTGTAGTGACACTTTTTCAAAAGTTTTGGAATCACTTCACTGGAGTGGATTTTGAGGTGAGATGTCTCCACAGACAAGGAAATGATGAACTAACCTATGAAGGAATTAGTTTGGTGAAAGGTCAAAGGTCATGATACTGTAAATTATGTTTTATTAATTTTTTGGGTCATTTGGTGTCCACTGGTACCTATTTAGTTACACGTAGCTGGACTCAGGGTTAGAGGCAGTAAACTAATTGACACTAAGAAACAGGTACCAATCGACTCTACATGGCCTGAAACTGGCTCCTAAAAACTTCCTGGAGGAACATCCATCCTTTTTCCTCACCTCCAACTAAGTGAACACCTTGCGCCTGACTGTAAGCAGATAGCAGTGTTTGTGTACATCCAGTCGTGACCTGTTGAGACCTCCAGAATTCATGTAGCCTTCAAATTAGCTCAAGAACAGTGCATAGAGAGCTTCATGGAATGGGTTTCCATGGCCGAGCAGCTACATCCAAGCCATATATCAGCAAGTGCAATGTAAAGTGTTGGATGTAGTGGTATAAAGCACACCACCCCTGGACTCTAGAGCAGTGGAGATATGTTATCTGGAGTGACAAGTCGCGCTTCTCCATCTAGCAATCTGATGGACGAGTCTGGGTTTTGCGGTTGCCAGGAGAAGAGTACTTGTCTGACTGCACTGTGCCAAGTGTAAAGTTTGGTGGAGGGGGGATTATGGTGTGGGGTTGTTTTTCAGGAGCTGGGCTTGGCCCCTTAGTACCAGTGGAAGGAACTCTGAATGCTTCAGCATACCAAGAGATGTTTCATGCTCCCAACTTTGTGGCAACAGTTTGGGGATGGCCCCTTCCTGTTTCAACATGACTCTGCACCAGTGCACAAAGCAAGGTCCATAAAGACATGGATGAGAGAGTTTGGTGTGGATGAACTTTACTGGCCTGCACAGAGTCCTGAACTCAACCCGATAGAACACCTTTGGGAAGAATTAGAGCGGAGACTAAGAACCAGGCCTTCCCGTCCAACATCAGTGTGTGACCTCACAAATGCGCTTCTGGAAGAATGGTCAAAAATTCCCATAAACACACTCCTAAACCTTGTGGAAAGCCTTCCCAGAAGAGTTGAAGCTGTTAAAGCTGCAAAGGGTGGCCCAACGTCATATTAAACCCTATGGATTAAGAATGGGATGTCACTTAAATTCATATGCGAGTCAAGGCAGGTGAGCGAATACTTTTGGCAATATAGTGTATGTTAGAGGAGATGTGTGGCACCTTGGATCCTTGGAAATTCAAATTCACACAGTGTTGTCAAAAGGTTGAGGCAAGCATGACTAGGCAGGGGTAGAAGTGCTGCAATACTGTGGCTACATCTGAGACCTTTATCTCATCACCTCCCTTTATATCTCCCCTGCTGAATATCAAATGCATTACTTCAATACATCTACATTTCTATAGGTGAAGTCCCCAATGACCACCTTTACTGCAATGTAAAGCCAACTCAATTGGCTTTGTTCAAACATGGTTTATGTGGCACATTCTTGAGAGAATTAAAAAATCACCCTGCTTTTACAACTTAAAACTTTCTCGTGGTTACACTTTTATATATTCATGCAAACATATAAACAGACACTTTTAAAAATACAAGGTAGAGGGCTTAACCCCCCCCCCCCCCCCCCCCCCCAAAAAAAAAAAAGACTTGTCAGCTGCACAAAAACATCACATTCTTTGAGTTGTTTCACATTACAGTGGTAAGAACTGTATTAATTAGTCCATTATTTGCCAACTAAAAATATAAAATATAAGTGTTTTTGCAGCACTAAGGCATCATATCCACTTAACTATATAAGTCTGCATGCTTGTAGCGTGCCAATTTAAGTAGTCATCACTGCAACACAGTATTTAGACACCTTTCACATAATGTTAACACTACTGTTTCTTAATATTATGTTGACAATTTTTGGTCATTTTTTAAGGTTTTAAACTGAAATTCTGGCCATATTCTTTCATATGCTCCTACAAAATGCATACAGCATATTCATTCAAAGGTCAAGTAATCTGTTCAGTGTGCAGTGTGAACCCTCAATTAGATGCACTCAATAAGACAAGAGAGAGGTGCTTTGCATTCTGCTAAGGAAACCTCCCAACACATGCACATCAAGAGGGAGAAGGTCTCTTTTTAATAAAAGCTAGTGCATTGTCCATAGGGAGCATGTATTCCTAGAGAAAAGTGGGAAGTTATGTAGCTTTATCATGGGTGGCCAAATGAAGCTGTGTTTGAAGGTGGGACGTCAGGAATATAATTGGCTGTTTTTGACTACTTTTGATTATATCATTATATTTCACCTTAAAAACTATTTACCTTGCCTTGTTTGGTGTCATTATTTTCAGCACAATCTCTGTGACTGTACAGTTATTTTTTTATTTTGACATACTATATTAACACTATGGACCTAAAATCACAAAATAACAGAAAATCAGAGTAGGAAAAAAATAAATGTTTTACTGTGAAAATCACAAATATGTTTAATGAACCTGTTGCATTAGTTATAATGCAAATATAAACTGTTGCTTTCTAAATTTGTGCATTTGTTTTTGAAGTTTACAAAGTTATATGTGACTATTTACATTCAAATGCAGGCAATACCTCAGGCTCAGGGCTCCTCAGCTCATTCCTGCCTGTTCTACATTCAGCAGTCTCCTCCTTGTTTTGACTCACAACACAAAAAAACGACTACACTACACACTAAACACACTTTATCAAACACTACATTACACACTAACTATACACTCCAAACACGTTATATGTCACAAATCTCTCAACTCTCAAAACTCGCCATCTCTGCCGCTGCATCACCTTCAGCGTCCCTCACACAACTTCCCCAGTTCCTCAGGAACAAAACTTGCTGCTTGCAGACACTTTCGTGCCAAAGACCTGTTTTTACCATTTCTTCCTGCACCAGACACAAAGCAAACGTGACGGCAACGTTCGCAAAAAAAGCGTGGCAGACATTATTTACCCTAAGTCCAGTTTTGGACGTGCCGGTGCATCCGGTCCGTCGACTCGGCAGGTGGGCCATGTGGGCTAGTGGCTAGCAGCTAGCTAAACATGAACATCCACAGATTCCGATTCCACTTTGTTGTCCTCACATATCCGGATCTCCTCAGACTGGAACAGACTCGGTCCGGACTCATTTAGTCTCATTAATCCACAACAGTTAGTTTAAATGCACAGAACGGGACCAAACTCCCAGCAAAATCCCGGTCCAACTCACACCACTGCTGGTATAAATCCACTTGTTTCTTAAGGCATGTCATGGAAGTGAGCTCTGCAGTGATTGGCTCTGGTGCGCACGTGACTATGATGGCTATGGTTGACAATGCTAGCAGAATTCGTGAAGCATTTATGAAATAATTTATTAAAGGTATCATTGTAGTCCAAACATTGCACACCCCTGAACCACGCAGCAGCCATATTGACACTCTCAGACCAGTCTGATCCTGATCTGCAGAGACATTTGAGGCACACATTACACACATACACACACACACACATAGACAGAGATTCCTTGCTTTTATACAGAGATAACAATCATCATAGCAATATTAAGGTTATTCAGATGTTATTCAAGCATATAGTTCATCTTAATAATAAATCCAGGAACTTGAAAAACAAAAGCACATGTGGTTCCAGTACCTTAAGGTTTCGATCTTTCGATCTTTGCAGAGCAACGCATGGGAAGAGCAAGAAAAGAGAAGACAAAATAAACATAATTACAGCCATTTGACATTAGTGCATACAAGTGCAAAAGGACTGCACTCAAAGCAAAAAGTGTAGTGAAGATAAAACATTCAAAACAAAGAGCAAGCTTTTAATAACAAAACATTATTTATCTGTGACAAGTAAGCATATTTCCTGTCTTGAAAAAAAATAAAGACTCCAGTTCCATAGTTGGATCCTTTTGCAGCATTCACTTACTTACAGAGGAACGAAAAGAAAATGTTTGATCTTACATAAAGTGTTTATAAAAGCTTTTTGAATGCCATCATCTCAATACACTGTAAATGGCTGCTTCAAGGACTGTACAATCAGTGCTGTAAGCCTACTCCCCAAAGGGCAGACCTTCATGGTTTCATGTCTTGTCCTGCACACATTCCCTCAAACACACTAATAACCCTGTCCCTGATAAAAGCAGACACAGATATTGCCTTCAATTCATTATGAGCTGCTTGAGTCTTCCCTGAAGAAAAAGACAATTTCAACTTGTCCTAATAGAATATTTCACATATCTGACGTCAGCGTATGTGTCCTTGAAACCCTGCGCTTGTCACACAGCCATGTGTAGTAACACAACTCTCATTTGTCTCTCTTTCTTTCTTTTACATGCACAGACTAAGATGGATAACACAGCATGAAACAAAGCAGCATTCTTTTTTTTTTTCTTTCTTTTAAAAAAAAAGGAATGCTGCTGTGCGCTACATATGTAGTGCGTACACCTCTGCAATTAAGGGACGCAATTCAAAATAAATAAATAAATACATGAAGCAATGTTTTGTCTTGTCTGCACTCTCACATTGTGATTTCAGGACTTATTTCTCACTGCTCTTCACTTCCATTTGGGCAGATTGGATGCAATGGTTCCACTGAGCAAACAGCAGATAGTATTTGACATTTATTCAGGGGCATTGCAGTGTGAAGGTTATCGGTGGAATTTTTAAGGCTTGTGCCATATCTGATGTCTTTCTCTCTAGTAAGCCGTACATTTGAGTTGAAAGGCATGTTCCTTCTTGTAGTTAGATATCAGCTTCTTTCTGTTTCACTGGCCTGGCAAATGGCTTTTAGGCTGCAGATAATATATGTCACCAAGTGACATTACGGTTATGTGATGATTTACATTTAAAAGCTTCAGCCTGGTTAGCTGTGGGTTAACATTACTTTAATTTCTGCACAAAACACACCGATGACTGCTGTCTCGGATGTTAGTTCTGAGGTCTCAGGTAAGAAAATATTGCTTTTCTTTACTGAGGATAGCACTGTTGTCAGTATGTGGGGTGAATGGAATATTTAAACATGCAATAATCCACTAGGGAGCAGCTGAAGAAGAAGAACTTTCACCTTTTCATTTAAAACTGTTGACTAGCAAGGGTGGACCAATATTCTCTCCATTTTAGCTCTGTCTTGATCTCTACCAGCTCCTGAAGGAAATGCCTGGCTCATTAGCTGCTACATGCTCCAATCTGTGGACCAGCTCATGGCTAACTGTGTCCGTCTGCTGTTTGATGCTGGGCAGATAGTGTACAGTGAGCTTTCAGAGATGCAGCTATACAATCAGCTGAAACTCACTCTACAACACAGTAAAACCAAAGGGAAGCTTTGGTCTCAGGTGATAATTGTCTGTATTTTCATCACTGCAAGCAACCTCTTTCTTACATCACATCATTTTCACATTGTCATTCGAGCAAGAACATCAATTAGAGCCACTATTTGTCACAAAGCATAGCCTTCTTAAAATGAAGAAAAACAATGTAAAATTGCAACTTTCAACTAGCCAATATTATCACTAATTGTCTCAAAATTATATGTATAATTATAAGCACTGATCTTTTTTATATGCAGATAAGTGTGCCAATCATCGAGGAAAAAAAAATCTTTTTCAGAGCTGTCATCATGTGAAACCCTCGTTTTATTGTCCCTTCTGCTTTGTCCAAACATTGTAGTTTTGGTGGTACAACAGGATTATCGCTTGTAGAAAAGGATCTCTTCATAACAAACATCCGTCAGTGGTGGCAGAGTAATTAGGCCTGGGTTATTTTGGGATGGCTGTGATGAATACATATGCAGCAGTACTAGTAGGAGCTTAATTCATGAAAACAGTAACAGGACATTGGATGGTATATCTTTACATCAGTATCTATGACTATTTTTTCTACAGACCCCATGGAAAGCATGACTGAGCGTATTGAGGGCTGAATAAACATCCAAGATAACATGATACATGCAGCATATAATCTGCTTTTATTAGAGAAGAGTCACGTGCCAACTACTTATAGTTTTGTTGAAGATTGGATTCCAAAAACCAAATGTGAAATTGTAAATTACATAATACAGTAATTTTAAATACATGGCAAAGGAGATGCAGAACACATAAACATGTGTAAGTTTTCAGGGAAGCTGCAGTGGAAAGAAAAACAAAAAAATCATATCAGCATGCAGCTACCGTGTATGTCTCCCCCCCCCCCCCCCTTTTTTTTCTTTTTTGATGTTTTGTGCTGTTTTGACCCTGAAACTTCAACCCCCACATGTAGTTGCAGGAACATAAGCCTGCACACTGCCTTGCGCAAAGGCTTTCATCAGTAATGACACAGCAGTAGATCCAGGTCTCCTGCCACTCCCTCATATCTTGAGACACATCTTTTTTTCCTCTACCCCACATCACTAATTCCTTCTTCCCAACCTCCAACTCAACAAGAAAATTATGAATTACGAAGATTGTTAGGCTGGTCCTTTTTTTCTTTTTCTTGGTCTTCTGCCCAGACATATTTGTTTTCATGCCTGCTGACCTCCACCCACCACCAGCTCCTGACTTAATGCCATCGAATTGTCGCGCTTTCAGCCCATCTGCTGAAAATTTGTTAGACTTATTGTGATTCGGGGAAGAGAAATGAAAAGCACACAGACGCAAAATGATTGGTACAGTAATTCAACAAACACATGTACAGAGTATCTTTTTAGAATTTTGGCGGTGTCTCTGCACTTTATGTGTCAGTGTTATGTGTTACTTAACAAGGTTTACGGCATTTAAGTGTAGCAGTTAAGCCAACGCTTTAAGCTGCTGAGGTGCGTCCACTCAGACGACTTAATAGATGCACCGATTATGTCAAAATTACAAAAATCACATTATAGCAACATGATTATGGCTCCAACAGTAACACCTTATAGTGTTACCCATGGACCACCAAACACATCTGAACAAGGGGGGCATAATTAAAGACAGGCAGAGGGGGTGAGGGGGCATATGCATTGAAATAGACAATATTACTGACGTATTAAATAACGTTGTGGAGCACTTTTTTTTTTTATTCACCACACAGTCACATCTACAGTATGCATGATGAACATGCACACATGCTTGCTCAGATTAACCCCTCTGATCCCACTTTAACATTCACCCACAACAAGCCAAGTCTATTTACACATAAACGCACAGATGAAACTATAGCAAACAACAAAGTACATCCAGTCCAGTCCACAACCACAACTCATCTTGCTGACTTGAATCTAAATCAACATCATAGTCATTATCATCACAAGTCAACACTCATATCAGACTGACGTGCAGAGCCGCACGCACACACACACACAACAACAACAACAACAACAACAACAACAACAACAACAAAACAAGCGCAGCTGCGCAGTTAAATGAAAAGGAAGCGACACAAACAGGCCTGCGCCTACTGCAGCCATAGCACAGAAAATGGCAGGTGGGTTATGTAAAAATAAAAACTCACTTACGTCAGTGGTCCTTGAACCTCCCGAAGACCAGTCTGCGTTGCTCATTTAGCTGGATGAATTCCTTTGCAACAGCAGTCATGTCCACTTGTGCCAGAACATCCTGGCGTATGTTGTATATCAAGTCATTTAGCCTTCTCTGTGGCATGGTTGAACGCAGGTATGTTTTGATACGGCGAAGTGTTGAGAAAGATCTTACAGCTGATGCTGAAGTGACTGGGGTCGTGAAAAACAGTTTCAACAGTTCGTGTACTTCTGACTGAAGTTCTTTGGCCACAGGGATAGCATTCATTGCTTCACTTATAAGCCTTGCTGATGTTTTTCAGACTTGGTTTGAATCCCTGATGTCTTTATGGTGTGTGGCGACATGCTCAACTGTGCAGGCGGACTGTCGAAGTCAAACAGCAGGGTCGTCAGGTTGATTAGGCTTTGTGAGACCGCTCCCGCAACACTCACTTGTACAGTGGCCCTTGGTAGCTTGGCTGGAGGCCGGAGGAGAGCAGCTAGCCGGGGCTTGGCAGGTCGTCGGAGTCCGTGGAGGAGATGGACGCTTCGGGTCTGTTGTTGAGGCCACAGTGGAAGCTGTAGTAGTTTGCTCATTCTGTTTTGCTTGTTTATTTGTAAAAAAAAAAAAAAAAAAAAAAAAAATCAGATATTGACTCCTGTCTCTTCGTTGTCGCAGCCTGGTGATGCACCCAGCGGTTTGGCAGGTGCCCGCTGTTAGCTCGTGACGACGCTCACTCATGACGTAGTTGATAAACAATGCGCACTAATTTCAAATTAAAATACCGCAGTCAGTGAGGTCCTGTCCTCACTAACTCTTCAAGCTAATGAAAACCCCAAATGACAGATTAATATCCCCTTTACTGCTCTTTATCAACCCTCATGTTTGATTACAAACATGTAACTGAACAGTTTCATACAACATGTACACTGTAATGAAAGAGGTTTATTTTTGTGAGTACGTGAAAGCAAGGGTCACCTTTTCACTGTGCATGATCACACAGCAAACTTAAAGCAGATTCCGGATTGCACCTATGCCTACACCAGTGGCTATGATGTTGTGAGCATCTCTACGTATGTGTTGGCATGTCTGCCTTTCTGGTGGTGGTGATTGCCAGCTGTAAACACATCAAGTTCTTCGGCTCACAGCTGTGTCTGAGCTAGGCAGAGTAGACCAGTCGACTGTCCACTGGTCATACACGACAGAGCATGGACATCATGCCTGTCAGCGGTCGTTGGCCCAGAGACACTCTGGCAGTGAAGAGAGGCTCTGGAGGAGGTGTTTAATTCAAGAAGGGTAGAAGGAGGCATTGCTACAGCCAAAGAGGATGGTGTTTTTACTGGAGAAACTACGTGTCAAAAACCCTTGTATACTAGCACCTCAAATAAGAGCCACTGCGAAGCCCCAGAGAAGAAGCCAGAAACTGCTAAAGCAGACCAGTCACAGTAGCTGTGGTCTGCCTCGTTCTGCCGACGTGCAGTTGCACCTCAGTGGAGCATTAAGTTACAACATAGGGCATGCATTCACACAGAGCCAACGCCATAGGTCTGACTTAGCTTCAGCCCTGAAACATGAATCAAGCTTCAACCAAGACATACAGTTTCAGCAGCTCTTAAAAAAATTAATTAAATAAAACAAGAAACACAGGCTTTTTTTGCCCACATTACATCATGTTTTAACATGCAACAAATGACGATACTAACGGGCACATTCAACATTTTTGGTGCTTTACATTGCTGTTAGACAGCTGTGTAATATGGTGCAGGGCAGGTACAGCTAGTTGTGCGTAGGAACACAGATGTTGTATGATTGAATGAGTGAATAAATGAAGCTTACACATGTATCACCGTCAGTCTGACAAGCAATGGTTAAACTTTTTAATTGAAGGCTGAACTCTAATTGACACTACGGAACAGTGCAACACTATTACCACTGCAGTATTAGCAAGAGAGCTAAACATCCACCCTGTGTAATGCCAAGCTCATTAACCCATGCTGATTCAATAAAACCACCAGCCTCAACATGGGCACGACAATTAACTCACTCATTAGATCTAACTCATTAGTAGTGGTTAGACCAAAGAGTCTGCAATGTCAGACAAACTACACACATAGAGTAAAAATGGAGTTCAAAATTAAATAGAGTATTTTACTTTGTGTATGGGAAAGAATTACAAACTGTTCAACTCAGCAAGGTCTGGTTTGTTGTCTGCCAGTTCCTGAAAAAAAAACATCAACACAGACCTCTATTACTTCTAAAGGACACATTGTTCGAGGGCACAATGTGCCTCAGAACTATGTGGAGGAGTCAGAAAATGAGAAAAAAACGGTTCATTTGGCAGTTTGGTATGTGTCTGTTATGGGGCAGTACAAAACGGTTACTTGTGCAAAGAAGCATCACTGTCAGAGTCTAATGCTCCTAGTTTTGAAAAGATAAAAAAAAAAAACACATTTCCCCAATAATATGCTCATTATTTACAAAGACAGAACCATCCAATCACACTGTAAGAAAAATAAAATCTATATTGACTGTGATGTTCCTTTCAAAAGTGATGCAAGTTTGACAAAGTTGCCTTTTTTTCCCTCTCACTCTGGTTTTACAGGACAGGTATGGTAGTTGCCTCAGGGAAGAGGTCAGTTTTCATTTGACAGAGTGATGTTTGGATTTTACTTGGAGCCATGTTTCTCTTGGGGTTAATTCAAAGGACAGTAAATGTAAAACTGACTGACACATGAAATATCTCCTTTGCTTTACAAGTACAATCGGCCAACCTATCTTTATAACGTAAAATGTTTTTGTCTGTTACCAGTCAGCCGGTCTGAGGAAATGCTGATGAAATCTATCATTTCCATTTTGTTACTTTAGGAGAACTGCTAACAGCATAAGGCAACCAGCTGGCTCGAAAATGTCAGGGCAATTCCCCCCACTTTTTGGGGTATTTTTAGGCATGATTGTGGTTTTTGCTATGAAATATACATTTTTCTCACCTTCTAGTCAGTTAAGCCTATAGTCAGGAACAACATGGGTTTTGTTAACAGTCGGAGGTTCAAGTGACGGTAATCTCACATAGCCAGACCACAGCACAGAGGAAGTATGGCTGCACGCATCATTATGGTATACTGAAATTGCATTTCTTCAGAGTAATCTTGGGCTGTACTCAGCATAAATGCCCTTGCAAAATAATGTCTGGGGATGTGTACTGTCGGTGACCATGTTAGTGTTAGGTACACTTGTGATTTTCAGTATGTAGGTTGCATGGCTGGAGGCTGTTGCAGAGACAGAGACACAGATAGTGTAAAGGAGGAGAGAACCAACTTAAATTGTTGGCAATATGAAGAGAAGGTAACACTTGCACAGCAACAAAGTTTAATAAAGACATATTTATACACCATGCACACCAATAGACTGTCAAGCTCTATGATGGCAGGTGCATTGCCCTGAGTAATACACCCCCAACACAACTTGATAATCAGCAAAACACAAAGGAAAAAAATACACATCTGAAAACATTGCACAAATAATAGAAATACAAAGACATAGACCAAGACATCAAATATGCTTCTTACATAATGTCATATCAAATTCATTATCTCATGAATATAGGTCTACTTCCACTATTCTTTCAAAGCAGAAGGGCAAATTGTATCATTCAATAAACATTTTCCAGATCAAATGTCAAAAAGAGAAAATCACCAACAGTCTACATTTCTTGAGTCAGTCTCAGATGACAAGAATTCTGTGACTGTGGCTAAGCTAGCTACTGATGGTCATGGACCGGCTGTCTCGCCATGTCTTGTTTTCAAGTTTCAAATACAAAATGTATGACTTGTGGTTTGGCAGCATGTTGCAAGGCACCTTCGATGGAGTTCGGCTAAGTAACAAGAAAAAAAAAATTTGATGACTATCATAACTTGATTAAATTATTTTTACGGTGCTTCCCCTGGGTACTCAAATGCACCAGCAGCATTTGATATGCCCAAGCTACCCAATTAACAACTGTATAATACCTATTACCCAGCTATAAGACATAATAAAATTTCACATAATGCTTCCCTATTTTCTCCATAACAAAATGATTTGGTGTATTATTGGTAGACACATATGCAGACAGAGAGAGCAAAAAGAGAGAGAAGGGAAAGGGAAGGCTAGACTGTGGACAGAGGTGCAACCAAGCTGAATAAATCCCTCATTAATGGCTACATTTTGCAGGAATGAGCGGAGGGAGTGTCAGAGAGTCTTTGTGCCAACTTCTTTAGATAAAGCCCTGAATTCTTAAGAGAACAGAAGTGACAAGTCTACTGTTTTCATTTATAAGAAAATAAAATACAACCAATGTGTCTCATTCATTGTAAAGTTCTGCGCAATTTTATGAGAGCTATTGCTCATACCTACAATTAGCTAGCACAGGGAGCGGACATGTAACCCATTTAGAAAGCAGCCAGATAAGTTATTGCAGTATATAGTTCTGCACCCCAGTTCAAATCTCTATACATTCTGGGCTCTAATACCTAATTGGCACATTTTTTATTGTCCTATGTGCACTGTTATGAATCATATAGTATTACAGGATTTGTATGACAATCTGTAAATCTAGTGTGTACAAGAAGAAGAAGAAGAAGAAAAAGATTCTATGGCCTATATGTATATATTTTATTTAAGCATCTTGCTCTTGGTTTCATCACACAGAGGCCTGTAGCACTGTCATGCTTAACAGGTCTGGCACGTTTGAACATCCCTGGGCAAAAGTGTTACCGTACTATGTACAGTGTTACTTCTGCACCACATAATCATGACAAATGTTAGGGGTTTATGGCTGAACTTAACATTACCACACAGTGAGTGTAAGTGAGGATGTTATTTTAGCCCAATACATTGACAAAAACTTAAGCATTTAATGGCACTCACCTATTGATATTTCCATTCTTTTGTTTTTAAATCCTCAGAAGAGTCATAATGATATGAAATACATGCTCAACTTCAAAGAAGAAAAGGAAAAATGGCAAACAGGGTTTTTTTCTGAGATGAGTCAAACATTCCTCTCATCAGTTGCCACAGCAGCTTTCTGTGATGCAAAGCACGCCTGACATTCCTGTGTGTCCACTGTACGGTATGCTTACATGTCGATTGGACCAAGGTACAGCGTAACACAGATTCTAAATAGGGTAAATATCTACAGGCTTGAAATAACTGTGCATAGACATCATATGCATGTAGCACCGATATTAAAGCAGAATTCTTCATTAGACATCCAGGCCAATTAAATTACAACAGGATGAGTATCAAATTAGCTGAAATTCCCTGCATGCAGCAATCAGAACAGTCTTATCCTTGCTTTGTATGAATTTGTAGGTATCTAGATGAGCACTTTTGTAAATTCCAGGTACAATTAATTTATAGATATATGACACTAACACCATAACAAGTTTAGAAATGCAGAATTTGGTCAAAAAGGTAAAGCAATTGCATATAAATGGAAATAAAACTTAGTACAGTGAAGCCTTGAAGTAAGGCAGAGTTATGCAGAAAACTGCATGACACCTGATCCGCGTTCAGTCCGCCTCCGATCCGCCACGGCAGCAGAACTCTTCAGTCACGCCACTCCAGCTGTCCGGCAGTGCTGCGCCATGCTGCACTCAAAACACAGCATGGGTGTTGACTGACGAGGGAGCACAGAGCAAAACTGCAGCGCAGCAGTTCTGCAACGCACAATGCAACCAGTGGAATTCATGGGTGAAAAAAATGACAATGGATACACTTTCTGCCCATCAAATTGTTCATTTCTGTTTCAAAGCCTACAGGTGACATCAGCATCTCTTCTCTGACACACTACATAACCTTGTGCAGTGGAGAGTTATACAAAAAACAGTCTTTCTTTGACTACTGCGTTAGCCAGTAAAACTCGGGTCTACTCAGATAATAATATGATAACATAATGTAACATAATGTTCAAATTTTCGTCCTGAACAACCTGTTCAAATGTCCAAAGAGTCATTCATCAACTTTGCATGTTGTCAGTTGTGCGTTCTACATAGTCAACAGGAAATTAAATTTGACATTCAGGCAAATAAAGAATATCTTGTCTAAGTAGAGACATATATCCCACATGAGATGTTTTCCCATATACTTTCGTATATACCCCACATACACACACATTTGTGGAATGAAAAGCTGCATGTGTGTGGCCAGCCATTCAAAGTAAAGGCTCTTAATAAAATTTGCTTGCAGCCTAAATAATATTAATGCTAAAGGATACATTTCCTGCCCGCCCCCCATTTACTGCAGTTTGATTCATAATCTGTCTGTCCTGCACATATAATTACAATGTATGCACCTTATTCATATCATACCTCCAGGTGTTGATTCAGTCTATAATGTCTTACTTTTACTGAGATCTGCACTTTGCTATACCTGCTCAGAGTATTGTTACTGTACATGTTCATACTGTATGTATCTTAGTGTATTCATCACACAGTGTTAATACTGTTAACACAGTTCATACTAATGGCGAGAATGTAAGACTCGATGAATAACTCCTTCATTTATAATATCCTGACTAAAAATCTAACATTATGCATTTTTTTTTTCCAGCAGAAGCCAAAGAAAGACTGGTTCTCGGTTCAGCACACCCTACTGTGTGGAAAGAGATGCTGATGCAACTGGTGGGCTTTGTAACAGAATGGAATGATTTGATCGGCAGGAAATGTTTCATTTTCATTTTGTAACTGTCGGACTGCAGGCATATTTGATTAGAGGCCAATGTATTGTACTTTTGAGGTGGCTGTCTTAAAAGCCACCTTTGTGTGTGTGTGTGTGTGTGTGTGTGTGTGTTGACAGTTAATGCACACGTTCTGCAACTTCTTTTATTCTCCTTGTCTCCCTTTAAAATGGGAACATTTTTCAGCCACACTGTTTGTATCAAGTACCATTCTAGAATTTCTGCTTTTTCCCTTGTTTCAGACCCCATAATAATGTTGCATTTATGGATTCTCATCTCCAAATGGCAAAACTTGTAATTTCCAGGGATGAATTCAATCCTCTTCTTGACTCACTTGCTATCTCTTTTTCTACTTCTTGTTTTGCATCAATAAATCTATGAAACTGCTGTCTGTCCTTTCATTTTTAAAATCTTGTGCTTCCCTGCATCTTGATCCTCATATGACCTTACTTTTTTGATGGAACTTTTCAACATTTTCCCTTTTCCCTTTTAGGTTTTTTTTTGTTTTTTTTTTGGGCCAATGTCTCATCTCAAACCAGAACGGTACTCAGCGGAGTGCATTCCTCCACCAAAGCCCAACAGGCCCCTTTAATTTAATCAAGCCTAGTCCAATATCTTTTATTTACTTAGACTTGATAATGTCGGTCTGTTTAAAGTTTTAAGCCACCCATAGCTGCTTAACCACAATTTCACCAGATCTAGGATCCACATCAAATTGTACACTTACTCATTGATACCAACCACCTAAAAGAGGCAGATCCATGCATTACTCTCCAAAATTAATGAAAATGTCATAAAACACTGTATCTATAAAAAAAAAAATAAAAAAAATCCCTCGTTCCATCCCTTTATTTTTGGATCAGCAACAAAAGTAAATGGATTCAATTCTGGGCTGAGATCCATCCATCAAGTAGTTTTTGTGCAGTTCTTCTTACAAACAAACCAACAAACAAATAGTCAACAGTAAGAAACATAACCTCCTTGCCTGAGGTTATTACCTGTGAGCTGATTAGTTGCCCCAGCTTTGCTCCCACCCTGCCCTTGTGTGTGTATGCCTAACTTCACCATTGTGTGCCAATCGCTCTTACTCAGACAAAAATCCCCCATCCAATGCTGTCCAGAGAAACCGCTGTTTAGAGCAGTCAATAAAACACATCATGCATTATTATTCTTAAGTTATAACTCAATTTCTGTTTCAATCGTTTTTTCTTGTTAGAAGGGAGATAAGACTTCAAGAGAAACTCACTGGTTCCATCTTTACTGCAAGTTTTCTCACTTTAATGTAAAAGAAACAAAAAACACAACTTTAACTGATCCAATACAAAACATTAGCTGTTCCATTGGGTATTGCTTGTCCAGGCAGCTCAGGCTTTACTGTCACTGGTTCATCAGCTGTTTATTCAACAGCTGACTTATAATGCCCAATCATATTTCTACACTGTGTACAGGAAACCTTCATAACTTCACACTTGATTATGATTCACTCATTATTATATCTTCACGCCAACAACATTTTTCACTGCAGCTTTCCAACTCACGCTCCCGCAATGGTCCAAGATTTTTAGGCCGTCGTAAAACACATCCAGCTAATATTAGTATGCAAATGAAAGTTGTACATTTTTATAGTGGTTTAGGCTCCCAATTCCTACCTTATACCTGCCTGCTTGAGTGTTTGAGCAGAACAACCTATCTTCTCCATATTACATGGATTTATATGATTAATATTAAAAGAATATTAATAATATTTTAGTCAGTTCATAAGAAGCTGTCTAGTTTTGTGTCTCAGCTATCATGGTTTTAACTGCTTAACTCTCTATATGTATAACAAAAAAAAACAAAAAACATCTTACTGCAAACTATCTGACAGAATGACATGTTTTGTACCGACTCATTACAGCTGTAGGATGTTTGCATTGAGCGAAACATCCAACCCAAGACTCCACGTATGTTGTGGCGACACAATGTGATCAAATGATTATACTCTAGAAGCCGTGTGACTTGTGTCTGTGGGCCTCAGGCATCCCTTAGATTGGCCTGTTGAGCAGTTTACCCTGATTTGTATCACCCATCACAGTTGCTATAGATGCCAGTGACATCTGTATTACATGCTAAAGAAAGTAGGTTGCCCAACACTGCACACGAATTTGTAATGAGTGAACACAGTTTGTTGAAGTTTTAGCGGTAACTGTATGAAGGGCGAAGTTACTGTTGGGGTTGTGGCGAAAAGTGGTGGAGAGAGATAAGCAAGCTGACACGACGTCTTGTGAAATCAGTGGACAATATTTCCAGACATCACCCTACGTTGTCTCAGCTCAGCTGTGCAGTCTGGGTTGGTTTAAGATAAAGTAATAACCCTGGGCAGTGTGTCTTTGTCTCGACTTCATGCCAGGAAAAAAACAGGATATAAATTCAGTTTCTGTGGAGGATTGTTTCCCCTGCAACAACCTTTCAAACTGTCCATCCATTCATTTTCTAAATCGTATCCTGTTCAGGGTCATGGATGGTTGAAGCATATCTCTGCTGCAATTGGTTAGAGGCCGGCTACACCCTGTACAGGCCAACACTCTATCACGGAGAAAACACTTACATAGAGACAAACACATACAATCACATAGACAATTTCAACCAAATCTGCTAACCTGCATGGCGAATTCCAGGAAACCCATTTAAAACACCATTAGTATGCCAAAATTAGCGAGTATATGCTTTGATTTTCTCTCCAAAATCTGCAAAAAATGTGCAACGGCACTCACAAAGGGTGTGTGTGTGTGTGTGTGTGTGTGTGTGTGTGTGTGTGTGTGTGTGTGTGTGTGTGTGTGGTTGAATTCAGGATAGCCCTCAGTGAATTCAGTACTCACCACACTGCTTTTCCCCTCTGAACAGTCAACATTACAGAACATAAACACTTGAGGAACAGGGATCTTCTCCACTGATCCCTGCTGCAGTCAGGCTGATAAACAGGAGTGAAGATAAATCCACTTTTTAATCCTGAAGTAATCTCTGAGCTTTCCTTCAATTCGTAAACAGTTCCAGATCAGAGCAGAATCGAAAGTGACTCCAGGTTTCTATTCTCTAGGTTAGAGGATCAGGCTCTAACCCAGACTCTCTAGCTGGCTCTAAGCAGCTGATCAACAGCTCTCTTTACGTTTGTTCAGCCTCAAATGCATAAAACAACACTGGCCGACTGGCCAAGGAAGCTAAACTAAGACAACAGTGTATAAAAACGGTGCTGCCCACAAGTGTTAATCAAGTGTCTTGGGTTCAACTAACTGAGCTGGTTTAATGAAAAATAATAATAAACAGTACATGAAGACATAATGTTATATTTCTTTTCACGTCCTCTCCCCACATATCACAAACAACAACAACTCTTGCCCTACAGAAACTCTGAGGGGACATGGCACTTAACTGTGATCTCTGGTGGGGAGCCTTTTGAATCACGGTGTTACAATGGTCAGGGATTAGTGGTACAATGGCTGTCAGCCATCGGCAATGAACGATGTTATCGTTCATTAGCCAAACCCTATTCTCACCCTTTCACTAAATTAGATGTTTCTAGTAAACTTTATTAGGTTTATTTCTTATTGAAGTTCTCCAGCCTCTGAATTGATGTTATATATCTAGTTAACAATCTAATATGTTTAAAAAAAACAAAAAACAATGAAATAGGACTGTCAGTACGCCAGTAGACCCTGAACACTGAAGCTAGTTAATGAAGCTAATAAGTTCAACTGGATACAGCTTTATTAACCTTGCTGTGGCTGTGTTCTGTTGCCATTTATGAAAGGCTTCAAAAAGCCAGCCAGAGTAGTCCTTGACAGTGAAAGGGACATAGACTTAAGATCCCCGTTAAAAAGGGAGCTGTTTAAAATCAAACTCAAAGCACCATGACGCACAAAATGGCTGTGAAGCATGGTATTTAACCATAGGAAATAATACCTTTGTTCAGCCGCTCAAATTTTCGGGACAAATTAAACGCAACTGGCCTTCACAAATCTGTGGTTTGATTTTCTTATACTTTTATATTGTATAATTTAGAGGCTTTGTGGTGACCAGAAAGAAGGACATCTTGTGAAATATTTTGTCTTAAAGCTGCATCCAATTCAGACAACAATGCGTCTGCAGGGATAGAAATATCAGTTAACAGTATTAGAGTGATAGCTGATATACACATCTTTCCATTATGTGAGTGTAATGCCTTTCACCTATTGTGTGCTCTTTTGTCAATAAATATATAACATTCAAATGGAATTACAGTTGGAACCACGTGTCATCTTTTCAATAATTATAGTGTATAACCTTATTATCTCCACAGCAAATCAACAGCAATGTGCTTTAAACACTGAAAAGTAAAGGAGGGGGTCTGACTCTAAAGAGGAAAATAGCTTGCCACTGTGCAAGCTTCTAAAGGAAGTGTTGGTCATTAATACATATGACTGCATTCAAGGAGTGGAGGTGCAATTATGAAAATAAAAGGCATATTATAAATCATACTTGTAACCCATAACATCTCAAGCAATAAGAAATAACAGAAATTCTTCCCGTTCATACAGCCCTTAGGAAACAATTTCAACTCATTTATCGAGAAAATTTAATGAGACTTTACCAGTGTGGTGGTGGTGGAGTGAGTATGAATGCACTAATCTGGAATAAACAGAAAAAAATATTAGCTCAAAGACAGCTCTACCTGTCTAAATGCTAAGTGATGTGAATTGGTGCTTGTTTGTGAATTGTTTTTATTCTATCAAAGAAAAGGGCACCATTAAACATTCCATGGTTTGACTTAAAAGCAACATTGTGTAACTTCTTTTTCACCATAACAGCTTCAGAATCATTTGGAGGGAACAGTGTCTTGTAATAGCGTGAATGGTGCGTTACATACACGTTTACCTCAAGATTCAACTTTTCATGACACAACACTGTTGGAACACTGTTTTTATCTGTAGTTAGCACGTATATGTATGTAATGTATTTACGACAGTGGCGTTGCACTAAGAAGCTGTGGGGGGCGAATCCCACAAAATCACCACATAATGTTGTTTCAATGAATACTACAAGTGGATGTAAATCAGAGGTCACTCATGGGCAGACCATGGTCAGGGCACAGGCACCATCCTAACTAACCGTCAAATCTTTGAGAATTATTAAGTGTTTCTAATTTACCTGGTGCACTAGCCTTTACTGCACTTTTTCAAACTTAAAGAGCAATTGCAAGCATTCTACATCACCTTATGTGATACAATTCAGCCAATTAAATCTCTGCATTAGGACAAACAGGGCGACTTGAGTCCCCATGGCATGCTTTTAAAGAGAAAAGTGGACAGCAAAAAACAGAGCTTTTAGTCAAGAATGAACAGAGCCTTACAGAGGCATTCTTCCCACAGGCAGTTCAAAACCTCTGTGTGTTACGGTGGGGTTTTTTCTTTAGACTCAAATGCAGAGATTCGGAGGCTGGAAATCCAGTTTAAAGGAATTTATTTCAGGACAGAGATTTTGAGGGAATAGCAGATGAGGAGGGCAGGCCGGCAGGGAGGCAAGCCGGCAGGGGGAGGGAACTCAGGTGAGCCGGTGGAGCAGGAATCAGAGCGGTGAAGGCACAGGAGGTTCTGCACTGGGGGCAAACAAAACACGAACACAAGACGTAACCCAGACAGGGAAAAAAAAAAAACCACTGAGCAAAGACATGGGAGAAATTTCAACACTGGAAAATACTGAAGTTGAGCTAAACACAATAGCAAGCGGCACTGATATAACCACCATAGGTGACGAAACAATCTGGTGCCGGAGTGGAGATGAGAGCAGGGTTGAATGGCAGAGGTAGATGAGTTGATGATCGGCAGATGCACCTCTCTGCTGCTGCAGACACCGCTGCCACGCCCACAGACACACACACACACACACACACACACACACACACACACACACACACATACACACACACACACACGCACGGAAAGGAGCAGGTGAGGGAGAAGGGAGGAGGGAAGACAGACAGGGAAAAACACAAAACAACAAAAACCCTGTAGAAACTGTGACACTCAGTCTCATACGTTCCGAGATCCTCTTAATTGTTAAATTATTAAAAACCTGCAATGTGAAGCACCACTATGCAATGAAGCTTTTTTGAACAAACATACACACTCAAATCCTAACTAAGGTCACCGGAAATTGAGTTAACTTCTCTCACTGAACAAGAGAAAGCAGGGGAAGTGTCACATAAGAGTGAAAGAGCGAGAAAATTGGGTGTTGAAACTTCAGTGTGCTGTGTGTTGAGACAAAAATGAAGAAAAAGGTTAACTCAAAGTCCACTTTTAAAAATGGAGGTAAAATGAAGCACTTTATTCACAAGCTCTGGTGTGTACTTTAAAAAAAAAAAAAAAAAAACCCTAGCACTTATTTAACTTGAAATGAGAAAATAACATTTATTTAGCTTCAGAGTACTTACATTGAATCCTTCCATTTCAATGTAAAACATGAGAATATTCTTGAAACATTACAGAATTGGACTTTATTCAGTTCAGTCAGTTTTCGACTACTTTTAGACATTGATTCAACTACAACTTCAGTATACTGCATATGGCACTGAGTCATAATGCACATTAGACACTATGATGTTGCTTGAAGAAATGTTGTGTAGCTGGATCTCCTTGAATTTTAATTGAACACCCCTGCTCTAAAGGTTTCACCTGCATGCTGTGTATTTTTGGGAAAAAAATGTATTTTCCAGGTGCAACTCGGTGCACATGAGCATGTGAGTGTAGGCAACTTGTTTATGCAGTCTTGGTGGAAAACAGAGACACAAGTGCAATCCTGACAGCACAGCAAAATCTGGGTGAGGGTTGGAAGAGGTTGAAAACACTGAGTAAGAAAAATACAGTATCAGCGGCTGCAGTTTGGATGGGCTTCAACAACGGTCATCATCTCATCTCATCCAGTAGACAGATTTTCTAATTCAACTAATGAGGTGGGAGGAGAAAAGAGCAGGCTGATTTTACTCATAGGAAAGGTGCTTCTGTCTATGAGGTATAAAGACAGAAACACCTTTCCTATGAGTGAAATCAGCCTGTTCTCTCCTCCCCCCACCTCATTGGGAAGGTATCTATGAGGTATAAAGACAAGAACACAACAATATCCCACTATTATCCCAACTCCATGCAAATATTAACACACAGAACCCTACATTTGCATGTAAAAGCAAATAACTTCTCGTGCAATTGGATCAGTCGTCCAAGTCTTTTGGATGTTGGCAACCAAAGCAGACAATCTTGGTCCTCAGAGGATGATTGCTGCCTGCTGACTTAAGTCATCCTTTGACTTTTCCGCTTGCACCACCATGTAGCTGACATGTCTAAACACATTAAAGAGGTCATATTATGCAAGTTGTCAGCTTCATATATTTATGTAACGCCTGTTACATACTGAAACGCAGAAGAAGTAAAGGCTCGACTCCAAACCAGGCGTTCGAGGCAGTGCAGGCGCAGTGTTTTCTGTGTATAAGTATTAAGTATTTAAATACTTAATCCACAAAAAAATAAAGCAAAAGAGATAAAAAGGCAACATGTTGACTATGTGAAGAGTTTGCGTGAGTTAAACTAACAATGCAATATTAGTAACACTACAGTAGGTATTTTGGGCACCAGAACTGCACTTTACATGTCTTTCCTCAACACCACCTCTGCACCACCAAACATCTAAGCACAACACAATCAATACCAAATACTGCATGTATTTAGTGATTTGCATAAGAGTATAAAATTGTGGCTGCAATGTTAGTTTGTTTTGGGATTTATTTCTGTAAAGTAATTTGCTCTTCTTCTGAGAATTAGAAAACCTCTGGCAGACATTGACCAGTGTGATCTTATGACCTATATCACGGCCTGTGTGGAGGCCGAGCCTCGGTTGTGTCCTCCGAGTCTTCCCACTGATTCAAACGGACACTTTTGACTGTGCCATTTTCATTGTTCTAACGACTATGGCCAGTAATTGAAACGTTTCCTTGAATTTTTCCAACAATTTGACATTTGTAAGGGCAGGAGATGAATAGGGAGGTAAAGATAAATGGGATTGATGGTGGGCAAGAAAGTGGACGGCAAAATCGACGAAAATGTCATTTATCATGAACTTAACAAATACATTATTTGCAGCTTGAAAGCAGTGAAGCGCCAGAGTAATCAACTCCAGTCTGCAGCCATTTTCATCCCATGCTGGATGACCTTAAAACATCAATTTTGAGTGGTGTAGTGAAATAATGAGACACGCGCTGGAGTACATAGGGTGCAACAAACAAGTCAGTGAAGCAGTTACAAGTAGTGAGAAGTAGAAGAGCACTGAATGAGCAGAAAAAGACAAGAGAAGGAAAAAACTAAATGACCACTGCGCACGACTAGGCACAACCAAACAATGCAATGCATCATTTGCTCTTCACGTGGAACATCAAAAACACATCTCCACAAAGGATAATGTTTTTCACTCGGACAGTTTTTGAAAGTTGAACTACCCACGTCTCTGAGGCTGTTTAATGTGACAGCCTGTAATGAGGCTGGACTGTACAATAGTCGGTCAGTGATAACTAAGGTAGACTGAGAGGGAAGCTGTCACCAATGATTCTACATGACAGTAATTGGAAAAATAATCAGAGCCCGCGAGGGTGGATGAATGGGTAAAATAAAGGTTGACACCATTTTCATTTCGTTAAATCAACCAACCAACATCAATTATTTTCCACGTCAGAGCAAGAGCAATTATTTTTGGCATTAAGAATGTATTTTATTCTTCTTCCTTTTCTTTCAGTTTTAGAATATTTACCCTAAATTGAGCAAGAGGAGGGAATAGGAATGAGCAACAAGAAGGGGGGGAGGAGAACTTAATGTCTGCAGTGAATGTTTTTCATCTCTCAGTGAGGCAGTCTTAGGAATCGCTGTCAGTTTCGTCTGATTTCCAGATCTCTTTTCTCTGATTGGAAATAGGACTCTGCAACCTACCTATAGTCCCCTCTCTCTCATGGCAGCCATATTTTTGCCTCCTGCCCAGAAAATGCCACGTTTACAGATGGAGGGCACTCCACAGTCAGGGCACGTTCAATGAGTCATTACTGAGAGGAGGAAGGAGGAGGAAGAGGAAGACAGATGTGAAGAAAGAGACAGATTAAGGGACAAAGTGATTGAAAGGTAAGAGACATGAAATAAAAGGATGGAATGGGGATAAGGTGAGTCACAGAAAGAGGTTTTGAAAACAGTTACAACAAAGGAAGACAAAAGCGTGCCCCTACGTGCACTCTCCGTCAGATATTTGCAAGCAAGAGTGGAAAAATCAGAGTGTTTCTTGGATTGTAAGGAATATTTAGTTTTTTCCCCTCTTACAGCAGCCTGCAGTTAGACTCCATCAGTCCAAATTAATGAGCTCCTTGAAAAGAATGTGCCATCCGTCTCAATCCTTCCCTCTCTGTTTCTTCCCCTTTCATTTGTCAATATCTTTCCATTTATCTTGTAAGACTTAAATATGCTATCATTTATGCGCTACTTATGCTGGAGGTACATGTCATTAGGGACAAATTAAATCTTAAGTTTCAAATTTTATGAATGTTATATTCAGTAAGTCAAGAAAACAAGTACTCAGCCTCAGCCAAAGACGGAGAATAATTTTATATTGTTATGCATAATGTCAGGTTTGCAGCTTAATAAACTCTAAATTGGACTCCCACAGCATCTGTTTGGACAAGTGGTTTCGTTTCTGCATTTCAGTGTCTAAACCATCACCACCCTAAAGGGAAATATCTTTTAATAGAAATCTAGCATCCCAGTGAGTCTTGCTTGCTTTAAAATGCCTTTTTTTTTTTTTTTTCAGTAAGCCCTGAAGTCGTCAGTCATCCTCAATATTTTTTTCTGAAACTGGAATGGCTGAAGTATAAATACTGTCTGGTGGGTGAGTACCAAATACCCTGATTGAAGAAAGAGCTGCAGCTACCTTACAGGTATATGTGGTATTCAGCTCTTTTCAGCCCAAGAGAGAAACACATTCTGAACAGAAACTGTTCGAACCCAGCCATTTGGAGACTTTCCTCTCAAGAAAAATCATAGCGTCTGTCATCTCAGCAAATGCCCCACCAAAACATTTTACACTGAAATTACGAAGCGTCAAAGAACTGCAACAATTTAGATTTAGATCGAAACAGCACTGCAGTTTGACATCATGCCAACACACATATGCACATTTGTACACTAATTTATAAAAGAATCTGACTTCTAGACCAAGTGAATGTGATAATATCATCTAAACTATCAACACAAAATGTTTATACTGACTCTGCAAAAGGAAAGTGGAGCATAATTATATTTTTATGGTTATGGTTAGACAACTCAAAGCAATGAGACTTTGCTATCTAGTATTCAGTATTAATCACTATCCATCACGAAGGCAAGCAGTACCCTCCATTTTAACAATTTTGAATATCATCCTAACATCCCATCAAAGGCCTAAAATATAGGGTACAACCTATTAGAATCAATGGAAAGTGTCTGAAAGCTAGTTATTTTCCTGCCCTTGTACCAAATGTACTTATTTCTCAGTTCACCCTCACCTCACCCCTCATCAGTCTTGTTACAATTTTACAAATCATCCACTGAATATATGGGAGTGTCATTTACCACAGTTGATGGAAACATCTGTACCAGATACGGCTGCAATCCCCCATGGAAATTAAACAGCGTCGTGTTTTCATAATCAGCTTGCAAAAAAAAAAAAAAAAAAAAAGGAGAAAAAAGAAAAACATCATTCCCTATGCAGATTTATGCACTATTGGCCCACATTTTTTTTTAGATCCCATAAAAAAAAAGAAACCTTTACTAGACAGAAACCGAACCCTAATGCCTTTTATTGCTCAAGACGTTTCTTACTGGAAATCTAAAGAGGTCTTACCATGAATGTAAATTCAAGTACATTTGGTCAAGGGCAAGAATCCTCATTCTTCGTCATCATTGGTGTTACTGTATGTGGCCACCAAATAGATAGAATCAAGACTTCCCAGAACAAACCAATTATCAATGCTCTTCAGAGCATCACATCAAAAAAAGGCAAAAATTATGCTGCTCTGAAAATATCAAGAAGCATTACACACGCTGATAAAACACCTCCTCTCCCTGTTCATACTAAGCTTATCCTTGTGTGGTCCACACTGATGCTTGTGAAGTTGGTCTTCGGGTTATGGTTCGGTAGGCAAGGACGTATACACAGCAAGCCCTCACATCTTGAGTCTAAACTGTGCAATAGGAAACCACTCTGCTCAGAACTAGAATGTTTTGCTGCAGTCTGGGTCCTTTGAACATGGTCAACCTGCTGCATGGCAGGTGCTTTATAGGGGCAATGGATCACTTATCCCTCCATTGGCTGTTTAAACCATCAGTAATCCAGCATCCAAACAATAAGGTGGTCTCTTAGGCTGCAGATTTTCACTCCTGACATAAGATTTCAAACAAGAGCTTTAAATCTCTTTTCAAGTCCGTATGGAAGGCCTAGCAGCAGAGCTGTGAGAGCCAGGCTCTCAACCAAACCCTTGAAGATAAAGCATAGTTATCAAGAGATATAAAACGGAGACCTAAACAGGTATATTGGCACGAAGATTTCAAATGCAAGAAATTTGCCTTGGTGATTTTGTTGTGCATTACAGTAAACATAGTAGGCAGGATAAATAAAACATTTTTTTTTCTTTTTTAAAGAGCAATCATTGTAAGCACAGAGGTATGAGCAGAAAGTAGAAGACTGACAATATAATATGTTAAGTATGTATAATATGTTATTTAGATTAAAGTTGTAGAGTTCTGTACAGGAATGTGGAGTGTATATTAACCAGGGATATTGCAACAGTTCACAGTATGCTGTATTGGAATATTTGGATTCTGCAAGATGGTATTCCACAAAAGCAGTAAGCCAGAAAAGATGAGCAAAAATGCAATGCACTGTTTTAGACAGCAGGAGAGACGAGAGACACACCAGTAGAAAATTCATCAGTGTTTGATTCAGTCTCCAGAAATTGTGGAATTACGACCTTGTAATGTTTGGTGCCTGAAGTTTTACAACCCAGGTTCCGCCAGCTCTCACATCAGGACTTGCTGGATGTGACACTGGAAGACACAGTTTCAGACCGACAAAAAGAGGCTGACCCATATGACAATGTCCATAACTGTGAGTGAACCCTAAAACTGCGAGCCTTCAGTGAAGCTACAGCCAGCTAGTGCATCGCAATCATGGTAGAATTGATGCCTCCTTTTCTTGACAGTACCAGCAGAAAGGACTGTGGATTACTTCTCACAGTGGGTGGGACTCTTTCTCTTGGAGGAAGCATTGGCGGAGGAGGCACAAGCAATTCTGTCTTGGTGGGGTGCAACAGACATCAGAAGAATTCCGATTTCTCTCTTTAAAGTCCACCGTGTAGGATTTAGTTGCATCTAGTGGTGAGGTTGCAGATTGCACCTTACTATATAGTTCTTGCTTCACCTTCCCCTTCTAGGTGTGTAGTAGAACATCTTGAGATTTTGAAAACATGAAAGGCCTGCTCTAGTGCCAGTGTCAAAAGGGCGCTTGATAATTTGAATCTGCTTCCACTATGATGCTTTTGTGCTCTTGAAAAAGACCTTATGTGTGAATGTGTTGAATAACCCCAATCGCATCATTTGTTAAGTCAACCAAATGTCAATTTGTCAAGGAAATCTCCCCAATAGGTAATCACTTCCATTACTACAGGTTTCCAATGTAACTTCCATTCTTTGGGCCAACATCTCCAAAACGTATGTGTGCCATCAGTGAAGGAAACATTTCAATGGTTTGTGAACGGGGAAACGCTTACAAAATGTATCAGCAACACTTGTAGCCCTTGTGTCTCTTGTATCTATTCACTTTAAACAAGAAATTGGAATATGCATCCACAACTTCTGTTTCTGATGTTGGAAGTCTGACTGAACAGATGTCGTCTGTTGGTAAAAGCCTATCAGTGGGAGCCACAATCTGCTACGTTAAACAACAACCGCCAAGCTAACAACCTATGTGCCTAAAATAGCGGGTTACCCTAACACTAACCTAACTAATTAACCTGGTTGTTAACAGGACAAATCTCTGCAAGCTAGCAGCTCTGACCTATTCCTCTGCAGGAATTTTCAAATTTTAAACCCTGGACTCACCTCCTTAGATGCAAAGCAATGTGCAAACGAGGAGACATGTACCATCGCTGCATCTTTGGTCTAGCACTGCCAAGACAACTGTGATTTGTTGAAAGAAATGCATACAAGCCAAAACCTTTTGCACCCTATATTTGCTAGACCTTTCTCCAGTGCTGTGCAGATTTGGCTATGCAAGGAAATGGAAGACATGGGAAACATGACACTGGCCTACAACAGCACATTTTGTGTAAGGAATATTTTCTTCTGAAATGTTATGTCTAAATTTGTTGCATTTATACATAATTACTAACATTTTACCAGCACTAACCGGAGTTCAAGAACAAGAACACAGTTAGCGTCCTTCTTTAGCTTTTCTAGCTAGCTGCGTATGTGTTTACCTCTAGGGCGAACCGAGCTAACTGTTTGGTTAGCTAAGTCACAAAGCAACTATTCTTAGGAATATTCAACATGTTTTACGTAACCCTTCATTTGAAGACCAGGGCTGAAATCTACTGAAAATTGCATGTAAGTAATCTTTGTGGACCTGTTAAAGTGAAATGTGGCATTTGATCATTCAATTCATTTCCAGTGAAACGCTACAAAAGAAGTTTGCCACTCAGGTTATTTAAGAAGACAGTGTTTAAACTGGTACAACAGATTGGCAACATCCTTGTTTGTGAGATTATCAGCTTTGCATGCCTGACTGCTCCGAACATTCCTTACCTGATTATATTAGCATGTTAGTTTATTACTATACATGTGTTTTAGGGTTGAGGAGGAGGAGTGAGGGGTGGGAATCAGGTTTCTAGGGCAACTGTGTTTTGGATTTATGACTGTAATCAGTGAAATGAGTCACTGAACCTCTGTATGCTGTTACAAGGAGGGGGGAGGTGAGAAGATGTAGGGCATGAATGAAAGAAAGGGAAATTGAATGATTAAGGTTGAGGCCTAGTACAGCCGACTACAGTGAAATCATAAAAAAAACAACAAGAAAAATGAAGTATGAAGTCACAATGATTGTCCGTGAAAATTGTATTCAGTTGAATGCAATGACAACACCTTAGAGTGGAACAGTTGAACTCTATTAACTATATTAAATTCAATGAAAATTTAGAGATACAATTAAAAAAGGAAATATGGCTCCACAGAGGTTTTTTTTTTTGTTTTTTTTTTTTTAAATCCGACTTATTTAATGTTTGGTAAAGAAGTTGATGGATTTTGTTATTTTTATCTGTATTTACTCAAACAGCATTACCTCTTAATGACATGTTTTAAACAAAATTGAATAAATAGCCAGTCAGGTACACAACAGATATTTTGTTGTGTCTAGTCATATATAATGAATAAAAATGTATCTAAATGTGGGAACAATAAAATAAAATGATAATAATAATAGACCAGAAACTCCCCATGAAAACTCTGATCTTAATCCTATTGTGTTTCTCTCAGGCCTCCCACCCATGTCCCTTACATACCCGTCTTTGCAAGCCTTGAAGAATTCACTGACAATTGGCAGTATTTCATTTTTACATTTCAGCCCTTTTGTCCAACACAGCAGTAATCAGTACTTCTATTTCTTACAGGCATCTGTTTCATTCGATAAAAATTTCAGGGGGTGTGAGTAAGTGAATCATCATCAATAAGGTGGCATATAGTGCTGCCAAAACTGAGCACTGTTAAACTGGTATGTCACGGAGTGACCGCCCTCATTTTGTGCCTTGTGTGTAAGTGTGTGTGCGTGCATGTGCGTGAGAGAGTGAGAGTGTGTGTGATGGGGGTGCTGAAGCAATGGTAAAGATTGTTCCAGTCAGTTAATTGATGCTCTGACAGGGAACATGTCAGGATACAGTGTCATCTGTCAGAGACAGCTAATTAGATCACACTGTAGTTCTTCCTCCTTCTCTTTTCCCCCCTCTTTTGCCCAGCCGTCCCCTCTCTCCCTCTCATCTCTTTCGCAATTCGCAGGGCAATTTTCCCCCTGCCTGCTTTAAAGTAACACCAGCCATGAAACAGATAAGACAGCAACACAATTATGAATATATTTGCATTCTGCTTTTAATTAGAACTTTTGTAATTGCGGCAGCTAACCTATTTTGTAGTGACAATTTCAAAAGTTAAATCAATTTGAACAAGCATGAAAGTGGCAGGGAGGAAACAGCCATGCCTGAATAAATAAATGAAATAGAGCCACTTGAGTTTTAATTATAAAAAGCATCACCATGTGTCATCGTTTGAAACGAAGGCTGTTGAGAGATTGTTGCGATAACAAGCCCATGCCACATTCATGCATTTTTGCTCTCCCTTGACAGTTTAAGACCAGACCATCTTGAAAGACCATTGTGTAATATATGCATGCGTGCATCGTGTGTGTGTGTGTGTTGTGTGTGTGTGTGTGTGTGTAAATGTGTGGGCGGTTGCCTACTGGTCAGTGTTACTTTACCATTTCTTTCCTTCTTAAGGAAAACATCTTCACATTTAAACCGCTAGAGAGTTAAAGCTTATAACAATAAAACTGTGTTCATGGACAAAAATATTGAATCTCACACACATCTGTGCTTGTATAATGACACGTCACATCAAGGAAGGCGTCAGAGTCACAAGGGGTTTAACGGGGGTTGTACTGTACGAGGTTGCCATGCATAATTCACTAACCGATCGATCGGAGGCATTTGGTTCAGCAAGCTGTTCGGAGTTGCATGCCTCTTGGCTATTTTTGCCATGGAGAATGTTCCCAAAATAACTGCATTGATTTTTGATTGGGGTAACAGGCTAATTCCAATAAAACTTCCAGGAAAGGAATCTTGGTGCATTATGTACTTGAAAACATAGAGGAGATTCCAAAGTATCCACTCCTGAGACATGCAACTTTGGAAGGGCAAAAAGGATGAGCTAAAGATACAAATTCAGAGTATTTGCTTCCCTTACAGTATCTTAGTGAGGCAGGTAAAAGAGAAATAAAGCAGAGACTAGATGTAGACGGCTGAGTATGAGTTTATTGCTGTTGTTTTACCTATGTGTTCCCAAAAACAAATGCATATTTCACCCGCTTTGCTGTTCACCTGTAGAGTAGCCATATGTCTGAGCTGATATTTTTAGGGAAGCAGCTTGTTTAGTTAATTGGAAGCGAGTGAATGAAAATTGTAAAGTCAAGCGTTTGTTAAGTCAAGCTCAGTTCAGTTGTTGTGTGCGCACAAATGTATGCAGTTTGTGACGAGAATGTAAACTGAAATATAACTGCAACATTTGAACTTGAAAATGTCCTGTTCCGAAGGAAAACATAACCCAACAGATTAGCTAAAACAAGCCAAATTTGTTTTTCTATATTTTCTGTCATTTGAAGTAGCAGTGAACAGGATTTTTGTTTTAAGTCTCATTACAAAGAAAATGCTGGTTGCATAATGTAACGGCTATAGAATAATGGCGCCATCAATGTTTAGATTGGTTCCCTATAAAGCTTGTTTTATGCAATCCAGTCTGCCACCGGAAAAAGAAGGCTGATGGGCAATTTAGCGAAGCTAGCAGTCTGGCTCCATATCTTTCTGCTTTCACATCTCTGTTATAACCTAAATGAAGGGATGAACTCACTTATTGTCCTGTGCTGTTGGTAGCTGCTGCTCAGGGGAAAATACAAAGTGATCTGGTTGTCTTTGTGGCAATGACACCAGCACATTAGTGGAGGAAGTTGTCTGTTTCCACTTAAATAAGACACATAAAGAACAACAACATTATAATGAAATTATGCATTTGTGTTACTTCAACATTATTGCATTCTAAGTATCTGGTGTGAAACAATGAACACTGGAACAATGGAGAATGGACTAGTCTGCGAGGACGTGTCTCCATTTTTAGTTCTTGTGTTGAGGATACATTGAAATGTATTCAGCTGGAACAGAAACGGTTTAATCCCAGACACAAGCGTTCAAAAGTCTACAGTCGTGGTCCCGTCTTCCGGAACCGCAACCACCCTAACCCTCTGTCACCACTGCATAATAAACTCACATTGTTGTGTCAAAAAAAAGCCCTACCTCACAGACCACATGCATTTTCCTGTCAAACAAGACTACCGGCTCCTCTGCTGTCTGTGCTCCACGGCACAGCATTCACGGCTGCTTGTGAATTAAGTATTTTGGCAACTTCAAATCACATCTGACATTTAAAGGTGCAATATGTAAGAGTTGGCCACCTATCAAATTCAAATTTAAAACTGGTGGGGGGGCAGCCTTTCACCTGAGTAACTGCTAAGTGCTGCTAACTGTAGCTGCTGATGCCTAGTGAGCACAGATAGCTGTGCAGCTGGTGTCCACGACTGGGAGCTGAGGGACCAGGTGTTGGTGTTTACAGGGCAAGCACAGGAGCTTTGGACCGGGGTGAGCGGGGGCTAGACTGTTAGCGTGCCGTAGACCTCTGCAACACAATATATGCACGTCATAACACCAAAACTGTCGATAGTTTTGGTTCATTTCCTTTGTGTTTTTTTAAACTACATTTTACATTTACATTTTAGGGCATTTTAGCAGACGCTTTTGTCCAAAGTGATTTACAATAATTCAAACATACTTTCATACTCTCATGGTGGTGGCTGCCATGCAAGGTGCTGACCAGCACATCAAGAGCAGTTTGGGGTTTTCCCAAGGACACTTCAATATGCTTTACCCCCTGAACCAAACAACAACAATTCTTACACATTGCACCTTTAAGATTTTTTGCTGTACTCAGTTAATATTAAGATAGGTCTAAAGAGATTTTGATCACTTAGTTAATCTATGTGAAGTTAATTGATGAAGTAAATCTACTTTCATTGTGTTCTTTAGTGTTTTCGATATTCCAACTTTAAGTTCATTTAATAAAACCCAGGGATTTTCTTCACATCTTATTCACCTCCATCTCTACCCCCAAAACAAAATAATCAAAGAAAAGAACTGAACCGTGGATGTAAAGAATTGTTACACCTTTTATTAACAATATGCCCCACGTTTGACCAAGTAAGGTATATTACACTATTTGCTTGAATGTAAAAATGTTATTTATTGAGTAATGTTATTACAGTTGTATACATTAAGCATGCTTAAATCTAGTCATGATCATTTAGGATATTCAGCGATATTAGAAAGTGCACATACTGTTAAATTCACATAATACAATACAACCAGTTTCTCCTCTGTGGTTCTCATACTTGATCCAGGTAAAGGAAAATTCTGTGTACTTTTGGTTTTATTTAGTAACACCTGATCTCGCCTCAAAAGGCATGTTTTAACTCCATGCCAAGCCATTTGAATTAAAATCTGTCTCTCCATCGATCCCATTTAAACCGTGTGAAATGTGATTTTCCACACGTGAATTGGTGATCCCCTTTTATCTCTTATGGATTTGCTTGAGCATTCCCTCCTTTAATGCAAAGCCACAGAGGAAATAATCGGCCTGGGCAATGGGAGGAGCTGTTTAGGTTACCCCTGAGAGTGACACCTGAGGGTAGGCACGTGTAGACATCAATATGTGGGGGAAGGGGAATGAAAGGAAGTGATTATGTTCAGAGTCTAATGGATCTTGAAGGGATTGTAATCAAAGGCCGAACCCCTATTCATCAGTGTAACTCCACTCTCTCAGGAGCAATTTGGAAAAAGGATGGGTTTTCCCCACATTCATGCAAATGAGAGTTTGAACTGCTCTGGATTGTGTTTTGGGGTTTTATCATTTCGAGTTCATGTTGCCTGATGGCTGACATACATCTAAAGAAGTGGCTGGACTTGCTGAAGTAATTCAAATGAGAGGACAGCGTGAGTGTTTTATGATCTCGCTGTGATTAAAAGCCGCAGCAAATCGTGTGGTTACATAACCTCAAAAGCATCTTAGCAGTCTTTCACTGGGAGGCAGATGGCGTTTAGGAGGTCGTGGCAATGTAATATGGGGACATGATTTGCAAAGCATGTTTGAAATACAAGGTACAAAAATTAAATGAATATGAAATAAATATCAGTGGAGCTAAGGCCTGAGAGAAACCAGGATGAAAGGAAATAAAATATTAGTGAAAAGATTCTACTAAAGTTCCTACTGAGGAAATTACCTCTTTGGTATTGCTGGTTATATAAGCTATTTGATTGCCGCACTGCAAATTCATGAGAATGTATGGAAAGGGATTTTTGTATCATTGTATCGCGGTCTTCTCATAATCGTTCCAGTTGTCGCCTGCATCATGTTGAGAGTCAACAATTTTTCGGGACAGGAACGTGGTGCTGCATTTGTGTGTGGTAGTTAGGTTGGATGGTGGGCGCAGAAAGCTTTGACGCTCTTTGACACAATAGATGGGGGCTCACATCCTGTGTCCCGCCTGTGGTGAGCTTTAGGCAACAAAAGCACTTTGGTTAACATTAGAGCATATTATCGTTTCAGTTAAAAGCTAAGGAACCCGTTGTGTCTCGTGCTTCGATTCTCTGTAGAGTTTTTTTTTTTTTCGGTATTCAACTAAGACAGTGATCTTTGTCCTTCAGCATAAACATTACTTTAAAAGAGTTTACCATTGGGCGCCCCAGGTGCTCAGTTGGTAGAGTGTGCTCTCCGTATCCGAGGACGTGTCAAAAAAATTGTTAGTAATACGATAAGTTTTAATATTGCTCAAGTAACTGCAAGATCAGGTATTTAACATTAGTGCTCTGCCTGATGCGTTAACTAATGTTTCTTCATCATCGGCCTGAACAGATCACTCAAACCCTAATAGAACCTGTAAATGTATTTTGCATGCACAGGTGGTTTTTACTATGCCTTTTTACACCAGGTGCCAGCTGTTCATCAATACACTGGTCCAACAGGCATGTTTTATTGAAGTCTGAGGACAATGGCTTTTGTTGGTGGAGCTTGATAACACAGAAAGGCAGTGATAATGGGATTCATAGGACAGTTAAGTCAAAAAATACAATAAAAATAAATTGAGCTCTCATATAAAATGCTGTGCGGGTGTGTTTAGATTTCTTTTTTTAAACCTGGGAGTATTTTGAGTGGAAAATACTGCATGTACTATAGTATCCTTCCTTCCCTATAGGGCTAAAACAAAGGAGGTGGGGGAGGGGGGGTGCTCCTCTGCTGCTTGACAATGAGCCAAGAAGCACTTTGAAATGAGAAATGAGAGACGAGGAAAGAAGAAGCCTTCTGGTGAAAAGAAAAGACACTCTAGAAGCCTGTGAAGATTGTTCCTACGCTTAACACATATTTAATAAGTCTAATTAGAAAAACAACAAATCACTTGGCGTCCTACTCTGAGTTGTCTGTCCAAGTTGCCAGTTGGACACAGCAGCAATGTTGTTGTAACATGTTGTTCGTGCAGCCTATTACATCAGATTATTTACTCTAATTATTAATATGTTTCCAATGTCTCCATCTGATAAAGGTTTCCACTTAGGATGATTCTCTTTCTCTACTCAAGCCGCTGCTCCCCTCGCTCTTCCCAGCAGAATTAAGGGAATTGAGATGTCATCTATGATGGCGGACCCAATCAATTTCCAAGGGTCATCGGAGGACAGCGGAACAAAAGGGAACACAGAATGAAATGAGATGCACCTTCAGTAAGAAGTAACAAGGTCCGATGTCTTCAGGAGTCGCAGGAGCACGCATACGCAGGTGAGGGGTTTGCACGCACGGTTTGATTTTATTAAACATAAACAACACAACCGAGGCTCATGCCACTCTGCCAGAAAACAACTCAGGACTCGAGGCTCGGGGAGCATGCTGCTGGCGTACATAATCACCAGGAGAGAGACTCCAGCCTCGCTGCAGGGGAGATAAATAGACAAGATTACTAATTACCAATTTACCTGCAGCTGTGACTGCAGCACTGTGCCTGCACTAATGTCTCCTGCCCAGAAAGACACAACAACCACACCCTGCTGCCACACCATTATCTGTCAGTGAGTCAAAACCATTAGAGGCAGGCAGTCAATTTAGTGTCTGTGTGCTGGAGAAGCAAGGGAGAGACAAAAAGTTGCCAAACTTTTCGTTGAAGTAATGTGGGATCATCACAGATCCCACGTGTAAAATTATGCTTTATGTTGGAAAGTGATTCAGTTCTGAATTTGCTGCTGTACCAGTACATTGCCTAAAACCACTAAAATATTGCCTTACCTGAGTTAAGAAGATAAACGCAAATAAATAACTTTTCATGGACAGCAACTAACCCTTACAACCAAGTACTGTCATGGTTTGGGTGTCTGGTTTAGTTGTTTCATGTTTTATTTTGTAGATTACAGGTCTGTGTTTACTTAGTGTTTTTTTTCAGGCATAAAAGCATTGGCGGTTGGTTTTGATCGACATTTCCTAAAGCCAGGGTAACAGAGGGCTGACCACACAGAGCTAACAACAAGCTTACGATGAAAGCTCAACCCTCACCATCAACATTCACTTTGGAGACAATCTTCCCTCCCAAATGGACTTTCCTGTCTCTGTTCTGGTAGTTTCCGCCTGATAAAGTTCAGGATAGACAGTCGCAGACAGAACAAGCTTTTCCTCGATTTTCTGGATTACCAGAGCAACAGGTGACAAGACCCAACCGGTCTAATATACGACTGATGGCTTGAAAAAGAGCAACGGTGACGCCACTAGCACCTTTCTGAAAAACCTTTCTGTGCTCAGAGCAGCTGCACAAAGAAAGGCGGAGTGCTCTGAAATTGAAAAAAAGCTGGGTGCAGCACTATTCCTCCAGGCTTGCTCCTCGTTGTAAAAAACTGAAGAAAGACACTGATGCTCAGAAATAAAAGTTGGCCCACGTGGACATGGGCCCTAAATCCTTGTGTGTCACGTCTTAGTGAGCACTTCCTGTCTTTGTCCTCTTCCGCCCCTTTTTCTTTGTACTCCTGTCTTTCATTAGTTAATATTCCTGTGTATTTAAACCTGTCTTTTTTCTCACACTTTGTAGGAGTTGGTATGACAGTCAGCCGAAGAGGAAGAAGAAGAAGAAGAGGAACATCAACAAGAACACTCTTTCATGGTTTGACTGCGTCTCCTGATTTTTCTGTGCCCGTTCTCCAGTCCTCTCTGTGCTGCTGCCCGTGTTTTCAGTGCTTCAGTGGTATAGCACTTTGTTTAATTTTTGTTCTTCATTAGTTCTGATATTTGCCCCTGCCAGCTTCTTCTGCTTTGCTTGCTTGCCAATTTTGTATTTTGGATTACAGTTTACTTTATTAAAGCTTGCCTTTTGCTTTTCTACATGCCTGACTTGGTGTTTTGTGTTTGTGTGCTTTCTTTGATATACATAAGTACCACTTTACCAAACTAATAACAAATTACATGTCAGCAAAAAGAAAAATTATGACTTGATTCAAAGTTTTTAGTTTTCCAACTTGAGGAAGCGTTCACTTGAATTTGTCCACTCTCAAACTAATTCTTCTAGAATTAATCTGACACCAGAGAAATGCACTATAATATCTGCAAGCCATACTGTGGTGCACTATGCCTGTGGGAGGAGACAGTAATTTCTACTGCCTGCAAACTGCATCTTTTGATTGCCTTCTGATATTGTAAAAGTTCCCAGAATACCTTGCAAACCCTACAAGTTTCGTGCTCTTATGATGCCTTAGAACGTCAGCACATAAAGCGAACGCCGCCAAAGATGTAATATGCTGCATACACTAGCACACACAAGGGGAGGCCACAGATGTTGAAGTGAGGAGGGACATCTTCCTGGGTTTAATCTTAAGTGATGAGAAGCATTCAATCTGCTGAAGTGTCCTTTAGCAAAACATGGAATCTCTACCAGCCCCAGGAGTGCACTTCTCTAGCTGACCGCGCAATCTGACTTGCCTGCGGCCAAGGGTGAGCAAAAAGAGAATTTCCATACTGGGATCAATAGAGTAGAGCAAAATTATTACACACAGAGACCTTTGCCCTACTTCTTGTTTCCAAAGGGATGAGCAAAAGATCTAGTCCGGCAGCGTTTTCTGTTCAAATCATTGTTCTGAGGTGAAGGAAACCTCTCAGTGCATTATATACTATACATCAGGGTATTGAATCACACTCGAACTAATGTACTGGATGTGGCCTGGAAGATGAATATTTTGCCAAAAACAAGCTTTAAAAAGCTACACAGACAAATTGTAAAGGTGCACTCTTTGCCTGCAGCAGGGAAAATTGAAATGATCTTAAACCTGCAATCATTTATTGTAGCGGTGAAGAAGCTGTTAACACAATTTTTATGTCACGAGCTGTTCTTACAGATGTAGAATGAGTTGTGTTTCTGGCCGCCTGTTGAATGTCCAATGTTTCGTTTCTTGTTAGCACTGCTTTTGGTCTCCAACAGCTTCTGCATAATATAACATTCCCCACTATACTATACAACTAGCTGCTAACTGTGTCTGTCTGACATGTAGTGCTGAGCACTATTCAGACAGGCAGTGCAGTGTGCTTTATAGGGGCACAGGAACACATTAAAAATAAGATATTAAGAACATTTTCAAATTGCATTTAAAAGACAGTAAAAACTAGAATGGCACTCTGTAGAGCTCATACTTTCACCAGGACCCAAGGGTCCCTTTTTTATTCAATCAAGCCTAATCCAGTACAGAACTCAATAACTTGGTATCACTCTACATCTTAATCCACCCATGTAAGCTCACTAGATGTAGGATCTGCATCAAATGCATTATCCCCTGGGAAATTAATGAAAATATCCAAAAAACTGCAATGATGAAGAAAGTGAGAAAAGACAATCCTGGATCCGTCTCTTTGACTATCAAATGGCAAACACGTAACCTCCGTGGTGGAAGAAAGAAAAAGGTAAAAATAAGGCATGAACTTAGATATTTGAAAGTCACAATAAACAGTAATGCCAAAGCTCAGTTAAACCCAGTTGTAATTGAGCTGACAAGTGCTGCGTTCCAGAATAATCAGAACTCCAAAATGTGTGCCCTCCAACTAGAAAAAGTACCACGGAATGCCGATCGAAGTCGCGAGTCCAATTCCATCTACCCCGACTTCATGAGGGAACAGTTGTCTGGATCACACGGCAATGGCAGCACCCATGCGAAAGGGGGTAGAATGTATTTGACAACAATAGTATTTATATACAGTGTACATTAGGACAATTGCGCACCAGGAACACTTTGAGGTCAGAAGTTTTTCAGCATTTCAACAAGGAAATTCCAACTCCCCGACGCTGACCGGAATTCTGCAAAACACCCAGGTCACTGTGAACCAGACTATGTTGATTTGTGTCTCATTCTCAAGACACATCATTGTGACAATCTCTCTGAGCTAATGGCAATGATATCTGCCGAATACTGCACCAACCTACCAGAATTCCCTGCAGTATATGTATCTGGCTCTTGAAGAGGCAGACCAGTGGCACCTGCCCCGGGCATTTGGAGTTACTGATGCAAGTTACGCTGTGACTTCGCTGAATAAAGTGAGTTGCTAATGGGCCACTCAACTGCATCACCTGAGGCCATGTTGAAAATACCAAGGGAATGACAGGGGGTGAAGACGAGAGAGGGAGAGAGTGACACTTATTGTTATATCCTAACTGTCCGTGTGCCCCAAGGCTACAAGTCACAGTTCCTCATGAGAGGACGATGAAACAACAGAAACTGATGAGGGCAGTGCATGCATGCCTGTCCATTTGTCTAATTGTCTTTCTACAGTAGAGAATACATGCCTGTAGGGCTGTCTTGATTTTGAGACCTCCAGGGTTATCTCTGTCAGTCAGAGCTTCATCACAGTTTAGACTACCACAAAAACACTCGAAGAGGTTATACAAAAAAAAAAAAGATAGCACTGGAGGCAATGGTACACATGTGGGCATTTGTTTTCATTTTAACTGGCCTCTGACACTGACTGTGGGTGTTTTTCTCCTCACCATGAACCTCTCTACCATCACTTTATCACTTTATCTCTTAACATCTGTCTCTTTTTTTTGTTTCTTTCTTTCTTGATCCTTTCTTCCTTCCTTCAAAAGGGCAGGCTCTTTTCTCGAGATGACCCAAAACGTTTCTAATTATGATCCTCTCCCATGGGACTAACCGGCTGCCAGGAGCTGGTAGAGTTCACTGAACCTGCAAAGTGTACAGCTGTTATCTTTGACTTGTGGCCAAAACCAAAATTGGAGCTCCACTAGTTGGCGTGTGTAAATTTTGTCAGCTTAAAACACAGTGGCTACTTTTTTGTATGGTTTTCGGTCTGTAAATCACTTAATCTGATGACAAACAGGGGCAATGAACAACATATTTTTTCATTAGGTGTTTAATGTAAATGCACGGGAACAAAGACATAGCAGCCAAGCTTAGGGGCCTGTGTAAACAATGAAACACACACTCTATTAATGTCACAAATATTCTAAGTCCCCTTCTTGTGGCGGTTGAACAAGGTACAATATCACCTTTCATCCTGAAAAATGAAACACAAACGGGAAACAAGAGGAGTTCACTGGCTTAATTAAAGTGTATCGCCATGCACAAAGGCACAGTGTGCGGCGTGTCGAAAAGCTCAGGCGGGTAAATTATGCTTACAATATTCAGACTCACATTTTAACTTTTAACAACCTGCTTTGAGAAGCAGAAGTTGTGGAAGTTATGTGAATACTGGGAATCATGCAGCATCACGTTATTAGATTCCAGCAGAATTCCCTTGGAGATTTCCTTTTATCCTGGCTCTCCTTCTGCTGGAAAGTCACAGGATCGGAGGATGAGGATGTGCATACTGTATACACAGGGGTAATTAAGAAGCCCGGCACATATACTGTGCAACACCCCCCCACCCCCCCACCATCTCTCTCTATCTCTCCCCCTCTCTCTGTCATTCTCTCAACCCAACCGGTCGAGGCTGACCGGTTTGGTCCGGTTCCGCTCCGAGGTTCCTACCTGTTGTTAGTTTGTTCCAGCCACTGTCGCCAAGTGCTTGCTCATGGGAGGAAATGTTGGGTCTCTCTAAATACAAAATGAATCAAGGAGTGTCGTTTAGACCTGCTCAATTTGGAAAGTGTCATACGATGACTTTTGTTGTGAATTGGCGCTATACAAATAAAGATGGATTGATATATTGTACAGCACAGATACATGCTAAGAAAACCGGAGTTTGCACTGGCTATGGTGAGTAACCATGGACGGCTGGACATGGTGGAGGCTGTGCAGTGCCATAATATTTCATTAGTACTTTGTTGTGCAGATGGAGCTGTTTGCGTTCTGTTTCTCTTAGCTGTTCTTGTTTTTTCAGTTCCAGGTGTTGTGACAGTTATTTCACTTTAAAACAGATGTTTCTATCAACAGCAATATTTAAAGGAGACGTTATCCTTATTTGCATGCTTTTAATTACATTTTGGGTTACTACTAGAATATCATTATATTAATATATAATTTTTTTCAACATGAGTTTCTGTGAAACAAGAACCTATATAAATCTCTGGGAAAGGAAAATAAACAAAGAAAAGCATAATGGCTCTCCTTTAAGAGAGGCACAGAGAGATGTGTGTGCATAACATACTCTGTCCAGGTTAAACAACAAAAAAAAACAACAACACATTTTTTAAGCAAAGGCCACATCACCATAACAAGCTGCTGCATGGGGTCTAACAGTCATGCCCACCATACCTACAAAATATCTTCACCTGCTGTCTCTCTGCCATGGCTGGCCTGATGCTGGCATTTGTACCCTTGGCCAAAACAATCACGTTTAGGAAAAAGGCAGACAACAGGCCCGGTGTTACACTTCGGTGGGAAACAACAGCATGGCTGAGGTGATTTCCGACTGTGCTAGCACTTAAGCAGAAACTGAGAGGATTTCGCCTGCTGTCTAGGTGCCATATCAATTTTTACATGCAAAAATTGATACAGCTGTTTCACACGGATATGCTCCCAAGAAAGTGTTTCCACAGAGTCAGGAGTGAGTGTTGCAGCTCCGCGGTGGTCTTGTCACATCCGGTTTTGAATTCAATCACCAGAGCCTACAGCAAGGTTTTTCTTCACCGTTTTTGCCTGCATATGCGATTTATGCTATTCGTGTTGACAATTAAAATTGGTTTCCCTTATTCAGTTTTTCATTTCAGTTAGTTAGTTCGATCAAGAAACCAAAAAATGGCCACTTAAAATCTTATTCTATAATCAAGGCGTACACAGACAGAGGATTTAAATGCTTGTGAAAATGATGATAGATTTTAATAGTGCACAGCTCTCGTTCAGTTCCCACACTGCATCTGTACCCACTGGACAAAAGAAACTGATGTGAAACTAATGTTGTTGTTTTTTTTTTTCTTTTATGTTATTGAAAAAAAAAATCTTTATGTACTCAGGGCATACACACCTCAAAACTAGAAACGTGTCTCAGATATTTGCTCCCCCTAATATTGATGAATACGGTGTTATATATCAGGGTATGTCAATACTTCATCTATCAGTATTTGAGAGGTCTTGTGTTGGTTCCATTGATTGTTTTGATTGTTTCGATACCCTTTGAACCCCTGCCCTCACCACTACTGACATTCACATGTTCTTTTTTTCATTTGCTCCTGAGAGTGTTCATTAGTTTTTGTGTTTATTTTCCTATTCGCACATGGATACATTTAAAGTTGTGCATCCCTATGGGATAAAATTTACCAAACTAACCTTTATCCCAGTGCAGCCCAGTCTTCAAACCTCATGTGAAGCCAAAAGTCAAGGTCAATTACCTTAACAAAGGACTTACATCTCCTGAACCTAACCTGTAGATTTGGCATCTTCATTTTAAATGTGCAACAGGATGTCTATTATTGCTTGCTTGAACATGAAATTAGAGCATGTTGTTTTCAAGGGTAGTGTGGGCCGAAACAGTGATGGGTCGGAACAGGTTACCAGGTCGCGGTATCAAAATTATTGTATAGATATTGTATGTTTTGACAGTTGAGGAAATCTCAGGGCAATAAAGCTGCTGTATGTGATAAAGGACACACTGCCAACGCAGCTGTGGTTTAATCACTGTGTCGCTGTACGACAGATGTCTTGAGAAAGGTCCTTGTCACAAAAATGCCAACATCGGTTTTAATAAATCAATGCAGAGTAAGCAGGAATCAACATTATTTCTTTAGAATGTGGAACAACTGCAGCTGAAGCAACACTGAGCTGAAAAAGCAGGGCACTTCTAAACCAAACGTGACGTATTCCTATAGAGGTCACTGTTATTGGCTGGCCTGAAATGATAATATATCACAATTTGAAAGAAAACATGCTAAGGCATCATTATTTCAGCAGGGGGGTGACATGTTAATGATTTAATAAATGCTATCTATTGCTGAGACACTTATCTTCAATTCATTTGAGGAGACATTGGTATGAAGGCCCTCTGTTTTTCATTTTTCTGAGCTGCACACCCGACAGCCGTGACCTCTTCACGGAGCTTACATTGCTCATGTTGCAATATAACCTTTATGAGATGCCACATTTCTTTGTATTATTGCCTTGACTGATGCTGACTGGCCAACCCCATTTGCTGTCATTCATTTCATGCACCATTCAGTTGAAAAACATATCCTGGATGTTTTTTGTTTTTTTTTTCCGATGAGTGCAAACTGGGTTTTTCTGCACTTCTGTGTTCTCAGCCGTCGGGAAGAGTTTTAGGCATGCCCAAATTGGAGGTGACCTCGGGGTATAGAGCGTATACACACCAAAGGGATTACATCACCTTGCTACAGGTACAGGGAAGTTGCTGGAGGAAACAAAAAAAAAATGGCTGTAAAGTTTGCTGACCTGCCTACAGGAGCCTGATCTGAATATGTGGACGTTGCCTAGAGGGATGATGGAAAGTCAAGGTCCGGCTTGCATAATTAATTGAGAGCATCATGTTGGAGAAAAAAAAAAACATTGTTTCACTGAGGTTACATCTGCAAAGTTAAAGCTACAGTCTGGAGTTTTGAGGGAAAAAAAAACAGGTTATAACAGGTTATTTTAAACAGTCAGTGTTTAAAAACCTGACATTCATAAAATGGAATCACAGGAAATAAATGGCTGCTGCTTTCAGCCACAAAGTTGTTCTAGTTGTGCTAACATAAATGCAAGATGAGCTACACCCACATGTTACAAAGAAGGTTAAAAAAGAAAACAAAGGTGAATGTGTACTGAATAACTTTAATTTCAGTCAGTACGGACTGTCACTGTCTGCTGCAAATAAACACATTCTTAGGTAAATCACAAAATTGCTGCAGCAATATGCCAAAAACCAGAGGTGTCTGTCTCCATCGCCTGCTGTACGCAATGACACAGTTTTTTTCACATTTCTCTAATGCTCATGGGATTGTGTTAAAATATGCTTCCCACCGAACAATCAGCTTAAAAATAGATTATTATACAGCCGATGGAACTGTTTGGGTGAACTTTGAAAGATCAGAGACAGGGGAATATGTATCACCTTCAAAGTGATCAGTGATTGATCACTTAGGGGTTCATGTGACATGCAGTATATAATAAGAATCATCCTGGAGTAGTTCCTGCTTAATGTAAGCGAGTATACCACGGTAAGAACTGTAGCCCGTCGTGCTGTCTCAAGGATGAGCCGCAGATAGTTTCTAACCATCTGTCAAAAAACAATCTTGGAATAATGATTCTCTTTATAACTGATGCTCAAATGCACCTAAAGGATGGCAAAAAAAAAGAAAAGAAAAAAAGAAAAGACCCTGCACGCAGCATTCACTGCCTGCACTCCTTTTTTTCCTTAAAAAGAAAAAATAGTACACAGGTTGGAAGATCAACAGGGGTAGGAGGGGGAAGAGGAGCGGGACAGAGGGACAGGGAGATGTTTATCACTTCCTACACACATGCCCACTATATAGAAAAGATAAAAAACCACAAAAGGATCACAGAAGGGCACAGAAGGGTCTTTGAAGGACTTTCTCTCTGAAACTCTGTGGTTAGCAGAGACCCCCGACCTTTCACTAAGTTCCACCCTCCTTAGTTACTGTTGCCATGCCTTTCCATCCCTGCTTAGTACAGTACACAATTTTTAACCTACAGTATGAAGTCATCTGAAGAACAGATGGCTTTTGTTCCCACAGTCATCAGCTTTAACCGGCAACATAGTAAAGGGACATAAAGGGAAGACATGGTCTCAGATGAAGTGCACTAAAATGTGTGAAAGCATGTGAGAAAATGCAATGCAGTGTCCTTACATTCCATTAAATGATCTGGTCTTAAGTGTTTTTTTTGTTGTTGTTTTTTTAAGTAAATAGTTTTCCCTGTTGGCTTTTTATTGCAAAGCTACAGTACTGAACCTTTGAAATCTGAAAGCCTTTGTTTGGGTAAATGCATCCCAATTTTCTGTGTGCCGGAGCCCCAGCTGAATGCCCCTTATATCGTGTTGCCATTTGTCTCCTGCTCCTCAGACAGACTGAGTCTGCCGCTGATCGTGGTCATGTATAACTACAATGGAAACCCTCGTTCTGTATAAGCACTGGGTCGCGTATGCGTTGATCCCTTTGAAATGGGTCCTTAGCTTTTCAGGATGTTAGCAGAGCGCAGCCTTTTAAAAAGTGGGGCAAATGATTTGAAACATACAGATGTAGACATGGTTTCACGTTGTTCAAGGGCGCCAACTTATTTCACAGGGTGCCTCTGGAAAGTGTGTTAGCACACACACAGCTCTAGCTTCAGCACCTACCGTTGTGTATGTGTTTTTTTTTTTTTGTTGTTTTCCGGGCATGGGTATGAGAGGGTCTACGCTGACCCTGACAGCCAAAGAACAGTCTTTAATAACAGACATCTAACTCTTTCGGGAGCTTCTGTTTGATTTCACTGCTCGAGGCAAAGCTGTCTGAATATTACCCAAACTTCCCCTGTGCCATGGCGGGAAGCTCCATCTCACTGTCTCCATTCTTCATATTTTTATTGGCAGGAGGAGGAGGCCTGTGTGCTTCAGTTGCGTGACTTGAAAGGGGTTGGGCTGAGAAGGGTGATGCACTGCTGCTAAGGGTTATATGTGTGTGTGTGTGTGTGTGTGCGCGCGCCCGCACACATGTGCAAGCGATGGGAAGTCCTTCCCACTAACCAAGCTGGCTGAGTGGTCCGAATAAAAACATTTCCAGGCTGTCCTTTGACCACAGAGGTCAGACATCGCTGTGAAAGTAGCAGAGGCATCGTGGAGCTCCTAGCGTGGCAGGCCGGCCGGCCAGCCCTCATAACAACACTGCTGATTTGTGGCAAACTCCCCGGGCCCAATCGCCTCATCAATCAAGGCTGAAGCCCTGCTGATAGAAACACAAGCACTCAGAGATCCGATGCCCTCTCATGCAATACACATGGCATTATTGCACTGGTATTTTATTTACGCCCACGAACAGTTTTATGTCCCAGACCTTGGGGATGATAATGTCCATGTAGCTATAATTCTCACATGGTGCGTTGCCAGGAAATTATTCAGAAAACTCTTGAACCACCGTGTGCATCAACACGCATGCGAATAAGGGTGTGTGTTTGTGTGTAGCGCAGTGGTTAATGGGCCCTTTATGATGGATCAATAGCACTATGATGTACAGAAATGCAGCACAGTGGTGCACGATCGAGTTTGGTGTAAGTCTCTTCCTCTCTACTAGTGATTAATGAGCCAGTATTTTTCGAGACAAAGTAATTACCAGTAATTACTTCTTACCACAAAGCAGTTACACAGCATACTGTAAAATGGGCTGCGAGCAAGATTTCGAACCGAGGACATTAAATAGACATGTGAAACAGCTGGAGAGTTTAATCGTCGTCACGTCGCTGCTTTGACTCAGCCTGACTCGGCCGTGATGCTGCAGAATGTAATGCAGTCGAGAGGCTGCACACTTTCTCTGGTAATGCCAGAGGTTCCTCTGGGTTTGTCTGATGTACTCGTTCAATAATCTAAGGGCATTACACGTAACAGACGAACACTGTGGAGATGAAGCACCTGTGTTGTTATCAATACAGGGCAGAAAATCACTTAGCCAGTGGACTAGCAATGAAGCTGAGGCATTGAAAGCAGCATTCATCTTTGCCTCGCGGTGACACCCGGACCTTATCCATATTGAGATGGTGAAAAGGCTGCTTCCTTCTCTTTCCACCAGACGCTGTTCCCACAACACTTATCAGGTTTTATTTAGGTGTTGAATCATTCACTTTGGTGCTTTTAAATCAATCAAAGCAAACAACATAGTTATATTCAAAAGGGTCGCGGCTGCTGTTTTCTGTTCAGTTTGTGGCGGTGTGCACGTGTGTCTTGACATAACTTCTAGCAGCGTACAAGCTTACGTTCACTTCATAAACGATGCTCGACATCTGAAAGATTCCCTGAATACCATTTGTAACGTATGCACCTGTGATCTATAAATCTCAAATCATCTTAAATTGATGGCACCTGCCTCGGGATGCAAGGTGCACGATAATACCCTGTAATTGGGCTCTCGCAAGAGGCTGAAGGGTAGAATAGCAGATGACAGTCTATTACGATTGGAGGGCTAATTTGTGTGCCAGAGTGTGTTCAAAGCTAACCTAAGATGGCGACGATAACTGAGTGGCTTAAATGGCTATTTTGTTTACTGACTTTTTTACTGACTTTCTTTTGTTGCAGTGCTTGCATCTCTTTTCTTCACCTGCCTTTGGTGCTTAGTTGAGCAGATGGCAGGTTCCAAGTCGGACGGAGCAGAGAAGATGAAACGTCAGTCACTGGTCTGCGGTGAGAGTTGAGGTGGCACCGACCTGGGTGAAACAAAGATGCAGCTCATGTCTGATGAGGATATGATGTGACGACACTGCATGCTCCAAGTGAGCTGGGCCTCATTTGTTGGATTCTGAGCGATCGCTGTAAAAGGGAGCTGAAGTCACACCCTCATGGGGCCAAAAAAAAAAAAAAAACATGTTTGCTAGTGAATATAGACAAATTGTTGTATGGCTATGAATTGTGATATTCTGTATGGCTATGAATTGTGATATTCTGCATCAGTGGATTCAGATCACCTGTGCGCAGGGTGTGGTGACTGGGTGCTAATGAATATGTGAAAGCAGCTTGCGGCATTCCCCTCCCAGCCAATCAGGGTGTGACAGCACCTTTTTGTGAAGGCTTAGGGAAGGTGGAGTGGCACCCAGTTTTTGTTCAAACCTGGCGAGGCCCATCATGTCTGGTATCCATCTCCATCTACAGTATATCACACTCCACACACATTTAATTAAAGGTTCATAAAAAACACCTGTTAAGCTTAAAAAAAAAAAAAAGTCAAAAAAGGCATTTAATTATTTAAATACTGATGCATTTATTTGTATAATACGGTGTATTTCATTTGCTCCAGTTGACAAGAAGATGCTTCTGATTTATTCATGCTGTAAGCTGCTGGGAAGCTATTTTCTTTCAGATCTGAACGTTGATTTCGGGTTTCACTTCCCTGCTTACACTTTCCTCTTTTCCAAGTGATTTTGCAAATGCGCTGTTTGCAGCTAACACTTCACAGGCATCGGTTTTCTCTGTCACTTCACAATGAGGCAAAATCAGTGTTTGGATCGGGTCAAACGATCAAGGTTACGGTCTTGTAGCTGTAAAGAAATCTATCAGACATGAGGTCCTGTGATATACTTGGCACATTAACGGTTCACAAAAGTGTGAAATTATAAATGGTTGATTAATATTTCAAAGCATTGATGTTGGTTTATGGTGATGAATCATTGTATTGTTAGGAGTTAGGTTTTTTGTGTGTGTGGATTACGGCGATGGATTCATCGACTCAATATGAACGCACTACATTTACATTCATTACAAGCACAAGGCCACAGACGACATTTTCACCTAACCTTTTAAACTACTTTCCCTGCCCTCTGGTTACATCTGTTCTGACTTTAAAGCATAAGAGGCTTAAAAAAAAACAAAAACAAATGTGCTGTCCTTCATTTGCTTTCCGTCCGGTCCTTTTCTGAACTGTCTGTGATCAGACTGTGTTTTGATTGTCTCTCTGAGGTGGCCTGAGAGCCCAGTATCAAGCTGCTGCATGTTCCAAGGTATCACGAGGCATTCAGCGCTGCAAAACGGTTAGCTGGGAGTCTGCAATCAGTTTCCAACCGGCAGAGCAATGATGGTTTCAGTTCGCTGTGTGACAAACGCACTGAAAAATGTAAAAACTCATGTCAAATTGTATGAAAAAATAATAATAAATAACATGTATTACGGAAAGCACTGAGCCTGATGGGTAATGAATACATGCAATACACCATTAAAGATAAATTCCTTTGTTCCTCTCAATCCTATTGTTCCCCTCGGCTCGATCTATTAGGAAACACTGACGTCCTTTATTAAATTATGCAACGTGTTCCAAGACCTTTTTGCCGTTCACTTCAACGGCAGACTAACCCACATGAATACTTTGTGCATAATTCTGACCTGATTACTTGATTCTGCTCGAAGTAGAAAGCCTCTGTCTGTCTGTCTGCGTCTGATTTACATTCACATTTAGCGGACGCTTGTGTCCAAAGCGACTCACAGTAATTTATACACTGATGCCGGTGGCTGCCATGCAAGGTGCCGACCAGCATATCAGGAGCAGTTCGGGGTTCAGCGTCTTGCCCAGTGACACCTCAACATGCAGACCAGGGGACACATAACTCACACTGAATGTGTGTCTGGAGGTAAAAGAAAATATGCATCTTTCTCAAGTACTTCTCTCCCTCCCGCACATCACTGTTTCCTCTGATTCAAGCATCCACCTTTTCAATTGGCAAAATAAATCAGTGAATGCATGACTGAAACCAGAATAGTTGACATAATTGAAGAGCAGACATAAGCTCTTTATTCAATAACATGACAGATTACAGGGGGGCTTACTTTCCACCTTGACTTAGAGTGCTCCCCGCGGGGAATGGATCCAGTTGACCTGGAAACACGTCAATAGGAGAAAAAAGAGCAGCACTTAATAATGCCAAAATGCCCCAATACGTGTAGGCACACCAAGTCATAATTATCAGACTACATTCACATGAATTGAGGCTATTTCCAATGCGAGAATTAACCTCTCTATGGACTGCGATCATATCTGACAGGAGTGTTGATCGTGACGTGATGTCGACTAGATTTGCCTGGTTTGCCTCAGTTTTGTCCTCGTTGAGGTGTTTGGAATCCAGACAAATAAAACCCTAAAATGACCTCCTTCTTTTTCAACATTCACTAATTCTAACTAATTCACAACTAATTAACTATAGTACCTGACTTGTTTTCAGCACTTACATTGATATTTATAGTGTTGTTCTTCTAAAAATTACTTGCTAAAAACATACACAATGAATTCAACATTGATTTGTCTGGACCCGGATACAAGTTGTTTTTTCCTTCCATTTTCCAGATAGATGGTCAATAACAAGTAAAGGCCTAAGTTGGTTCCTGCTATATGATATTCAACAATTTGAAAGGACATATTGTGCTATAAAGTTTGAATTCCACTCAAAATGGAAGCAGCATGATAACTGGCTTCCATGTGAATGTGATTTTTGAATGACGTTTTCTCTCTTCTGGAGCGAAATCTACTTTTCTACTCATGTTGCCTGCTCACATGGATACTACATTATTTACAGTGCCAACATCATCACTCTGTAGGCTACCAACTTTCATGCATCCTGGAAAATACTAAGAAGATGTCACTGCAGGAAAATGTAACAAACACAGTTTTGACCAAGTCAAAACAAAACACATAAACCTCAAATAGTTAGATTCAGCAGTGGCTTAAGGGCAGCATAAAGTTCTAGATAGATCAGCATATTACCACCTTAAGATGATTGTCAAACAGCTTTCTGTTTCTACATTCACCAGTTATGGTACAAAGTTGGGATTCATCTGCAGTCATGTTTCTAGCCACTTGGCGAACCATAAGTCCAGTATAGGGTCTCTTTTAGCTCTGTTTTTGGTCTCCACCACATACTATGTGTAATATTTGGCTACGTACCAGCTGAAAAACGGCCATCAGATGCATGCAAAAATTATGATCAAAGTGGTGAGTGAGCCAAAATGGTAAAGTTACCACAAAATCAAAACAACAAGCGAGCTAACTGTCACTCTACTGTGTAAAACTGATACAGGTGAGGAACTGCATGTGACCCAGGTTTAATATGAAATACTGATTTACAACTGCTTTAATTTTCGATTTGACTTGAAGGTATATTTGCTAGATGACTAGATGAACACACATAACTTCCCACATCATAAGCTGATATTTATATTAAATGAAAAAGTGCCTGAAAGCTCTTTTGCATCCCTCGGTCCTGGTTAAACACCATTGCACTTAAAGTTCAGAGTGAGATTCAGCAGTATATTATTTAGAATTTCACTCACACAATGCACAGTATAGTGGCCTGCCTTAATGAAGACGCATAGATATATGTGCATTCATGTGCATGAATCATAAATTAGACTTAGGGATCAATCAATATGATGTCACGGCTAAAAATATACTGTACACCAGTGCATAATGTGAGTGCATAACAATAAAGTCCTGCTTTCTGGCCCGCACTAATGATTGGTATTTATATCCAGACCAAGTTAATCAAGTCCGCTGACGTCCATTTAGGGCTAATGGCGCAAGCGGCATTAGGATCGTGTACATGATTATTGAGATTAACAACAACCTGTGAACACCATGAAATCAGAGTTTAATACATGTGATGGAAATACTTGAATATGCATGTTTGGGCCATTTTTAGTTCCATTCAGTCCCCTTGCGCTTCTGGGATTGATGTCTGGTGTCTCTCTGGAACTGACAAGCTCGCTTGGCATCACTGTTACAAGGGCCATATAACATCAGTCTTTATATGAGATGGAGCCATCTGAAGAGTTTCACGACAAAGAGTTGATGAATGTTTTTAGTGCATAAAAGCCCATGTAAAAGGGAGTAATTTCTTTACTGTATGAATCATCTTCAGTGGTGTGTCCCTGTTTTATTACTGTTCCCTGCAGTGAGTTATTTTGCGATGCTGATGACTGACTGAAATTAGAGACGCACATGGGCAGAATCAAATAAATGACCTTTCCGAGTAACACTAATAACATCCGGCGGGGGCTTCGCACAGAACACTGACATGTCAATAAAAATGTCCCACCTTTCACGTAGCAATTATCTCCACAGCCCCGCAAACACCATTCCGACACCACACACACTGAGGATGTAAGAAATGCTGCGCAGATAATCTCTGCTCTTCACGTGCAATGACTGAATGCTGCATAACCATTTTATCTTTTCAATTTAGCGCTTTTTTCTCCGCCACATTCATACAGGGAGAATAAGGGTTTTCAAGTCGCTTACACAAAGACGTGTACAACCAAAGCAGGCTGCGTCTGTGCACAGATTTAATGATTTTATTCGCACCATTTGGTGCCAAAATCCCTGAGATTCTTCCTCTTCCGCTTCTTATTTCTTGTCGGCAACTCTGACATTTTTCAGACACTATTTCGGCAAGTCACACAAAGACTCCACTGTCACAATGAGATAAGTGTGTGACTGTGTGCGTGTGTGTGTGTGACAGAGAGAGGAATTTGTCCATGAGCCTGTCGTCTACGTATAGGGCCTGTGCAAACACAGATAAAGTCACTTGTGAAGTGTTCTCAGAAGGACATACCGCCTCTCTGCCACCCTGTAAGGCGGTAAAATGACCAGACAGGAGGAGTTTATGTACAGTAAAGCGGCATGTCCAGACCTCATTTTCTGGGCTTTAGCCACCATAATTTCTTCTGTACAATGCTAAATAATTCATCCTACTTTTTCTGGATGATTATTAATGCCGAAAGACCACTGAAGAATGAGACAAATGAGAAAACATCACGTATTAAAAAAGGAATGCAGTGTATAAAAATGGTGAAAGAGTGCTTCAGGCTTCCACATCCACAACATAGCACAAGGCCCTGCCTGAAACAAACAAAAAAGTGAATACCCTCACACAAACCTGACTTGACTGTAAAACTGTATCTAATGACTCAATTTCTGACCATTCAAAGAGCACATTTTGAATGTGAGATGGTCAGGAAGTGGTCTGAACTTTCACAGCACTTCTATTTTGTAATAAGTATGACGGTGAGGTCTTTGTGGGGCAGACTGTGTCACGCAACCTGCGGCTCTGCCTCCGTCCGGCATGCCAAAATCACCACATAGCCTTGAGCTGCTCCTGGGGGCTTGGTTAGAGCCCAGTGCAGACTACCATGCAACACAACATGTGCAATGGTTTTAAGGAGGGCGAGGGCAACGGGGCAGCGGTAATTCTTTTTACCCAGGATGGCGATGTCCATGGGGTGCTTGTTTTTCTCGGCGGCTGCGTGCAAGGAGAAAGTTGTGGAAAATCAGCAGAGCGGCAAAAGGTGACAGATGAGGGAAAAGAGGAAATGTGTCATGGAAACTGATGCATACAGCCAAATATATTAAAAACTGGATACAATAATTTATTATTTTCATTGCTTAAACATTTTGTCGATAAAATGTCAACATTTCCGCAAGATGCTTAGTTTGTTCTCACAGAAGAAAAGAAGCGAGCGGGCGACACTCAGTGTGTGTTGTTTTGGCTTGAACGTTTACTTAAAATTCCTCTTTTTCCTCTTTAGATAGGATAAAAGTATGTCCAGGGGACCCTTTAACCAGACCCGTCTTGACCCCTCTGCATGTGAACAGTGAGGCTTTGGCCTTCCATTTAAAGAAAACATGGGGGGTTATGAACCGGGTGAAGCCACCAGTGGGAAGGGGTAGATCCACTGTGGCAAGAGACACAGATGTTCCTGCGATTAAAAATTCAAAAGCCACTGAAGTCAGTGTATTTGTGTATGAGTGGGTGGAACAGAGATTATGCAGAGAGAGACGAGGAAAGCTGCCTTTCAGCGCTGTCTCTATACGTGCATATTAGTGCCTGCGCAGCGATGGGGGCTCTTGTTATCTCACACAGAAATATCATAAAAAAAATAAAAAAATAAAAAAAAGAAAGAAATGTGTCACTCATTGTGAGCTGTCACACCATTTCTGGGGGGGAACCCAGTGACATTGCTCACCACTGACAGGCAGAAGGCTTTCCAGGAAGCTTCTGAAGGTGACCTATGAGGAAAGATAAAAGATGGTCTGATAAAAACTGCACCTACAGCTTTCTTGTCAATGGAAAGTTGCACAAACTGACTGGTTTCGGTAAACGTGCACAACATATTACCTAACTTTGTTTCTCAACCCCAGGAAACTTTTTTTCTCCGCAGCCACACATGCCCGCTGTCTCTAACTGCGGGTGTATCAAAAGCCCCTGGAGCAGCATTCTCTCCTCAGTCCCGCCTTGTGGAGGACTGTGTCCGTATCAGCACTGAGGTTAGGGATGCTCGGTTCAGCATAGATTCCAGTCATGATAAGGCCCGCTGTCCATATCTGAAGCCCCTCTTGTCATTTCCTCTTGACACTTGTTATCTGACACTGCCTTGCAGTCCAACAACTCTAACTCCCTGGGCTCGCACCTTGTGTGGAAGTCCGGACAGAATTTATCGCAGGTTTAATGGCTGGGTGGTCATTCATGCAGAGAGGATGTTACACATTTGAACAAAACTGTGAAATACCTCCTGATGTTTCTTCTCCCAGCTGCTCCATTTTTAAGACTGAATATCACATGTGTGTTTGAAGCCGACGTCTTAGGAAGAGGCTCTGGAGGGCTCTCAGTGTGACAGTTGGTGCTGTGAAAGGTAGAGTTTGTTATTTTCATTTTGCCGCTATCATCGCATAGATTTATCCGTACATTTCAATTTAACAACGTGTGGCAAAACTGGGAGAGGATTGGACTTCAGAAAACACTCAATGTGGGACATTAGAGTGAGCGTCTGTCACGATGGTCCTCTTCTTTTCACAAAACACAACATTTTTCATTGCAGAGAATACAACATTACAGAAAACACAATGGCATTATCAAAAAACACAAACGACACAACACAAGGGAACGACACAAAATACGACAGTGGAGTCACTCTCCCTGCTGTTTGCTATTCGTTACAGTGTCTCTATTAGGCAGAGCAGACAGGCCTGGAGGACTGTGAATACTTGGTACAAAACCAAAAACACTTACTTATTCATGAAAAACAGCTACGGTGTACAGGCTATTGATTTTAACAAAAAAGTCAAAGAAGAAAGTGCGTACTTACCTTCAGGTACAGCGCCATTCTCTATTAAGATGTAATGGTGTCCCTCAGTTTCGAAACATCCATTTCATCTTTTGTTCCTCTCTTGTGATGAGGAGCCACACTTTTGACTAAAATGTCCTTTTAAATAAAAAAAAGCAACAACAACTACATTCGTATGTCAGAAGGAAATTAGTTTTCTTTCTTTTGTGAAGCCCAGGGCAGGAGGGAAAGTTCTTTGTTTGCAGTTTGAATGTTGTATGTACGTCGTATTTTTTGTCTGACAACACTGGCCGAAACCAGCACCGCGAGTCCTCCAAATACATCAATACTAATGCAAGCACAACAACAACAACAACAACAACAACAATGACAACAAATCCTCTGATATGCGCGTGTAAAAGTGCAAATTGCATTGGAAACGAAAAGGCTTGATGTGTCGTGTGTATGTGTGTGCATATAAATATCCTTACTGCATATTACAAGTAAATGGGCCATTACACTAAATGACACCAGAAATTTAACACAGACAGGCAGAATTTTTGAAGATGCCTGCGGGGAAAGAAAAAGGGGATTGAAGCCTTCAAGAAGACATGTGACCTACTTGGCTTAACCTGCCTTTGTTCAAGTTTGTTCTCAGAGCCAGCTGTGACACGTCTGCCGCTGTCAGCCAGAATCATGCGATGTAGGGCAGACGGACGTAGAGGAGACAGTCGGCATATATGTGTGTGTGTGTGTGTGTGTGTGCTTCCCCCAGCCTGTCTGCGTAGGCGAAGATGGCAGCCGTAAGTGCTGCGTGTCTGCGCGCAGCCCCGCTGCCTGGGAACACGCTGACCATATGCACGGCGCTGCTGGCAGACGAGCAGTGTTAACTGGGAGGAGAAAGGCCATTCAACTCTGCTCACTTGGTTCTGGCTCGGCTCCTCTGGTCCGACGGCACCTGGCAGACAGCGAGCACACTACAGGTAGTGTGCACTGATGAGAATACGTGGCGGCGTAAGAACTCTCATTTTCCGCCGCTGGAATGTGTTTCTCTCTTGCGGGAATTGATTAAAGCTGAACGCCTGTACATTTTCCCGTTTGCGCGTGGTGTCAGTTAAAACACCACACGGACGGCTCCCTCTTGAGTGATTTTTTAATACTAGACATACAGCGGTATTTGCACATATGAAAGCTGGAGGGGTGAAAGGAAATAAATCCAGTCCTCCAAAGCATTCAGAAAATCCACAAATTCTTCCCTTCATCAATGTGAACACAGCACATTTAAATCCCCATATGACAAAGAAAACAGAGCCTTTAGGGACTTAGCTCAGAAATGCACTGTAAGCTAAGCACACTGTGTTATTTCAGTCCTCTGTAAATTGCTTTTGTGCGATGAAAATATTCATCAGTTCTACATCAGGGATTGTTTTTTTTTTTTTGCCGCGCCTGATCTCTCTCCAGTCACCGGCTGGATGTTTTACAGTAATACCATGTTCTTTATCTGTCATGACTTTTCAAGATACTCAGAGTGGTGTGGTATAAATGAGCCTCAGCGGCAGAGCAAAGCTTCAAGCGTTAATTGGAGCTCCATTTATGCAGAATAAAGCAACTGGCAGTTACCGTGCCTTTATTCATGGCGGACAACGTATAGTATGTGGATTTTATTTCAGCCTAATACTCACTCCCCCAGCTGTCAGATCTAAATAATATTTAAGTGGGGAGTTAACAACAGTGTAGTAAAACTCGATGACAGAATGTCAGGCTTAGAAAGTAATGTTTAAACAGGAACACTGGCTGTGTGTAAAAACCGAGAGGAAGTTTGATGTAGGGTCAAAAAAACACTGAAGCAAACGTGTGTTAAACTTTGACCAAGTCCCAGTTGTGATTTGTATTCATTCTGAAAGCTCACTGGTGCCACTGAATCATTTGCTAAATTAAAAAAAAATAAAAAAGCTCTTCCTCAGCAAAAACTTAAATTACCTGCATACATATGTGTCCAGATAGATTTGTCTCTCTTCTATATTTTCACAAAAACGTGTCCTTCTCTTTGGTTATGGGTGATTAACTGGCTCTTTGTGAAATTACCATCCATTTCAGAGCCGCCGTAATAAATATTTTATATCTTCAATGGATGAAAATGACTATACATAATGTGACAGGGGTCATTATAACCCAACTCTCCAATTTTCCTCAGCTGCAACATCTTTCAGGTGTTATGGTTTCATGGCCAGCGACACTGTCTTCGGCTCAGTCTCATCGCTGCCACCGACGTCGTCCTTGTCAGCCAACATTTAGAGATTAATTACCAAATATGTTTTTCTCCATGTCCATTCGAAAATGCATAGAAGCAGTGCCCCCACCAGCAGGATGACATTAGTAGTTTGCACCTGGTTTGTACCCCTGGTCTGCATGTCGAAGTGTCCCTGGGCAAGATACTGAGCCCCAAACTGCTCCGGATTTGCTGGTCTGCACCTTGCATGGCAGCCTACGCCATCAGTGTATGAATGTATGAAAAAATGTAAGTCAGTTTGGACTGCTACATGCCCTAAAATGCAAACGTAAAACATCTGTTGGTAGGAAATGGGCAATGAACTGCTGACTTTTGCCTTAAAGTCTGATGTTGCATTGACTCATCCATCCACACCGAGCTCCTCCCTCCAAGAACTTTGCCGCCTACAGTCGACATAGTTCACTGAATCACAATTTCTACAGCTGTCAGAGAACTTCATGACTTCTATGTAAAAGTGTTGTTTTGGGGGCGCTGATAGTGTTGTTTTGTTTTAGGAAGCCTTTTTTTTCTAGCAGCTGACAGCTGTTTTCAGGGGAACCGCTCTGATGAACCGACTGTAAACTATCCGCCCAGCACCAGAAGGGCAGACAGACAAAGTTGTAAGCTAGCCGATGAACATTTTTGGAGCATTCAGCAGCTAGAGAGCCAAATATGTTTCGGAAGAGTTGGTGGGCACCAAAGCGAGAGCAAAAATAATTGCAATAAAATGACGATAAAGTTTGGAACCCGCAAATGATAGGAACTCCCAAAATGGATCTGATCAACATTCATAAAAACACCCTCAGAAGACATACGAAAATTCTTAATTCACCTCTTTCATTGCCATATATACTATATTTATGTGAGTAAGAGTACCATATGTACAAAAAATATTGCAGAGGTGCATTTTATGCATGTTAATTTTCTTGGTTTATATGCACAAACACAAAGACCTTAAATCAACTTAACCATCATTGTTTTTCCATGTTTTACCATCCACTTCAGACAATATCATTTTTTGAGCATGCATCAGGTTTTCTTGGTCCTTCTTGTCTGCCCAGAGAAAATGTCATTCATTCAATGCAGTGATATCCCTGCGGTTGTGGTCCTGACATATAATCCAGAGTCATCTTTGGCCTTGGTCTCAAAACCACTTTTTAAAAAAAGTTTTCGGTATTTTTTTGGTCTCAGACGATCCAGTCTACAACGTCCCACTCAACACATCAACTTCATTTGTTTATAGCTGTTTGTGCTGCCAACACGTGACAAATAACGGAGGTGTGACAATATCAGCTTGTTACCAGTATCATCGGATAAAGGCCTTAAAATGGAATATCGGCACTGGCGTGAAATGAACATCTCTGCTGATATGATTGGCCAATAAGTTAAGGCTTTCATTATGCGCACGTCATGCAAACCAAAGACGTTTACCTCATTCACGAGTGTGAACATTTTGAAAAGCATTGACCGTGGGCCATCAGTGGTGTAGAGTAGAATAATATACTGGTGGTATTGGCATTCAGCCAAGGATTTGGAAAATATTGGCAAATCCAATTTCATGCACCCTTATAAATAAATAAATAAATAAACAAATAAATAAATAAATGCTTTTGGTTTTAACAATTGCACACTTAGCCCAATTGAACTGCTTGTAGAAAAGACTGATCACCTTTTAAGTTTTTAAATTTTTGTTCAGGAAAAAAGAAACACAGCGGGAACACTGTCTAGTTCGAAGAGATCAGCATGTTGTTATTTCACACAGTCCAGCGGCTCTGTGAAATACATTCACAGAGCAAAACAAGACACTCCGGAGAAACAATAATCAGATATTATTCAGTTAGAGAGAACAAGTTCTTGCTTATTCATGTTATTTAGCAGTCAGCGGGTTGTGCTCAGCTCATCAGTCGCATTTATTTACTTAACCCTCTCATTTGACCCGCTCGGCTCCCTACACAACATTAAAGATGCAATTACACATTCCCTTTTTTTCTGTTTTAATCAACCACTGTAGACCTGAAATCAGCACAGTATTCTCCTCAGTGTTATCAGTGTGCTCGACTAAATATTGCTGGGAAAAAGGCATTGTTTCCTCTATTAAAATAACATATGCTGGGTCAGCTTAGCCTCCTCTCTGCCCTGTATAAATGTGTTTGATCGTGCCAGACATCTTCATCAGAGCCCTCAGTTTATCAGCCAGAGCAAAATATGGGCAATAAAATAAGACATGTGCATAAACATCAGCAAACTCAGGCATTCTTAAGGACATACAATGCCTCAAACATGTCGACTACCATATGTTCTTTAAGGTTATTTTGGATAGCCAGTTACATTCTGACCACTCAAATATAATCCTTGATAAAGAAAATGTATATTAAAGACTTTTTAAGTGAAGTTTGATCACATCCATGAGGTCTCTGATGAAATGAAATGCACCAGCCAGCCCTCTGCATCTCAGCGCTGCGGATTACGTCTCAGCCATCGCTGTGCCAGACGACGCCTGTGGTCGTTTTGATTCTCGAGATGGACTGCGCGTTTGCTGTGATTTCAAACGAGTGGGAGACCGGCTGCTCCCAGAGCAAAGCTAGCACTGACTCAGACGCTCTAACCCCTGCGCCCCAAATCACACAGCACTGTTATCTGCCAGAGGATACAATCAGCGAAACACATCAAAAGTTCTGTCTCTGGAGCCGCTCTGCTCACATGCATGCCCACATGTGGGCCTTCATCACGCACATTCGACACATTCATCAGATCGCTCACTAATTGCGCGTGAATAGTCTATAGCATGACTCATAATGAAAGAACAATTAGGCCTCTCTGGCTCTGGTCCAAAAGCAACACTGCTGCCTTCAGCATCTTGCAGGCGAACAACGTGTTGGTCCGCCTGACCCTGACTGTCGGACCTCGGGGATGATCAACGGGCTTCCTGCCCACCTGAATGTCTGAACCTTCCCTCCCTCCTGTTTTGTCATCTTTCTCAGCCACTCGCGTGCAGCATAACCCTCCTGCTTCTATTAGCTGTGCAGCCATGTGTGACGTGGACTGGGACGTATTCCCACATCTGGGCCCGGGATCCAGATCCGACGTGCCTTCATCGCGTGTGAGCGCCTACTTGCTCGTCAGATGATATTCTTATGTCGCGTGTAATCCCCTGCTGATAATGTTGTTGTGGGAATTCAAGAATTCATCCCCATCTCCAGCCCACCTCTGCCCGTCTCGTCTAAAACGAGAGTCCGGTTTGTCCCAAGTCTTGTCGACATCGAACTGCAGGCGAGCTTAGCGTGTCCATACATATTAATGAAGCCATGCAGTCATTTATTCAACAGCTGATTTACATTGCAGAGCAGAGAGGTCCTAAATCAAAGGGATTTCGAAACACTTTACGAGATTTGCAAATTAGAAGAGACAAGCTGTTTATTTCCCTCGCATGTTGTAGCTTTTGGCCCTAAACTTCATTTTAATCCTAACTCCTTCATTAGGCAAATAAGAGAGTGGCTCCTTCTGCGCTAACGCAATTTGCCGAACATGTCTACAAAATAAATAAATAAATAAATAAATAAACGCTGCATGTTTGCATGCCAGTGCACGCATTAAATACAGCCTCAAAGCACATTCGCAAGCATGTCAGCGCGCAGACACACAAACAATATGCAGCTTCACATATTAATCTTTTTTCTTGGCTGCGACTCGCTAAAACGTTATCTACTTGTCTGCTCGTCTCTGGTCTCGGGGGAGAAATGTGCATGTGGCAGAGCCTGGCGGAGCACAGTAGGTAGGACAGGACTCAGGATTTGTATGCGACGGGAGACACCTTTAGGAGGAGTATGTCTGGCCTGTCTGACGCTCAGTGATTCTCGGCGGGTAGGGAGCAGAAACCCACTCAGTTGGAGGAAAAGACTTATGAGCTTTATTGATCACAGGCTCATACAGAGAGCGGAGACTCTGGGGAAAAAAAGGGAAAAAAAACAGAGCTTTTATTGACGTCAGGGCTGCAACAGGTGAGGTAACTGAAGAATTTATCGGTGTGGGAGAGTGAATTAAAAAAAAACAATTCGATAAGGGGTTTTGTTAATATTTAAAGAAGCGCGAGCTGACACAAAACTAGCGGCTCAGAAACCCGACCGAAAGGCAGATTGTTAACAGCCCTGGATGTCAGGATTGCTCAATGATCATTTGTATTCCACACCACTGGGAATGGGAAAATCATGGACGCATAGCTGCACACAACATGTAAAGATCATGCGATTTGCTGATGACTCACTGGAGTGTGAGAGGATTATTACATGTCTGTATCGTCAGGGTCAATGTGGTGGAAGACACTTGTGTGGTCCAGCATTACATCAATGATTATTATGTACCGATGGTGGACTGTACATGTATTCGACTACTGTATTTATGTATAAATTTAAGGTTCCTGTACTTTAATTGAGTATTTTCTCTTCATGCCACTTTCTGCTTCATCTCAACTTCATTTCAGAGCGGAATATTTAATTTCAGATTACATTATATTGCCATCTGCCAGGGAAAACAAAGCCTCTTCCTGTTTTGGTCGCACAATGACAGCCACCCTTCCTTGGTGCTGTGAGAAGTGAGGGAATCAATCCATTGGCGGATGGTGTCATTTCTTTTTGGACGATCATTAAACGGCGCAATCAGTATTTAGGTTTAGGCGCAGGTCTATGTTGGGTACAGACGAGTCAAACAGCGGGGATCCTTTGAAAAAGCATTAGTATAAATCCAAGTCTGTTTGAAAGTTGTGTGCAGTGGTGCAGTTTTCTGGCTTTGTTTTTTGCTTTTTTTGTGACTGAACATGAACAGCAACTTCCCTCGCGTTGAACTGCGCTGGAAGGTTTTACAAACTCCGATGGTTAAGAAATACCATTGGGGGGAAGGACTGAACTCCGGGGCCAGTAGGTGAAAACTGTGAATCTTCGTGTTTCTTTTTCCTCTTTCTTGTGCCAGATGTCTGCAAAAATGCCGTGACCCAGAAAACAGTTGTATGTGATTGGGTAGACAAGGTTTGGAGTAATGGAGGTGACTGTAGCGCCTGTTTAGACCGAGAGGCTGCTCCGAAATAGCAGGGTTTGTTTTGTTGTGTTTTTTTCTTTCTTTTTCCCTGCCAACGTCCTGTGTCAGTGTGCTCGAGATGATTTGTACAGCCTCTGGCTTGCGTACCTATATGCTCACCAACTATGTGACAAAGTCCAATAAGCCGAAATCCCCAGACCATTTACCTGTCTGCCCGAGCTTCACCAGACAACTGTGACTGCTCCTGCTGTCCGCTGCTGCTGGAGACTAATCTCGCTATTCCTGTTTGAAAAAAAAAAAAAGAGAGAGACACGACACACAGCAGGTGCATGAGTGAGCACAGAAGCTAATGCCAGAACTCTAATTTGAAGATGCTCAGTTGTCTTATCTTATTTGGGGAGCCTGCAGCTATGGGATGGGGAGGGAGGTGGGAGGGGGGGCGCGAGTGAACTGGGGCTGAGAACCAGGCCACAGTTGTTGGCAGTTTACCACGGCACTCGATCTGGCAGCAGTCTGCTCATGGTGTCTGACCCCCTGTTGTAGCCGCGCATGGAGAACGGCTTGTTTTTGTTAAGTCGCGGAATTATGTCAACATAAATATGTGCAAAAAAGGAATTCATTCTCAGCAACAGGTCCATTTTTTTGGGGGGGGGGGTCGCTGTCTCAGATGATGAAGCCCGTAGAAAAACAGCAAGGTTTGTGCGTCGGTGCTGATCTTGGACATGAGGCCCTGACTAAGATGTTTCAGTTTCAAGGCTGTGGCAAAAAAAAAAAAAAAAAAAAGTTGTTCTGTACAAGAAAGACGAGGACGTCAAGTCGCAAGGACAGCTTTCAGTACAAAAGAAGAAAAATGTCTTTTGCAGAGCAGTGCCGACAACTGCTTTGAGTATCCTGGATTTTAAGTGGTAACTATATCTCACCTTAATGGCAAATATTTATCCAGTCTCATGAATACTGATCCAAGGTGTTAATATCTAAACACTTCAATTATACTCACCACCAGAGCATCATTTAAACAGTTGAAAAAGCCATCTTGAAGTGGTGAACAATTGTGTCTGCAACATAAGCTGATGGAAAATATTGAGAGCTAATAGCTAGCTGGAAGAAACTCAACTGGTCTCAAAAAGGAGTCAGATTTTATGTAAGCTTATGAGAAAATGACCCTACTTCGCACTTGCTCCATTTCCTCAATAAACAGGTTTTTGGTGAGCATATGGTCCTAATGACTAGTTTTAAGTTGTCTTCAATACAGCATGATGTTCATTTTATAAATCTTGGCCTTGTTTATGGTAAAACAGATGAAAAAGCAGGGTATGCTTTAGAGGCGTGGCTGCCATGACTGATAAGCTGCTACCACCGCGTGTCATTGGGCTCTCAGTCAGATCCAATCAGGATATCCTCCCCAGCTCCCTTGTAAAAATACTGCCACATCTGGCCCCAAGAAGACTAACATGGCAGCGAAGTTAAAGCCAAACGTGATGCCTCAAAATGGTTCTCCCAAAGCAATTGTTGACATCACAGTGGGTTTGTGGCAAGTATTGGAAAGTATTAAGCACTGAAACTGGTCATAAATGTTTGATTTTCTAAGTTCTTGCACAGCTACCTGCTTCAAGTAATAAAATACGAATGAAGTGAAGGACCGATGCCTTCCAACTGAGCAGTGTGGTACCGTCAATCCAGTCTCTCAGTCTCTGGTGAACAAAAGAGCAGGTGGTTGTTGAGTCTGAAGCTTTAACCCGTCTCTCAGTTGGGGTGATGAACAAGATGGCACGCAGGTGTCCAGCGAATGCTTTGTCTTCTCCAGCGAGGTTCAGCCAACACAGAGCTTTGACTTGATAATGCTGTGTGAGCTCAAAGCAGTCTCTGAAGACTCTTAAGGGTTTCTCACACACACACCAGAAACAACGAACTAAAGCCTCTGACATTAGCCGGTATAGCAAAAACAGGCTAAGAGTCCATTCTCACTGCTAATAAATGCTAAAAACATACACTCGGTATGCTAATGGGAGCAGAAATATATTTAGCTGCTCATAGAATCATGTAACGTGATTATCTTAAAACAGACTCACGAGTAGAAAGTCTGACGCTGATCAACTCTTTGCAGTCTTTTTATCTGTTGAGTTTTGTTATCTGAGGAGCCACACAACTTAGCTCAGACTCTCACTTCCTGCTGCCGCTCACCTGTCCATCAACCACCTCAACCAATGAATGATCAGAATAACTCGTGTTCCACTTCCTTTTACAACCATGAACTCTTCAAAATAAAACACAATATTTATAACAGTGCTAATGTAGTTATTACATTGTACCCTTTTAATCATCCATCAAATGGATTCTTAACCATCATAACATTTTTATCCTGAGGTAAAATGTAAATTTTCCTATAAAGGGTAATTTTGACCCGGTTACACAAGCGATGCCGTGTAAAGGTCTGTCTCGTTCCATTGGTGGAGATTTCAATCATGACCCCTTTGTGACTTTGTTTTGAGGGACACGGTGAAGTTGTAGTATTGTATTAGTTGCTTCCTGCTGTGTTCCCTCTGCCGATGGAATCATCTGAGGTCACGTCTTCGCACCGCTCACCTCTCATTATTGAGCAAACGTACCGGCGACTGTTGGGCCATTAAAACAAGCCGGTTGGAAAAACTGAAAAACTGCAACTTGTCCTGTGAAAAAAGGTATTAATTGATTATATATATATATATATTTTTTTTTTCTTCTTCTGATTTAAATTCAATGCCAGCTGTGTGACTTCTATTCAAACACCATTCTTTTGTACCAGACCCCTCCTCCCTGTTGTATCTGTTCTCTTTTCGGGCTGATTTTGCTCTTATCAGCCTTTGTGATTTTTAAATGAATTTGATTACTTTTTATTTTTTGTGCGTGTTTTAACAACACCTTGTGACTTTTCTCATACTTTTGAATGTAAGCAGTGTCTTCATGGCTGCAACGCCTGCGAGGATCATTTACTTATATATTTATCTATTAACATCCGTGGCGCACGACGTGACGTTTTAACTGACACCCCGCATGAATGTGTGTGTGTGTGTGTGTGTTTGCTGTGTGTGTGTTGCGGCTCTGTTTTAAACAAGGACAGCAGTTAGCTGAGGTGCAACACCTTTTCTCTCATTAGACTTACTAAACAGTATAATGATCCCCCTGAGAATCTGTCTCCGTCGCTCTGCTTGGCCTGTCACTCTCTGCGCCACCATCATCGCGGTGATCAAAGCCAGATGTGCTCACTTCTGTCGCCGCCGACAAAGCACAACTGTACCGAGTGTTTTTACAGTTGTCACTCTGCTCCGTGTGATAGCCCTCAGGGAGATGCTGGATTTGCCGGAGCGACATTACACAGACCTAAAAAGCACGCCGCAGTTCTTCCTCTTGGACTGTCACTCACGCGGGGAATTAAAGCAAGCTAAATTTGACCGATTAAAGTCAGATATAATTAGGGTTTTTTTTTTTATTATTTTGTACAGCTGCAATAAAAAAAAAAAGTGCCCATTTCTAAAGAGCACCTGACACCCAAAATAACACTACCAGCTGCGGCTGCAGATTTCTTTCAGATGAGCAGAATTTTCTAAATATTTTCCCTCATCTTTCCGTCCCCTCTGGTGATATTTCAACATGTTACTGCAGATGAACACGATGGTCCTCAGAGAAAAAAGGGAAAGTTTTCCTTCTCATCTACAGCATTAGTTGATAAACTCTACTATTTATAATCTCTTTTTTTTTTCTCCGAGCTGGGTTGCAGTTCCCTCAACTCGTGCAAGGCCAGAAAAACAACCAGTAAACATCGCCTGCCGCCGATAACAGCAGCGAACTGAACAGCACTAATTTGTTGTGACTACAGTGAATAAAAGGGAATGCAGAAAGCTCAGACCACAGGATACCACTTGGCGGTTTAAAGAGGGAATGAATCGGCGCTTGGTGACAGATATCTAATATCTGTTGAGACATTTTGCATGATTGCCGAGCGTGTGAGATTTGTTTGAAAAGGCGGCGAGGGATGGGCTTTCTGTCTTCCGAACGCCTTAAACAACACAAAAACATCAACAAACATCTCTTTGAGGCGGAAACAACAAAGACAAAGAGCTGAAAGAGGGCAGAAATTACGGCAGTGTAACGCAGCAGTGATCAAAGAAACACACACCAGACAAAACACAGAAAACACACCTGCAGTGACAGATGGAGGTAGCCCCGGCAAAGAAGAGCGAGGGCAACACACCGCTGGGAGAGGAACTGGTAGACGGGAACAAGGGAGGAATAATAAAGAAGGCGGGAAGTGTTCGCTGTTGATTTAAGTAAGTGTTCAACCACTAAACACTGCATGAGCACTTTGCGCAAACACGAGCATTTAATCTAAGGCCAGTTCCGCTTGATCTATAAACAGGAAAGAACAACGAGAGCCCGGCGTGTCCCCGGGTAACACTATTAGGGTGTTGGTTTACCACCGTAACTGTCTCCTCCTGGATCGGCGCCCGACAACAAGGTGACTCGGCTCCGGCTGCGCGGCGATTAGTCAGGTTCTGCCACGCGGCGACTGTTCCGCCGTGCAGCTCGAGGAGGAATTAAATAGAAACATCAGTTGTTTGGTTGTCAGACGGCGCATGGTAAGAGACACAAAACTCAGCCTGATAGCGCACCAATTTATGAGGACTTGTGAGAACAGGGGTTTGGGAACAAACAGCTCAAGGATCTCTGCATTGATGAGCGGAGCCGTTTCAACCCTTTTCTTCTTTTAGAACCTAAGTGAACAGACAGAGAGGAGACAATCAGTCAGAAACTAGGAAAAGAGGAGTGTTATGAGACTATTTCTCCGGCGAGAGCATCCGCCGGGCAAACAGAGGAGATTCCAGCAGGATATAGTGCGGCACATAGCCCCTCAAACTGTGTTTTTTTTTTTTTTCAGTTGCCCGCCTCATGTACATCTGATGGAACAGATGCACATTAATTGTAATCAATAAAGCCGTCTACACAGAACCCGTGACAGCTCACGTTTTGCCCACTTAACCACGAACTAAAAAAATCCTTTTAGGCCTCAAGTGTATTTGCTTCAATCTAACCAGCGTCCCCAATCGTGTAAAATATCAAATTCACTTTTAAAGACTTACAGGCCAAATTCCCTAAAATTAAAGGCCCCCAACATGTCACAGTTCGAGACACGTATCAAGATTAATTATAGCAACACTGGGACTATTTTGAAAGGGGAACCATCAAGCTCTGCAGAAGCTCACAGACAATTAAAAAGGGAGAAGCTTGAATGTGTGAATTCGTAAAGGCAGTGCTGCTGCGATGGCAGGAAACCAGAGGGGATAAACGTAGACAGCGTATGATGGCCATTGTCCTCAAATTATAGGGTACGTTGACCCAAAAATCTAAATTTGGCCTTTATCTACTCAAGGTTTGTTGTCCACAAAATATTTCAGGAAAACAGCAAAACAGCATTGGAGCTAAACAACTAGAGCAGCTGGGCTCACGTTTCCAAACCAACCCGATCACCAGAATAAATGTTAATGGACTGTGTCACTGCAAAGCCCCAGAGAAGTTCAGGCTTGAACATTTTTTGATGTTGCAGTGGTTGCTTAGGTTCAGTGTTCTGTTTCTCTCTTGTCACAACAATGTGCTCACACTCTGGTTAGGTTGAGCCATGAAAAACATTTGGTTAGTAAAATATCACGGCCTGGATTCAAACACCTGTTTTGGCCACAAAAGCAGATGGAGATGGTCGAACTTCACCTAACTGGCGGCACTGCGGCTTGTGATAGCGTCCCCTCCGCCTCCTGATGTTAAATGTCAGTTAAATGTGTTGTCTAGTTATTTGCATTTGATTTTTATTTTTATTCAAGGCTGTGATTTTCTCTCTTCAAATCCAAGAACTTGTGGGAACCCTGCCTTACTCAGCCGAGCGTTACTAACATACACAGTGCGACGGTCGACCACTCTGAGTTTAGATGCTTGCAGAGTTGAATGGCTTGCTGTTCACCTCACTGCCCGTGCCCAACACAGTGTGTGAGCACCCTACTTTCTGGGTTTGAAAAAAAATCCACTGCCAGTCGGCTTAATCCAGGCAGCAATTACGTTTCGCACCAAAAATGCATTCTGCAAAGCAAATTAATGGCACTTCACCGTGTTTTCGCGGGAGACGGGGACGGATGGGTGCACTTCCTTCCTAGCCACTCTCCACAACTGTGACTGACTCGATCAGCAGTAGATTAACAGAGCGATTCTGCCAAACAACCTGAAAGGACACATTTTTTGCACCATAAAAATATCCCACAGTGTGATGTGTGCAGGTAGCCACGAACGCGGCTCAGCGCTCACTCGCTCTTCGACTCTTGGGGGGAAAAGAAATGGTGACAAATCTGTTGATCCCACCCCCCCCCACCCTCCTCTGCAAATCCTCAGACACATTTTTAACTTCATCTCCAATCAAAGAAGCCCAGATTGCAATCTGCCACACAATATGCTTTGCTCCACTTTATTAGGCCCATAGATAAACCTCGTGGCTGGAACACAGGCCTGTGAGTAATGAAGGCTCCCTCAGCATAACAAGATCCTACCCTCCTTATGCTCTCCTTCTTCCTCTCAATTTGTCGCGCTACGAGTTTAGCCGGTCATTCTCCTGCTTCCCTCCTCAGAAAAAGCTGGAGCCGGCCTGCACAGATGCTGTAGCAAAACATAATCATGTTTTAGATCTTGAAAGCATGCAGGCAACTGAAGAGAAGCTATTGTCGATATGTATGCAGCTCCAGGTTCCCTCCTCCTGACGTGGACAAAATGTTCCCCGAGTTAATCATATTATATTTCCAATTAGTCAGTGTTCTTACCTCTCTCTCTCTATCTCTCTCTCTCTCTCACACACTCACACACACACACACACACACACACAAACACTCTCTTGAAGCAAGGTTTTTTTGCACATATTTTTACAAAAAAAAAAAAAAAGTGTGAATGTCAAAAACATTCAGCGACACCTATCACTTGTAAAGCAGGAACATGTTTACAGTACATTAATTATCTAGTATTAACATCACGGCGAGTCCTCTGACAAGCCATATTAGGTGAAGGAGAACACCCACACACACACGCACATATAATCACTGAGCTCAAAATAACGTCCAGGAAAATTAAAAGAAAAAAAAAAAAAACAAAACAAAAAAAAACAGACTTCAGCGGCAGAGATGGAAGCACCAAGGGGAGGAAAAAACAGAAAATGTGCTTTTCTCTGGGGCAGCGGTTTTACACGGAGATGAAGCATCGAAGAAAAAAGGTGACTCGCTGTTACATCTTAGAGGGCCTTGAAAAAGACCAAAAACCCTTTGCAGCCGGCTAAATCGAAATCACTGGAGGAGCATCAACCGGACCGCTGAGTGCATCATCAGAGAGGTGTTGGTCTCTGGCTCGGCTCCAGATGGGGGACGGTCGTGTCGCTCCCAGAGCCGAAGATATTCACCAGCTGACAGGCTAAAGCAACCAGACCTTGTCAGTTGGTGGGTTGGCTGTCGAGGAGATCTCTCTTTCTCTTTCTCTCTCTTCTGATATCTCTCAGTTCAGTCTATGTCCGCACATTATATGGGAGTTTATCTTCTGTGTAATGCGCAGGTGACTTAACGTTTTCACTCGGGGCATATGTTCAGTGCCATGCTTTTTATTGTCTCGCTTAATTAATGAAAGTCGGCAATAAATGTTCACACGTGTTCTTCACAAGCTTTTGAGTAAGGTGCAATTTCTTTTTTATCATATAGACAGTTTAACTATGCAGATGCACAGAAACTATGATAAATCTGTTTTTTTTTTTTCATGATGTGCACACACGATCGCGAGGGGGTTTTACAATCCGTTGGTGAATTATACAGTGAGCTCGTTATGAGGCAAGTTACGCAAAAAACAAAACAAAAAAAACCACAACTGAGCCCCCTCCCGCTGCATGTTGTTCAGCCGAGGCTCTACATCGCAGACCAGACCAATCATTGCATTTTGAAAGGAAAGTTGAAAATACGAGGCAGAATGGAGGAACGTGATGTAACTCTGAAAGGGTTTCAGCAAGCCGCGGATAGCATCCAATGATTTGTAATAAAATATTGTGAACACTCGAAAAAGAATAAACAAATTAGCCCTTTGGACCTTGACTCCACCATATAAGAGGAGATTTTGAGCCTGTTTACAGCTGAGTGCAGTGCTCACTGTGTAGTATTTGTCCTTCAGAGGGATTTTATTATTGTAAGTAATATTTAATGTATATTTTAATTAATATTTTATGGGATGAAGTCTGAAGGCGTTCAGGGCTTCCCTACTGAGGAGACAAAATCATCTAAACAGTCATGAGTCAAACTTGTTACTTTCCATAATAACATGTTAAATTTTATTTGCTCACAAGATGACAGATGTCAGGATTTTGTCATTATTCATGTCATGACAAATGTTGTTCCCCCGAGATAATTTTCCCAAGATCTCCAGAAAATGAGCTTTGTTGACGAGATAAATCAACTCGTTATCACGAGAAAACAATGTTTTTCAGATCAGCAGCGGAATACCAGCATACATTGATGCTATTACCTTTCCTTTACAGTAGCAATCATATATATATATATATATATATACATATATATATATCTCCTCATATGAAATCAATACGTACAACATTAAAATGGGAAAAAGTGTATGTGTATCTTGAGAAAACAAATACAATTTGTCACACGAACATGGAGGAAATATGTTTGACCAATGTCTAGTTAGGGCTTCCGCACCCCTGTACTTGATCAGTGACAGTTATTTTAGGGCAGCAACTGCAAAGATTTGACCTGAGTTTCTGCTCGCCATCTCAATAAATGTTGCATACAATGATTATAAGAAACACAACAAGAACAGCCAAACGTTGATGCGTGTTCATTTCAGTCATAAATTTTTGCTTTATTTTATTGTAAATGAGTCTATAAAAGTGAGAGTTTATTGATGATACAACAAACATGCTTAAGATTTGAGTGACTTCAGCTGGAATGTGAGACTAACAATACAGTCCAGTACAACCATAATCAACTTGTCAAATCACATCGAACGACAGCTTTAACATGTCAGTACAATCATACGGTATAACTCACACACTGGTCCTTTGTAAATATAAATCATAACATAAATATAAATATATATATATATATATATATATATATATATATATATATATATATATATATATATATATATACACATATATATATACACATATATATATATACACATATATATATATATATAGTTTTATAGAATGCATTAACATGTCTTTTAAAAATAGAAAATACAAACAATAGGTCAATGGTTGAATATAAACGACACGGAAAAGACTCAAAGGCCCCGTTCACATTTAGTTGGTGGGATTCGTCCTGAGAGGTCCAATCACAAGCGGACCACTCGAAGTTCAGGTGTGAACAATCCCAGGACCAATTTGAGATCCGATCACACATTCGGTCTGGGATGCACGAGACCACATTTATTTTAGCAGTGTGTTCGATTATGGGCCCTGGGCCACACTGACGGATCGCCCACTCAACTGACGTCCTCAGTGAAACGAGAAATGACAGAATGGATTACACACGGTTTGGTTTCCATGAAGTCCACCGTGTTATAAATTACATGTCTATGCTTCTCTAAACCTGCCGAAGTTAGCAGCAGATGACTGTGAAGACACCGTCTGCTTCAACCGACCGTTAAACTCGTTAACTGCCGAATCCTAGGGCTCCTTCAACAGACTTCGCAAAATGGTGATGGTAAATTCGAAATCATTCAAGCCTTCTTATAAATTCTTATTTATTTGTAATAGATGGGTTAGGGATCATTTCTTTCCTTGTGAATAGTGTCAGTATATCGAGGCAATGCTTTACCAGCCTGTCTGCTTCTGTGTTTTAAGTTTGTCTTACCTCCCAACAGCTGTTGATTTAATCATTTGCACTCAATTTACTTAAGAAGACAACATTTTATTGATGTAAACAGCTAATAGAGGCTACTTCTTTGACTTCCATGGAAGAAGTCACCAGACTCCCTTAAGAAAACCCACGATTTTGAGAGTCGCTGCCTTATGAGAAACTTTTCTGAATTATGTGGGCAAACATTTTACTTGAAGAGATATTTATTTCACATTTAAACTTAACCATTTGTTTCAGTAACACAGTAGTTGTGTTTGCATATAGAGTAAAAAGTGAGATCTGATCACGAGGGACCATTTGCGCTGCAAAGCGAGATGCATGGAAATACCAGGTGTGAATTAACAGACTTAGAGCCGTCCACTTGTGACCTGATCACTTGGAAGGGACGGTGATACCAAATGTGAACTGCCTTAAAGAAGAAGGTTTTTTACTTGAACATTACGAACAACATGCAAATGTGTAAATTAAAAACTAAAATAAAGGTAATAATATGATGACAGTTTAAAATACAAACTACAGAAATACAAATCAGCGGCAATGCCAGTGAGGAGGAATTGTGATTAATTCAATGATTTCATTTTGGTTTAATTCAATACGTCAAGCTTCTGGCTACAAACAAAGTGCTCATCAACATTTAACCTTTTACCTCAGAGATGTTATACCCCCGTCGTCAGGGATTAATAACTTATAGCCAAATGTTCTTGATCATACACTTGACAGGATCAGGTAGAGACTCTGTTGAATGCATTTGGCTGTATTTTACAAACAAACCACTATGTGTTTAAAGTGTTTCCACTAGTTTGCAACAGTATCAGAGGACGTTCTGTGGGCCAAAGTGTGCCCAGCTATCTGTGCTCCACCTGCCTGGAGGATTTCTGTGTCTGTACCGACAAGTGTCAAAAGCATCCAAATGTATATTTTATGAAATTCTAAAAAATGTCTTTGTTTCCTTATTTTAATGTACCGGAACGTTTTATCAACTTGGTCTTAATCAAACATTTTTCCTCTTGTCTACAAAATTGCTGAAGGGAAATCCTTCAGGTGTACATTCAGAGCACGCTGCAATATGTGGGAACATTTAAGCTCTATATACTTATGCTGTATATGTATGCCATCTCAGAGATAATGTGAAAATGAACCTCACAAGGCCCTGAGTTTGGCCAGGAGAGCTTCCACGTCCGACTCTCCATTGGAGCCACAGCTGCTGCCGACTGCAGCAGCGGTGGAGGTCGGCTGGAAGGCCGGAGGCTGTGTTTCAACCTCCATCTCTTTCTCATTCGGTTTAACCGTCACTCTCTCCACCACCCGCTCTCTGTCCAGCCAGTAACTGTGACCGGGGGGGTTCCTGTACCTGCGGCCCGACTCCGAACACGCAGCAGCCTTTGACCGGGCTGCAGACGGATGGCCCTCAGACTCGTTACAGGCCTCCTTGGCCAGGGGAGCTTTCACCATCGCTGAGCCCACATTTATATTCTGCCGAGAGCGAGACCTTTGTAAAGGTGCCTTGTTGTTTTCTGTGAGTGGAAGACAGAGGGGGAAAAAAAAAATAGTGAGCAAAATCCAGAATTAGGGAGGACACCGAGAAGAAAATGGGTGTGCAAATGACTTGCTGAGCAATTAAAAGCAAGGTGTTATCCCACTGACAGTAAAATACCGAATCGAAAAAGCAAGCGGGGAGGAGAGAGGTTAACAAAGCAAGTGAGTGGATGCAATGCATCAGGCATTCTGCAAAAAAAGAGAAAAAGACTGATTAGCAGAAATCACTGGGAACAACACACGCTTTAGTAAGCAAATGCACATGCAACACAAAAGGACATATGAAAAAAACACGAGCTCAGTGTACACGCCGCCGGTCACACACAAACACACACCACGGAAGCATACACAGTGTATACAAACACTGATGAGGACAGATTTTCTGCAGCAGACTCGATATGACGAAATGGATACAGCTGATCAACCACAGCAGAAACTCAATAACACTGTGCGTCGCCCTTTTCCATTTTCTCTTACATGACACCCTCCCACCCAGCTCCACCTCCTCTTATTCCACCATTATCATCTATTCTCCTTCCTCCGCTCTCCGCTCCCCCACCAGTCCTCTTCATCTTCCTTATTTCCGCTGTTCTCCTCAGCCTCCTGCCTTCCCCCTCTGGTTTCTGACTTAAAACACACACCCAGACAGACACTGGAAAAGAGCGACGGCCCAGATCAGACCTACGTTCTGAATTATAATCCCTCTGAGTAGATCTTAGACTTCATCATCAGTATGTGTGCGCTAGAAGGGGAGGGTATATCCATATTCATGTGACCTTGAGCGAGCGGCTGAGAGGAGTGGCGCGAGGAAAGACACCGCCGCATTTAAAGTTTCCTGAGCATTAAATGTCTGGCAAACAGGAGTCAAACACAGCAGAGCAGAACAGAGCGACCCGCTCTGTCAGCCAATCGGTAATGAGTTTGGAGCGTGGCCAGTCAGTCATGACAGTGTGTTTTATGGGCCACGCTGACGAATGACAAGGAACGTCCCTGAACACAACCTCTGACAAATAAATAAGGATAAAAGGGGGAAAGAGAGCAGACACGACGGAAACGACTGCAAAATTAAGGCAGCGATCAAACACACACAGACACACACACGCATTCACATCCACACCAAAACTCGTTAGGCAAACAAGAGGCAGGACGAAAAAGGATGAAATGAGCAGAGAGTGTTGCCTCGCTGCTGTGACTGAACATTTACCACAGCTGAAAACTCAACTCTCCTCTCATTATCTCACCCTCTCCGCTCTCTCGTCCTGTTGCTGAAGTCTCAGTTGTTAAAGATGACAATTACTCCCTGCTGTCGATCATCTTCCGCCCAACTCCCCTGTCCCATCCTGTTCCTCTAGAAACCTCCCATCTAACCCCATGCCTGTTTTTTTTCTTTTCAGCACGATCAGGTCGACTGCCCCACAAACGCACATTTCCTTTAGACCACAACACACATTCAGTTGAGGCCCATGATGTCGAGGAAATTGCCAATTATCGTATCAGCAATTTGCATTTTAATATTGTGTTTACACTTGCGTTAAAACTTTGGACCGGTGCCATTTCTGTCTTCTTGGAAAGCGAGAAGCAGAAAATGGAAGCATCACACATGATGTTTATTTGAGAATTGATCATTTAACTAATGTCTGCCATGAGCCATTAATGATTATATATTAAAAGCACATAGTGGAGAGAAACACACAGTACTGGATCAATACACGAATTTACACTTCAATAACAGATGAAAAAGACAACCCACACTTCAGTCAGACCTCTTATCCAGACGTGCATTTCTATTTTTTAGCCTTTAGTGTTGAACATGATCAAAGTGCTTGCAAGTTCAGTTTCTTCTCCCTCTGCCCGCCCGTGACACCTTGCTGCCCCTTCCTTTGAAGCCTCACTAGATTCTCAACGCGTGCCTTCATTTGAGCTGTAAAACACGTGTGAGAGAAGTAAACTGCGTCTCATCCCACAGGTTGCACTCCTTTTAACCAAGAAACCCCGACACTGGTTTAAAGGGGAGCAAGCGGAATTCGAAGACAAAAACACATGCTGTGATTTATCCCCTCAATTCAATCTGATACAGTTTCAGATATGTGACAAGCAATCTGATATAAAAATTGTAGATACGCCTAAAGCCAGTATGTTTCGATTGACTTAAACTTGATTTCTTTTTTAAATGCAAAAGAATATAAGTGTTTTTTATTTAACTGCCAGTAGCTTAGCCAAAAAAAAAAAAAAAAATCATTACAATCTATTATTTCAAGTACAGCAACTCCCCTCAAAATCATAGCAATTGCCACAACATCAATAGTTAAGAGGGCTCCACCAATTTAGCCCTGCACTCTTATAATATTGTCAGATTCATGATGGGGAGTAAACAAAACAAACAAACAAAGGATTCAAATATATCAGCAGAACCACGTGTCATTATGGATCCCACTGCTTTTCTAGCACCCACCCTACTTCGCCTTTGATTGGATGCGTTCATTGACTGTGCTCTTGAAACTCAAACTGTTAACTCATAGCGTAGCTCTGTTGCCCAGCTCAGGTCACTCATCAACTCAGAGTGGACAGGCCAGGTTGTCCTGCCGCTCTGTCTAGCCCAGAGATACTGCAACCGAGACAGCCAAAGACGTTGGTGTGTTTACTGAGGGGACTACAGCTCACAATCCCATGAGACAGTACCAGACAACCATGGTAAATACAGTTAGGAAATATCATGCTAGCTTGCTAATTCGTAGCTCATGTGGTGGGATTTAATTCATTGTGGCTCCCTGACCTCCCTCCCTTCCTCAGGTTGTCAAGCAGACAACTAGGCTATGAAATATGTATGTACATGTTTTTTTTTTTTAAATCATTTTTATACTCCTAGTCTTCTGCCCAATCGGACGGTGACTCAAGTGACACCACTTACCACCACTCCTCAAAAATCTGTAAGCACGAGATACATATATTGGCTGCTTTATCAATAAGCAGTGATAAAATGGCACACGTTTGGACTGTCCCTGAGAGGGATACTTTTTTCTCCTCAATCTTGGCAACTGGGTATTGTTCACTGTTTACTTCGATTTGAGGGTCATCGTCATCCATCTAAATCCAGCCCTAAACAACACTAAATGGGTGCATGTCCTTGTAAATAAAATAGCTTCTTGCTTCAGTTATTCCCTTTGACCAGGAGGAGCTGTGGGGCAGTCAGTGTTAGTTGGCACTGGTAGCTTTGTTGTTAGCTTGCCTTTGGGTTGACTGCCCCTGTTTCCGACAGCACTTTATTGTTCTTGTAGCATGCTATGTTCTTAAAGAGTGCGCTGGTGAGGTAAGGTTTTAATGTGTTGTTGCTGTTGTTTGCAGCTCTTTTGTCAATGATAGTGCAGCATATGGAGGGACCTTTTTCCCCCCCCACAGCTGATAGAATCAAACCAACTTGACACGTTTTTGCATAGAATTTGTGGTTAGAGTCTTTGTAGCACACCTGTGTTAATGTTCCAACAGGCAGCAGTTAATCTGTAGATCTCGATGTGACTGCAGTTGAAAGGGAAACTGTCCCTGGGCAATATTAGAGAACAGTGTGAGGGGTATTCCTTTGTCCCATCAGCAAATAGCTGCAGAAAGGAGTTCGCTTTTCCTCATGTAAGATCATTTGCCCCATTTATATTTGCTGCTCGGACTGATGCAGATGGGTTTTTACTCATCTCTCCCCCCTCTCTTGAAGTTGTTGAGAAGTTAGTAAGCAGACAGGCAGACTGAGGCAGGGTGCCTCAGTAAGCCCAGACTGCAGCAGTTCCTGCCTGTCTTTCTGTTTCCCGGACTGCTGAAGCTACAGGGCCTGCCACCATTGCAGTTGACAATGAACTTATCGAGATGAAGAGCTGTTGAGAGACCGGACAACCAGTCAACACAGCAAAAAGCCTGGGGATTCGTATTTTCCAGTGTTGGCAAAACACGCACACAATATGATTCTGTTAAACTAAAGGTCTATCACAGTCTTTAGTCTGCTGCGGTCCTTTACTTTGCTTGAAGGCAGATTGCAAATGAAAAACAATGATAAAAGAGTTGGCAGACTGAGCTTGTCTCTCTGTGCCATCAGCGTTGCTGAATATTGTGTGTTTAGACTGTGAGTAACACAGCCTGTAGCATTTCAACCAGCTACTGACACTGGTTATTTTGCAGCAGGAGACAAGCAAAATCTCAAACAAAACAGACTAATCGTTACTCTGAACGGCTCGAAAACATCATCAGGAATTTCAATATGGAACCCCAGCAGTTTATTAAATGTCTGATACTGTCATTTTGAACAAATGTAAAAGGGTCTGTCCAAAAGAAAAAAAAAAAAAGTGTCTCTTTTTTTTTCAATCTGCAAATAGCTGCAGAGAGGAATTCACATTTTCCTCTTGTCAGATCATTTGGTCCATTTGCATTTGCCACTTCAAATACAGATGCAGATGAGCCTTTCCTCTCATCTTTCACTCCCTCCCCTTCTCTCCACTCTTATGAAGTTTGCAGTATTTGATCACTTTAGGAAGAGACAAGTCATGCAGACTCACAAATATATAGACGGTGAAGTGACTTTTTCTCTCTGAGGAGTGACTGACAACAAGTTGAAGTTAGCTAAGATCATACACACACACATCACACATGGCTTGGCAGTTTGCTGCATGTTCCGTTTAATGATATCTATTTGTCTTGTTTTTTTGCTTTTCCTCTACCAGTGACACATCTCGGGGCAGGTTACGCATAAAATGTAACTTAGTGCAAATTTTTTCAACAAGGACTGCAACTAACCATTACGGTAATTACAGATTGAACCAACAATTATTTGTTCAGATTAAACCTTTGGTCTACAAAATGTCAGAAAATGTTATGAAATGCCAAGCACATGTTTCTAGGAGCATTGTTGTGGTCTTCAAACTTTCAAGTCAGTGGTGCCAAGTGTGATCGTTTTAGGAGTCTGGTGTGAGGTCTGTTTTTTCATGGGAGAACGGCTGCAACTATTTTAGATGATCTTTTTTTATCGTCATAGATGACAAAGAAAATCACCAGATCCTGATATTTGAAGCTCAAACCAAAGGTGCTTAAATCATTACTTAAAATAGATTAGATAAATCAATAGATTACTAAGTATTTGCAGATTCACTGTCTGTATGCAACAATTTATTTTCTCAATTATTGCCAGACATAGTGGTAACATTGGATGAGGAATTGGTTTTTACTGTAAATCAGCAAGAAATTATCTGACCAAAGGGGTAAAGTACATTTTCTATGATCCATTGTACAGTTTGATGGATTTACCCCTTAGTTTAAGCACATGTGGCTGGTATTGGGGTTTTTCTAATGTAAGCTAAGCATCCTCCTGATAACGTACTCCTTCATCATAGTCTGTCCAACACCTTCCAATAAAGAGGGAAATTTATTCCACGGTTACAGTAATATAGCAGATGAAAAAGCTCAGTCACTGCATTTGCCATTTATTTACCCAAGAACAATTGATTTTAAAGAAGGAAAAAAGGCAGAACAGGAAAAAAGAAAATAAATGAAAAAAAAAATAAAAAAAAATAGCCGACAACAGAGTAACAGGGGTTTGAAGGAAGAAGCACGAGCCATAAACAACCCTCGGATCTCCCTCTCTTATAATGACTGGCTGTGCAATGCGCCAAGGTCAGACAAGAGATGCAAAACTACCTTTTGATTGTGAGTCTTTTCATGTTTGTGTTTGTCCATACAGAAAGGAAACGCTACATTTAAGAGATGAAAATGTATGGTGCTATAAATGTGTGTGATGCCCCAATGTCCCCCAGCGCGTCTTGTAAAAAGTAAAAGCCAGCAGACAGCTTGTTAGCTTGCCTGTGTGCATTAGGCTGGCTGTAATTAAAGATCATTACCTGGCAACACACCAGTCATTGAAGGTTTGTCCCTTGCTTGTTTGTTGTTAACTGTGTGTGTGTGTTTGCAGGGCCGTCTGTCTTTGCTTTTCTGTCACACAGAAAAAACAGCGGACCGGATTAAAAAAAAACAAGGCGAGGCAACGGGCAATGAAAAGAAAGTGGAGGGAGGAAAGCAGTGGAAGAAATGGGATGACGAGGAAGAAGATGACAAGATGGGCAGAATAAACGGCCTCAACACAGTGGCTTGATTTGGAGGCAATGATTGTGATTTGGACCAGACTAAAAGAGCAGAGTGCAAAAAAAAAAGGGGGGGGGGGGGGATAATAAGGGGACAGAGGAAGAGAAAATAGAGGAGATATGGGGATGGATTGTTGAAAGAGCACTATAACAATCTCTGAGAGTAATGTGAAAACCAGCACTTTTATAGGTAACTGAAGCCTGTCCTGCTCTAATGCATATCAAAGTGTTTTCCTTTGTTGAGCTGTGATTTGACTCCCCCCTCTCCTGTCTCTTCTCTCCCATATTTAACAACTCCTCTTTGTTGAAATACAGAAGAATGGAGCACAGCGTTAGTGGAAAAGCAACATCATTTGGAAGCCTCTCAGTAGGATGTGTTCCGCTGTGTACTGACGACTGATGAGATTATTTTCTTTTACCATCTTTACATATGTATTTTTTTCTACCTGCTATGGCTTTGCACGTGTTTCACATTGCATAGCTGACCCAAGACTTAGCAAGCCATACTGTATGTTCAGCTTGATTTACTGAAGCTCATGTCGTACAACTGCAGGTACAAACATAACAAAAAATAAATAAATAAAAAAATAAAAAAATAAATAAAAAAATCGTTACAGTTACAATCAATCATGTGCGACAATATTACAATAACTCTCTCCTTCACAGGTTTCCAAATGAGGTAGAGTAACAGTAAGCTTACATAACTAATGAAGACCAATATAAAAATATTTGTATTTATTTTCCAGTGTCATTGAGTTGCAAAATTGCACTGTGGGTAATGTAGGCACCAGGTTTTAAAAAGTGAAGACCGGTGGAATAAAAAAGTGACATCTTGCTGTATTGATTTTGATCACCATAGTGAGTCCAAGAGGGTTATAAAAGTGAAATACCCGGTGCCTACATCATCAACAATGCAACTCAAGCCACTCACTGACATTACTGGTAGCAATTTATCAGATGCATGCAGCTTCCTCTGGAGCCACAAAAAGATTCATAACAGATTAGCATATGTGTTGTAGTACTCCTCATGACCTTTAATTTAATGTGGAAAATTGTTGGAGTTACGCCAGTAACTAATAACAATCTTATTTATCAAGCAAAAACATCAAAATCAAATGATCAAAAAAACAAATATTCTTCCAGTAAACTTCTCAAGTCTGTGAGGATTTGTTGCGTTTTTCTGTTTTACATCGTTGTAAACTGAATATCATTTGGTTTCACTGACAGCAAAGATCATTGCTCACAATCACCACTTCAGTGTAGTTCAATTGTAATGGCATGAACATCAGAAAGATATGTTTTTTGGAGTGGTGCTTTCACAAGTGGAGAGGCATTCTTGTTTTAAAATGTTTGGCAGATACTAAAAGTAGTCTGTTATGTCAAATGTAAAAGCTGTGGGTTAAGATAAAGCCATTATAATGGTGATAAGACCATTCATACAAGTCATCTCTGAAAACGGTAGGTGGAGCCTGAATAAGAAGCAGTCTGGTTCAAAAGAGAGAAATGACATTTATAGGTCACCCCGTATGACACACCAACAAACAAATCCTTAGTAAATATCAATGTAAATAGTACTGGACATGGCAGTGGCACAAGCACAACTGTGTACGCCAGCGACACACTCATAAAGACATGTCAACACGTTTCACCTGCCATGCTTAGGCAGACATGATTGAGTCATATTAAAATCAAGTGACAAAGTGAGCAGGGCAGAGGTGTCGGGGGGGTTTGCTACTTAAAACCAAAAAGGACGGCGTGGAGGATATGAAAGGGCTGAGCTGGATGTCCCTCAAGTCTTCTGCCCCTCTGTGTGAACCCCAGCCACTGTGAGCTGCAGCCAAGCATGACATTGCGTTAGCACGCCTTGGTGCGTCTAACAATGCCTCAAAAAGTGAGCCTGGTTCCCAGCCACTAGTACTGCTAGCCTACACACGGCTGGTTCACATTGCACATGATGCTCTATTGAGAATACAATTAAAATAAACAATACAAAGATCCTGTTGTTACGGACCGCATCGTCCGCCTCTCGTACTGCCAAATGCGATACGCTTTCCAAGATGCCATGCCGACAAATTCAGTCTAGTAGCCTGTTCAGGAGGTGACAACACAAAATTGTGCATAATTGAAGATCTGAATATTCCTGGTAGAGCAAACAGAGATATATCCAGTGTCAGAGCAAGCTACTGTTATTATCATAATATCTTTATGCTACGCTTAAAAATAGCCATTTCCAGAAATAATGACTTGCTTTCCTGCCACATGATAACATAACTCTGAAGGGGCCACAAAAAAAAACCAACAACATGATGTTTAATGTTGTAAATTAGCCATCTCAAACGAGTTTTACATCCCTGCAAGTGATTAAATGCAGTCATTTATCTAAAAATCTGCTGCACTGTAGGCCACGCACTCTACAGAAAATGGGGTAAAACATTTGGGGAAAAAAAAGAAAGGTACACTCTTTTACAATATAAACAAATTTGTCTGCTTGTATTACAAAGAGGAAATACACCTGGCAGATGGTTGTAGCAGCCCGGGCTCTTACTCCTGCTTTACTCTAATTATATCTACATGCAGGGTAATGGACTGAGAATGTTTCCTCATAGAGGGACAGCATCCCTTCCTGGGGTCTCTGTCTCTCTGCTGCTCTTTCTCTCAGTCTCCCACACACTTGCTAACACATTCATGAAGGCAGACATTAGATACAAACGCAGCGAGACAGTCTGACAGACACACAACTGCATAGAAGCAAACAAACACAGAAAAATACAAGCGCGTGCACACACACACACACACACACACACACACACACACACACACACACACACACACACACACACACACACAGTCTAATAAGCACTGGCTATTTCAACTGATACAGGTGTACAGCCAGTGTACTCTGCTGCCTCTGGCATGAATTAAACATGTCTTGGTTTCAGGCTCTGCTACCTGTTGTTGTTTGTGTGGTTACCGCTGGTAAATATCCCCAGCAGTCATATTCTAATGCATATGTATTTCCCCTCAGTGGCTTCACACTAACTAAGGGTTTCTATCAGCCGCTTTCTCCAGCAGTGTACACCTGTCACAACGTGAGAGTAAAATATTGATCCTTCGCACGCCTCCAGACACCGAGCTGAAACGCACTCCGCAAATGCGTCCGCAGACAGACAGACAGACAGAGGCCCACAATTCTCTGTTAGCCTCCAATCAGTCGGTAACATGGATTAATGAACTGGTTTGCTGAGAAGTTTCTATGATAGATGTGGAGCACAGCCAATAGACTCCTCTGTGGACTGCAGTGGATTGTGGAGAACATAGTTGATAGCTTGCATAAGCAGTGTGTATCTAAAGACATTTTCAACCCTCATTTTTCTGATAAATGTCTTTGCATTTAGAGTTTGCACTTGCATTCTAATAAGAATAAAATTGTATGTGGAATTTTTCTTTTTTTATTGTGAGTCCAGGTGGAAGATGTAACCAATACATTAACTACACTTTTATACATGCATACATGAAGGTTTATACAAGTAGGGATTGGTATTGAAATTTTTGCAACAACTCTGATGTGTCTGAAGCAGCAAAATTGTCTGAATTCTTAATCTTGAATAAATATTATTTGATTGGATGCGGATTTGAATTAAAAACCGTATCAATTCCAGGCTGTTTCTTTTTTTACTGCTGCTTTAGTTTATAGCTAGCTGCTTTTGACTGTTGTTAAAGAGAAGAAATAATGTTATTCTGCACATTTTTACGAGCTCTACAGATGTATTACCTTTTAAAAATGTTGAGTCAACATAAAAATGTTATAAATGTGGAAGTTTGGAATATGTTAAATGCAGAAAAAACGTAACAAGCATAACTTTGGAATAAATTCTGAAACTCGTATCAGAACTATAGTGCTGGAACATTGTGAATGATCGTCTAGAAACAACACTGTACTGAGGTTAGTGTTTATCACTTCACACCCATAATGCAGAGCAAAATAGAAAAGACATCAAAAGGTGATTGAATATTTAAAACTTCGGTGGAAGATTTCACATTCTTTGTCTCTTTTGTAGTTCCTCTAAAGTATTTTTTTTTCCCCCATTGTTTCTCCTGCCAGCTGAGGGCTTGTGTTTAACACTCAGGCCGACTCTGACAGCTCTCAATATGCAGGGCCAGTCCTGCCAAACAGACTTATGAATTCCAAACAGCCCGGAGTCATGCTCCATATTTCATTGAAGTTGAATATTTAAAAAGATCAACCCACTCAAAACCCTATAAAACCTATCGTTCTGGGGCCTTGTGTCCTAAAAATAAAATCGCATCTGCCATATCGCATTACAGACAGCCACATCAGCCTCCATCTCTTAACCATTTCCCTCTCTTGGTTCCCCTCTCTCTCTGACAAGACCCATCTGGTAACCAGCCTGTCTCCATCAACACAGGTTTTGCTCTCTCTTCTTCAAACAACTGCACACTTCTTCCTGCCTCCTTTATCTCATTTGCTTCCCTTTTCTGCCTCACTGTCCGGAACTCACAATTCCTTTTTCCTTTATTGGTACTGTTACTCTCACCCGGAGCTGTCCTTCAACTCCATCTCTTCACAGGGAATCAGGCAGACCACCAGACAGAGGAGATGGTTCTCCATTTCTTTCCAACAGCAAGATGGACTGGGTGTCTGATTTCAAATAGTGAGCAAAACAGCAGGACGTTTGACAAGATGCAGCAAAATGAGTGGAGACAGACTGCAATGCAGCCTGCTTCTGACAGCACAGTCTCAGTCAGATCAAAGCGATTCGGGCTCAAATATACTGTAGAAAAAAAAAAATCAACATTTGAGAATTGGACAGCAAAGCAAGAGTGTGCATGTGATTACAGTACGACTTTCAGGCTCACTATGGCCCGAGCAGCCCTGGGTATAAAATTACTAAAACTAAAAAGTTCAGCAATGAGTGTGAATTTATCTAGATATTCATTATGTCATTAGATGAGTTTCAGCATATCCATGACATCTGCCTCACAGTACATTAAGTGACACTTTCATCATCAAATGGTGTGTTAATACTGGTGAAAACAAATCTCACCTGTGATTGATTTAATCTGGCCAAGCTAGACCAAATCTGAATGGTATCAAGTTTATCATGTTCAGGCAATACAGTTGTTACATTTCCAAAATTCCAAAGGTGAGTTTTGATTTTCATCTTTAGCATTTACTAAATTGGGTGGGACATGTCCGCACTTGGGGAAACCTGTCAGAAACATAAATGTCATGGAGAGCTGATAGTATTGTTACATTTTAAAACTCATATATAGGAAATGGTTGGAGATTGGGTGGTTTTTAATAACTTAAATTATGCTTGATTTAGAGTTAACAGCACTTAGAGTTCTCATTTCTTCATTATGAATGCACTTCACAAGATGTTGACCGCTGAACAAAAAGTTAAGCCATTACACAACACGGTTGGCCACTCAGTCACTAATGACTTATGATGACTAATGGGAACCAATACGAAACTTTGATTAATTATTAGAATTAGATCAGATCAGCCCATAGAACATTTTAAATTAAGAAACAGGCAAAACAGCAGGCCAAGATGGTGCAGCACTGGATGACATTAAATCAATAAATAACAAAATACCACCTCAACAAAATTGGTAGATCTTTGCATTGGCTAGTCTCTCTACTACAGTTGCCTCAGGTGAGAAGCACAATATTGACCAGCTACCTTAAAATTAAGCTGGGATGCCTCAGTGTTTTAGAGTGTTTTGTTTTTATCAACAGTCTGGGCTAAATCAAAGACAAATATCCCTACTGTGGTCATGATACCCTCGAGGGAGAAGACACTTCAACTAAACAATGAGTAGCCAAGAACAGAGAGCACGTGCATGCCGAGACTGGCATGTTTTCCGTGTTGTGATGCTGTTTATGCAATCCTAACACTTCCTGTATCTTCCTGTAATCTTCCACCAACTAACGGCAAAGTTAGGTACTGCCTTAGCATCACGTCGCTCCGGAGTTAATCCTGAATGTGAATGTTTTGGATGTGTAAATGTGTCCTCCTCCTCGTTGGCCTCACTCACTCTGTGAGTCATCAGTGAAAAGACGGCAAAATTCAGATGGCACCACCACGTTGCTCTGGGGTAACATTGCTATGCTCTCCTTCAACCACTGGCGCTCGCTGACATATCAATGCAATTAGAATCATGGCTGTGTCCCAGTGAAGGTCAGCTAGCCCCACTCAGACTAAAGCAGAGAGAGAGAGAGAGAGCGAGAGAGGGAGACACAGAAACGAGAGTTAGACCGTGAGGGAGGCAGTCTGAGAGGAAACAAATTAAGTGACAGGGTAGCATGGCTGAGTTTAGCTCAGCCTCTGTCCAGGGGCCTCTTCCTCCAACTCTCATACAGGCCTGGCAATTAAAAATACATGCATCAATGGTCTACTCAACTCTCTGAAGAACATATAATAATATATTTACACAAGCAAAACACATGTAAATGGACACAGACATCCAGTGCACAGTGTGTAGCCAAATGCATGCCTATTTCATATTCCTTGTGCACTTAGGACTGATGGCTGTCCAACCTTGTTCCATTCAATGAACCTCTGATCAATGCAGCAGACAAATGATGTGGCCGAATAAGAGGCTGCACACATCATGACTCAGGGGAATACATTAACCCAATCACCTCGAAAGGTATGGATCCACCCAAAGAAAGCTGTACTTCATCACACACCCCGAGTCCTTTGCCAGACAGACATGAGTGGGACAAGGACAGTGGTGTTGATGAGATTGGACCATATTGATTTAAATCAATAAAGGGCCGAACAGAGGTGTGTGCCCTGACCAGATGAGGAAACATACTGAAATGGTGGAGCTCTGTTTTGCAGCCAGTTCATAGCAAACACCCAGGAGATCATTTTCAAGCTGCATGGAACCTGTACAGTGACATGTGTGTGTGTGTGTGTGTGTGTGTGTGTGTGTGTGTGTGTGTGTGTGTGTGTGTGTGAGGTACGTGTGCATGTGTCGACAATAAATGATCATTTTAGTCAAGACAAAAATCCCATCGCTGATAGAGTATGTGTGTTACATCTGTGCATGTATTGATGGTTTAGCACAAAAGCGTTCTTAACAGATCTGGCCTGAAGGAGAATGCAGTACTTTACTGGAAGTGCGTCATCCATCTCATTCCTTCTGAGGGCTCCCATGGGGCCCATAGCAATCCATGCTCCAGACATGTTCTATGTCTCCTCCAAAGAGTCAGTGGCTGAGTGGACAATGGAATGGGTTAATACTGTAAATGGCAGTCAAAGTGACACTGCCAGCTGCGGGAGAGTACGCGGCTTGAAATGAAAATGTGGAAACATCCATACACAACTGCATCCACAATCAGAGAATATAACAAAAAATCCTGCTGACAAAGTACTCGCCTTTTCACACAAATAAATTGTTTTACTAGTTCACTGCTCATGTTAGACTTGACCTACAGAAACATTTGGAGCAGATGTGGTGGAACAGAAGGTGTGGGGGTAATTTGCTCCTTTTTCACATGAACATGCGTATAATCCACATTCACAGCTTTCTCCTGGATAAAAACCTTGAAAGAAATCAAAGCACAGACACAGATGCGCGCAAGCACAGACACAGACGTGTGCACGCACGCACACACGCACGCACGCACGCACGCACGCACGCACGCACACACACACACACACACACACACACACACAGAGTGTCATGATTCGCCAACTGGAATCAATGTGCTGGGCTTAATGTCTAAGATACAGCCCCATCGATTCAAACTGCTTGAATCCTGGCAAAGCTGGGGGGGGAATCACAGCTGAATCAATGCAGGCATTTCTGTATCAGAAAAGCCTGATATGACAGGCACAACTTTTTTTTCTGTTTTTTTTTTTTTTCTTTTCCTTTTTAAAAGCAGCTAATAATGTCTTTTACTCTGCATGTTTCCGTCTCTTGTACCTGCCAGTCTCATCAGCTCGGTGAGGGTTCAGATTATGGGTCGACCACCCCTTGCTCAAAGAGGAGGTGAGGCAGGGGAAAACTACATCTTAGCACTTTGTGTCCCTAGAAGCCACTTATTCTGACATTCTGATTTTAGCCAAATAGAATTGTAGACAAATTATGACAAACAATGGGTATCAATGATTATGTTGTAAAACCTAATCAAATTCAGACAAATGCCTGACTTCTAATGAGTAACATATCATGTCAGTCACTATGGAGACAGAATTACTGCATCCCTTTACCTGCGACTAATGTTGGGCATGTTTCCGCCAGGTGGAGAGAACTCGCAGCACGTGGCTAGTTAACAGGAGCCCTGGGATAGCCGATTAGCTCAGCTCCTAAAGGGGTTTGGTGCTTATGTCTTATGTTGTTTACTAGGGTTGAGAGTTGCACACATAGCACCGCTATACTACTTAGACTGACGTCCACAAGAGAAAACTCTCATTAGCAACAAGCTGGTAAAGGTTCTACTCCAGTTCATTAGCATTACACACTGCGCTCGGAGCCTGCACTACAAAGCCTCGTTTTGATCGGCTGCTGTTTAAGTTTCCGAAGTTAAAACGTTACTGCATTTCACTGTTAATACAAACTCAACACTTCCTGTACGTGTTTAAAATTAAAGGCTTTTATTGTGAAGCAGTTTCCGGAAGCGTGTTGTGGAAAGCTCATTGACTTCCAAGATTGTTGTACGTGGGAACTGTTGCTTCTGTCATCTTTTCTCCAGTGTCACTCAGCTCAAGTCTTATTCAATTTTAAACGTTGAAGTTAAATTTTAGATTAATAAAAGTTGAGTTGAATAGTGGGAAATAAAAACAAGATTGCAGCTGTGTCCAGTATGTTCAAATCGGCACAACCCTACCCGCAACAATAAAGATATCAAAAAGTTTCTCTGGACTCCAATTATGAATTAACACGATACTGAAAAGATTCTTTCTCACACCTTGGAGAAAACTGCAAGTAAAGTTATGCTAAATTGTTTAACACAGCATGGCACTGTATTATGTCAGTATAGGTGCGATTCAAATTGTCATATTTCCTTCTTCACATCTGTACTATAAACTCGCACTGGGTGGCCATTTATTCAGCACAATCAGATGTACAAACTAACACATAGGTGTGTGTTTGTTTTCTTTAATCAGCCAATGACGAGAACAATGGCTCAGTGTGAGACATCTGAGCATACAAGAGCGCCTGCGGCACAATCCTACTTGTAATTATCACAACACCAATCAGCAAACACACACAAGACAAACACAGGAACAAAGACGAAACCGAGAGGGGAAACAAGCAAGTAAATAACTTCAGATAAAGGACAATGCGCGATGACAGCGTGTAACACCCTCTGTCTGCGAACAATCACGGGAGCTTTGGTGCTGTTGTCTGTCGCGTACATTGATCAGACAGGTGACATTAAACACGGGGCGAGAGCAGAACTATGCAGACGTGTCGTATGTGTTTGTCTCCTGCTTGCTTTGGAAAGTTAAGGGAAATGACAGTTGTCTCATTATGAGCAAAGGGAGACAGTCTAAGCCACGGAGTGCATTTAAATAGTATCAAAAGATGATATATTATATTCTAACGCTGCCACTGCCAACAAACTCAGAAAAACACAACCCTCTATACACCCACTGAAGAGAGAGAGAGAGAGAGAGAAAAAAAAAACTACCTATCAAAAATGCATGTTTTAAGTAAAGGCGAGAAATGTGTTTTGCATGAGTAAAGGCACAAACAAATAATGACTAGCGCAACTGGTCTATGAGGGTAAAGGACAAGGGTGTGAAGCATACTTATTACTGAAACACCAGCCCAGAGTTTTTCGCCTTGGTGTCACATTAATAAATGGAACGACAGAGCCCAACGGAAGCAATTATGCAAAGAAGGCAGAGGAATCCAACTGGTTACACTTCTGCGCTCAGATGGCGAGAGAGAGAGCAAGTATCCAACAAGCAACAGGTGCTGATATGAGGAAAACGCCGATTAGTGCAAATGTGACTCATCCTACATATTTTTGGTTTTCAAATAAATTACACTGGCTGCAATAAAGACTTGTTAGCAACTAATCGCTGGTTATCAACAGCTAAACTGAAATACTGGTCAGTGATGTCCAATCATATTTTACAGGTTTTCACCTTGCTTCAACAGAAATGATCACGCAGCACCGATTTTCTTGTTAAGTTGTGGCGTAGATAGCACGTTCATTCACTTGAGACTGCTACTTCAACAAGACTTTACTGATATCTACCCAATACAGCCATTCTATGACACCAGGATAAAGCACTCATTACGCACCATTACAGAAAACTGATTGTCTGATGGTCACATCATATATATATACCACACATGGTAATGCAGTAAACAGAAGATACAGCATTCACAGGTTTATGTAACAACGTGACATAATGTGGGGAAAGAGAGAATACTAGGTGAAAGCAAGAGTGAGAACAAATACGAGACAAAACCTAGGTTAAAATAATACATTCCTTACAATTCCTACAATTACAGTAGGCACTTCAGTGATGCGAGGCGATATAGCTCTGGGCATGCACAAATCAGATTTTGTTTGCGCTGATTTCATATCTGCCAAACCACTTGGTGAGGAGGCCAAGCTTACATTGTTATTGGAATTGCTCGAGTCTGGACACAATCAGACATCTCTAGACCCAGAAGGAAGATAACAGGAGAAGAACCAGCTTACATATCCGGCAAGATCCCGGGGTATTATTCTGGTGTACAGCTGAACACATTTAGCACCGGTCTGCAACAATAATGTTGTTCAGCTACTGGAGATGGATGATGATGGCAAAAAAAGTTGGAGACAGTTGTTGGTTTGGTGTATGTTAATTTCAGGCATATTACAAAAGTGACAATTTTTTTTGGCTGGACTGTTTTCTCAGGGGCACTGTCTTCACGCACACACTGTGAGAAAGGCTGAAAAACACCACTTTTATAACTATTTTAAGAAAGTTACTTATTTACACTAACTACCAAGCACTGGGCCGAGCAATGTTCTAATTAGTGACACACAACTTACTAGTTTTTTGTGTGAAGCTACACATCTAAGGTGCAGCCAGTTTGTCAAAGAGCTAATGTTTTTTTCTGTAAACAAATCATGCCTGCCTTTTAGCCGCTGCAAAAAAACAAAACTTGCTAAAATCTAATCTAAAACATATATGAGCAAAGATTAGCAGTTTTGTTAACTAGCCACTGGCTTTACATGTATGCATCAGACGCAGGAGGATGGTGCTTGCATATGGTACATTTCCTGTGAGGTTGTGATGGCACAGAGGAAAATAAATTGTACAGAATGTAAAGTGACTCGAGACTAACATTTTAACTAGGAGCACAGCGGCCCCTAACTGAAAATTTTAGGAGCGCACACCTCAAATCAATTATAATGACTATGTACATGCATATATATACACAGTATATGTATGATAATTAAGTTATATGTTGAGTTCAGTTTTACGCTGTTCTTTCTTTGCAGGTTCAGTTGGCCTTTATATTTGGTAAAGGGTAGTTCTTCCTTGGCAATGAAAAAGGCTGTGTTAAACTTCAATATTAATTTGGCTTCTTCAGCGCACTGATTAACAGCCTCTTGCCTTCTAAATGCAGCTAACAGTAGAGTTGCATTTTCATTGGAGTACAGGTCACGGCATATTTTATCCCTTAGACTAGCGCTGTGTTTGACCAATGTGTTATGTTTTAACTGTGTAGTGCACCGTGACCTGCAGTTTTCGAGTTCCCCACAATCTGTGTGTGTTATAAAAACAACACGAAATGTTCCCGACCAAAGTATTAATAGCAGAGCTTGTATGTGTCTCTTTTTTTTGTAGATTTGTGTGCTGGTGTCCACACGGAGTGCTTTATTATGAAAAGTAACCGAATGTTGACTGCCAGAGCCCTCCGGAGCAGCCACGCAGCAGAAACGTATGTGGTGGAATCACGGATAGAAGATACTGCATAGCGCGACATTTTGCTGGTGCAGATGCAAGCTTACTGCTAATTTTCAAACTTCAGTGCTTTTGAATTACTCTGGTCGCAACAAGGTGACATAAAATTAAACTATGATTCAAGAAAGCATTTTATTTTTAAACACATACCATGACTTCACTGAATAAGATGTCGCAGGCTTTACAAATGTCATCCTCCTCTTTTTCCCTCTCCCTGTAATTAAAAGGATTAGCTAGAAAAATCTATTTCTGAATGGAACTGGCTTGTGATCACCAACGTCTGACCAGAATACTCGGCTGGGATGTGCAAACAGGCACACACAGGTATAGCTGGAACAGAACCAGTGCAATCAACAGACACCTCCAGGAACAGACTGCTGTGTGATGCTGGATGGTGACTACTAATGGTTCATTGCCATAGGTGGGTGGAGGAGAAGAAAGGAAGAGATGATCTTTGTAGAGCTTATGTTTTCAACTCAGCATGTACACAACCACTGCTGTGCAAAAAAAAAAATAAACCCACAGTGGATACAGAAAAAGAAAAAAACAAATCCAAAAAAGCTAAAAACAGGGAGCTTTATGGGTAAGAATGGTCTTTTTTTCATGGTCTTTCTTCATCACCAACAGGAACCTACAAGAGGGGTGCTACATACACGTCACTGTTAACGATGTGTTAATTTTTGCATCCGCTCCCACCCATGAAGTACCTTCCACTATAGTGTATACATGTATTTTTCTTCTCACCATAGCAACAAGAACAGGACACCTTGTGCCTAGTAGTACACAGCTCCAACATAAGAATCCTTTCTACCCAACTACATGGATCTCATTATAGCCTGATTAGATGGCCTGTTTGAGGACAGCTTTACGCGTGCGGTATTAGTAATATGGCCCCAAGACACAGACGGGCATATACGCAGACACACATCATGCTAATCTCTCCTCCGCTGTGGCTCCTGCTTCAAAATACTGGTGGCATTTCATACAGGAGGACTCTGACAAATCCTGACAACATCTCCCTTGTTACTACTCCTCCTCCCTCCTTTCCTCAGCTCTCCTCTTCTCATGCAGAGGACGTGTCAGTGGCAAACGGACAAAGCACCTTTGTGGCAGGGGCTTTGGCATTTTTATATACTGGGGAAAAGGAGCAGAGCATTAAGTCTTCAGCTGTCACTGGACTGCGGATGGGTGGATGTGAAGTAAGAAAGTGGTTGTATGGCTGCACAAGTGTAAGTTTGAGTTCATTTTCTGCTAATTGTACTCTCGATGAAGAGACTTTGGCAGCATTTCATGATATTTCCATATCAATTTTGGTTTGTGGTTTTGTGATACTGACCACTGAAAGCTGTATGTTTTTAGTCATGCTTTACATTTAAAAGCCCAAATGTTTGAGCCAGGCACTGCAGACTCCCTCTAGCCTCAAGTGACAACTGTAACCGGTGAATCTCATGTGATTTATTAACCAGCTCTTACAGGTAACAGTGGCGACGGTATCAAGGGGGAAGGAAGACGTCAAGCATAAACTGGAGGAATACATGACATTGCGGGGTGTAGAAAGAGAGAGCAAGGGGACTCAATGAGGATGAAATGCAAAAGCAAAAGGGGAAAACAGGGTTGTATGAAGATGGAAACAGACGACAGGGAGAAGAAAGGAAGGGGGAAGAAGTGCACAGCCAGAAAAGGTGGCGGCAAGGAGAAAAGGAGAGTGGGATTTATTTTCACCTGTCAACAGCACTCAAGGCCATAAACACATACAAAGCTCCTGCCTTCAGGGCATTGGGACAATATTGGTCGGTGCGTGTGTGTGTTTGTGTGTGAAGAACGACTCTTCACATTTATGTAGTTTGTCACCAGGGTGTTGACCATGTCAGGACCTGGGATGAATCTAATCCCCCTTGAGAAATCGCAAACGTGGGGCTCCCAGTGCACTGCCCGTCATTGTGGCACTGGTGCGATGGTAACCGTATCTTGTGGCCGTATCTGCACCCTTCCACAAACAGCCAAATACAGCGTTCAGCGTCCCGGGCATGATTTCTAGTTGACAATAGTTGACATTTGTTTGTCCAGGAAATACATAAATATATACAAATCATAGGGCCATTTTTTAAGTACTATAATGTCTTGGTGATTCTTATTCCCATGATGGTATTTCCTGATAATAAACATCTCTTATCACACTATTGCAACATCTCAAATGAAATGGAAACTATCAAAAGAAGAAAAAAGTGACAACTGACTGAAAGGTAAAAATGAATCTTTTCACCAACTGTGGATCAGACGAAAACATGACTGAAAATGACTTCATGTCTCCTTTATAAGAGCCTTTCCGTGGAGGCTTAGTGTCCTAACTTTGTCTGGGATTATTAAATACCAACAGTCAAATACACTCAGTGAACAGTGTCTGTGTGGATAGTGCCCCAGACATAAAAGGAAGGTGAATGGTTACTTGATGCCTGAGCCTCCTGGGTCTCCTATTATTCTCTTGTACTTTCTACTGGACTATACACAAAAATGGCCACAAACATTTGAAAACTGCAACGCTGTCTTCCCTTCACACTGTGGCCAATTAAGGGTAGCAGAGAAACATGAGAGTCTCTGTCGAGAGAGCTGTAACTGTGTGTGTATGTGTGTGTGTGAGAGAGAGAGAGGGGGGAAGAGAAAGTATCAGATGATTTAAAACGTGGTTGAGAAAATGAACCTGAGACCGCAGGTGTTTTATATAATTTGTAAGCTCCAGTGCAAGTAAAACATGCATTTATGCTGTGTGTAATGAGTCTATTTACAGTTGGTCTCTGATTGGAATGAAAACTGCTAATAGGTAGTAATAAATCAAGACCCTACATATAACTTGGAATCCTCTGATCCTCTGAATGACTACCTTAACAGTCAGACTTAAAATAATAATAATAAAAAAACTGTGAAAAATGTTTAAAAAGCACACAGAAACACAGGGGGTGCTTATGGTGGTACAGTGATATAAGGCTACAGCTGAGGGAAACTTTTATTACTGATTAATGTACAGACTTATTTGTTCATTTATCTACCTGTGAAAAGTCCAAAAATATTATAAGATGTGTATAAATATGACACATAAATTGTGTCCTTTTCCAGACTAACAGTCCCAAACTGGAGAATGTTCCATTTTTTTAGGGTATGAAACGATAAAAAGCAGCAAATCCTCACAGTGAGAGCTGGAACCAGAAACCACCACGTCCAGGAAAAACTGCTTTGTTAATGTTAGTCACCCTGCTGCACAAATGTAGGTTTTTTTTATACTGTACATCCATTGATAATTCCGCCGTTTGAGCGAGCCTGTGTGTGGGCAGCTGCCTGTAGGTCCGGCTGATTAACTGAGTGACCCAAACAGAAGCGAGAGAGAAAGAAGGAGGAGTGAGAGAGCAATGCCTCAGATGCATGCACATAGCCTGCCAGTTTGGCTCTGGCGGACAGTGACCTTGTTTGCATGATTAGTAGAACCACTGGGGCGTGATTGGCCCTGTTACATTATTCTCCCTCTCTCCTCTTCCTTCCTGTCATCTCTTATTTATCAATCTTCCTCTGCTTCACTCCACTTTTCCTCCTTTTGCCTTTATGTTTGAAAGTGATTTGACCAACGGTTCAATTTATTTATAAAAACAAGCTTCTTCACTATTTTTTTTTTTTTTTGCAAACGGGTGTCCATTCTGCAGTATTGGAATCCAGCAAAGGAGTCTTTATGGTATATTAGACATGCTGGGCATCATCCAGGTACACAATTTGTCTTCTTCCTGATGGGTGAAATAAACAGGAAAACAATGAACTGCTCTGTCCTTGAACCAGTGAACAATGAGGGGGGATTTGTGGGGCAATTTTGGAAACAAAATAGTTCAGGTAAGCAACATTTTGAGAAAAAGTCAGAATTCAAGAAGAAAACCTTTTTAAAAATATAGATATATTTCAGGAATATACTACTTGAAGGAAAGTGTTGGATATGTGAGCAGCAATTTCACATTTTCAAAATCATTTAACATTTGTTTTTTTCAGGTTGCTTTTTCTTTTGAAGTTCAAACATGACCTGATCATTTCAAGTGGCAAAGTAGAATAATAATACTTTCAATTTTATCTCTTTCTATCTTTATCTGAGCTTTTATGACCAAAGATATCTTTCATACAGAGGACGCTCTGAGCTCTCTGAAACTGTGGCTCTGAATTTCTGAAAAAAAAAAAACAACCCAAAAACATTTCTGACTGAATTCATGAGCTCACCTATTTACTGGAGGTGTGAACCTTCACTGGGCTCACGATTCGATTTGACCATGATTCAGCTGTCAACCATTCAAATGCAAAGCGATTCTCGATGCATGTCAGCATATGGCATCCTCAATGATCTATATTTCTGCACGTTTTCAACATTTACATTCACCCTTTATTCAGAAAGTCCTTCCAGTAGTCAGACTACAGCAGTCTACAAAAGAAAAGCGGCATCTTTTCAATGCATTCACATTAGAAACACAAAACGTAGCCATCTGCAGTGCCTTTCATGTCTGTCTTCAATAATATTGTTTTCACACGGCAGCTTTATGATAAGGCATCAATTGACTGTGCTGCACACACCAGAGTTGGACAGCAAGGTTGCCAGCGTGTCCTTAGGTCTTGGCTGATTGGCTGGACATGTTGTCACAATATTTCTGTATGGCTGTAGACATTAGTTTCAGCTGAAAACTGTTAACTTGAATAGTAAATATTAACTGTTGTAAGGCTTTGTCTCTGCATTGATGCAGAATCTTCCTCGTCGGCCTTGCAATGCATCTCATTATCGCAAAATTCTACTGTGCAGCTGAACAATCAGCATTGTCCGCATTGACTTAAGTGAAGTCTGACCAGACTTTTGAGCGCATAGCCATGAGAGCAGGGTCCCTGCAGTGGTGTGCAGGCTGCCCTGCTCCTCGCACATCACAGAGAATGACAGGCTAATGACAAAGAGAGCTCTCTCTTCTGGATAGGGAATAGCAGAAATACATGAACATCTTAATATCTCCAACACCCACAGAAGCACCCTGTAAAAACACGACACAGATTTTTGAAATCAGAAAAGAAACACTGTTCTCTCCCAGGACAGCAATGACGTGCATTCAACCCATTTCCACCACTAGTTACAGTAAATAAAAATAGTAAATAAAAACGACATGCATGGTTGGCATGTGAGAGAGCAGTGGCTGTACTGACTTTCTGCCAGTCAGCTGTGCCAACAAGCGCACAGCCAGCATAACACAAGTTAATGGTGTCAGAAAAAGGGTTAAAGCTCACTGACAGACCATAGAGGGAGGAAGACAGCTGTGAACTGACTCGTGTCATTCTACAATGTCACTCCTTATGTGGATTTTCGTGTATCTGTTCAGGGTCCAGAATTTTTCCTCACAACTCGGTCTCTCATAACTTCTCCCAATACTGTGCGTTGTTCTGATAAAACTGTAACAACTTTCTCAACAACACTTTCTTGTTTTCCTCAAATTACAACTTTGTTCGAATGAATATACAACTTCATTCTGCAATCTTTTTAATATCATGACTGTAATGAAAACATGTCTTGTTGACCAGCAGCCCTAATATTCAATTATACTTTGTGAGAGCTAATAATTTGATTGAAAGGGAGCTTAAAAGGGTTACAAAGGAAACCCTAATGGGGTAAATGGAACATTTTTTCTCATTTCTGTCATTGTAATTTTCTTATGTTCTGAAAAGAGCAGACTCTAGAATTGAAACGAAACAGCTCTGACCCTGGGGGTAATGATTTGAGATGGGATGACATAGAGACAGAATCAGGTGAAGACATTTGAATGACAGGGGCAAAATGGTGCTTGACGGCCAACCAGTTAGGGAGTGGTTTCAACTGTCATCTCTGTCAACATGGGGATAGGAGTGGGATGGAGGGGAAACTGTGTATGTTGTGTGTGTGTGTGTGTGTGTGTCTGTATGAGAGAGAGAGAGAGAGAGAGAGAGAGAGAGAGAGAGAGAGAGAGAGAGAGAGAGAGAGAGAGAGACTGTCTGTATGAAAGAGAGGGGATTCAGTGTGTAGGTGAGAGAGAGAGAGAGAGATGAAGAAAAAAACAAACAAAAAAAGATCATGATTGCATCAAAGCTGCCGTAAACAACAACTATGTGGAAGCTCGTGTTCCTGAGCCAGCACTGTACATCATGACAGTCTGGTGGAGGCAGAAAAAAGGCTGTGAAATATATCATCCTATGAGATAACAAGAGGTTGATACAATTTTAAGATGGACAACGACGTTCCGCAGAGGCAGTCGAGAGAAGAAACGACTGTTTGTTTTAAAATGTGTGCTTGTGAGCCCACAGTGGACACAGTGCGACAAGGTGTATCGTACTGACTCGTTGGCCTTGGCCCAACTTTTGCCTCCCCTGAATCACGAGGGAGACAGTTTGTACTATAGGTCAAGAAAATCAACACCAACAAGTGAAATTACATGATCCATGATTACATGATGACGCACAACAGTGGAAACTTTACAGTAAAATTACAGCTATATTACAGTAAAAAGAAATGAAACTAAATATGATATTTTTCTGAACAAAATCAGAGTCGATGTCATTTAATGATGCTGCATGAGATGTTAGTCACGGAGTGGGCAGAGTGAAACAGGATAAAAAAGACAGCGATGTGTCAGACTTTGAAGTGAAAAGTGGACAGGGCTAATCAACACAGCTGAATGTGTCTTATTCATTGGATGATACTTGAGAGAGGACTAGGCGCATAGTGTGATGCATTATCATTAAAATAGAGAAGAGCTACTCTGAAGCTTTGAGGCTGGCCATTGATTGTCAATACTGACTTCTGCACTGGCAAACATGTGTCCCTAGCACAGAGTAACAAAACTGTCAGGCAATGAAAGAATGAATGCTCGACTAGATTCTTTATCTTGTATTTAGGCAAACTCGCATGGATGCGGGAAGTTAACATAAAATAAAAGCAATGCATTGGTGCTGCAATGTTAAATAGAAAAATAAAATAGAATAAAAACATGTTTTATGGTTTAGTCCAAAGGAAATTATATGTGAATTTGACCACAAACAGAGTTAGAAAGTATGAATATTGATCTTACGTTTGCCGGGTGGCAAGAAACACGGCTCCAAATTGATAATAATGTTGCTCTGTAATTACTGGATGTATAATAAGCTACTGTTTACAAAAGAAAACAAATGTGTCAACGCTGTGTTCACAAACCAAATGACCAACAGAGCCTGGAAAAATGCTTGATACTGCCTACAGGATGTTCACGCTACACCACTTTATAGACACATCTCTGACTATTAAGTATGATTTTGCGGTCATGACAGTGACACCCCACAGAAAAGAAAGGGCGATTTATCCCATGACATTGATCTCTGGCCTTTCCCTGAGTGCAAAGACAGATTTCTCACTCGCTCTCACTCACTCTCACTCTCCGTCACACACGCCGCATGGCCACTATAGCACTGTTATAACTACTGTGGCACCTTTCCATATGGGAGGAGGGTGTTGTATTGACACTGCATCAAATGATTTCATGATTGAGCTGTCCATCTTATCCCTATATTTTCTCTCTCTGTCACTTTGTTCTTTGTCACTTTGCAGGCGACTGAACCTGTCATCGCATGAAGTCAACGATTTCTTGATCGTCGAGCTTCCTCAAACTCTCTACTCTGTCTCTGTTATCGTTCTTAGCTCACATTTGTGATATATAGCTGAGATATTAGCCTATACCAGACATTTCAATTGAAATAAGCATGATATGTTTAAAAGTCTTCATGTATGTAAAATGTACATACAAATACATACACCAACACCAACACCAACACAAACACACACAAAGGCAACGGGTATCCCAGTGTCCAGACAGCCAGTCGTGTGCCAAATGTTTAATGAACATCGGCTGGCAGACTATCATAAGCAAACTCTGGCCAACACCACTGTTTGATGATTAGCTACAACCCACAGGGATATACAAACATACACACACACGCAAAAACACACTTGGCTATATCAATGACTGTATAGAAACAAGACCATGCAATCACTCTGAGCAGAGCTAATAAGGGATACATCCCCAAAAAACAGTGGTGAGTAAAATAAACTTGTCAATTTCTATGTGGTTTCAAATTTTCTATCATAACTATCCCTGTTGTACTTCTTTCCTTCCCCCTTATCATCTATTATCTCTCCTGGCTCATTATTGTTGCCTCTCATATCGGGCTCCAACTAACGGTTATTTTGGTGATCGACTAATCTATTGATTATTTTGTTTTGGTTTCGACATTAGTTTTAACTCATATTATAAGAGTAAATAAAAACCCATGAAACATGCATTTAAAAAAACATAATATTTTGAAACACAACTGGATTTTTGATATAGCAGTTGAACTACTTAATACTAATTATGAGAGTTTTTAATTTATTACTTATCTTACCAATGAATTATTATGTTATAAATCATTGCATAAAGTGGAGGTTTACTATTGAGTGTTTTATCCAATTTATATTATTACTATTTGGTACTGATTTGATATCCTACACATGAATTAGTATTGATATCAGACAGAAGCCTCTTATTTGCAAATCTGACTTGTTTTTACATAACCAGTTTTACTGGCCAGGCTTCATGTCTGTACACATTATTAGCCAATGAATGTATTCAAAGAGCTTGTCTCCAGCTGGCCTCTTGGCTGATGTATTATGGGGGAGCATGGGTTCACAACAACTGCACTTGTTGTCATTCGAGATCTGTTGCATTTTTAATGACTATGATTTGTAATAAATCACTTTTTTTTTTGAATACTAATGGATGAATATGTCTAAAACGTGCAAATGTTTTTGTTTCAGTTTGATTTGCTTGTAGGTTTGTAGGCTACTACAGAGCAGAGTTTAGATTCTCTGCCCCAGTGTGTTTATAGATTTACTTTTGAATAACGCAAAATAATGACAGTATTTCCAGCTAGAAATTGCAAATCTCTCTCCTCCCTCCATTGTTGTTTGTGTTGCTGCGTGGTGTTACACGCGAGTTATCCTCATGCTGAAAACGTGAGTTGTCACACATGTGACATCACTCCCCGAGACGCAAGTATATTTACAGGAAAATGACAAAAATAATAGTAACACACAGTGATTTGAAAAAGTAACTTTAATCTGATTATTGATTTGGAAATATTAACTCAAAAATTTCGCCTCCACAAATTTTTGGCGACGTAATCGATTATGTCAACTAATCGTTGCAGCCCTACTCTCATATCACAATTGTTCTCATTTTCTGACCCTCATAATTTCTTAAAATTTCTTTTCACGATATTTCCTCTTTCCACCTCTGAAGACCATGTCTGCCTCCCCTCTCCACCGCCATTATTTTTCTTGTGACAGACAGACAGCTACTAGTCAGCTGTGACAGCCAAACAAAGAAGCTTAATTTTTCAGGAAAGAAAAAGTAATCTCTTCTGCTATGAGGAATAATAAAGGAAAAGGAGGACTCTCATATACAAATAGAGCAAAGTTGCACAAGGGTCCATGTAAGTCCTTTGAACACCTTGATTTTTAACTCATATAAGCTTTGAGTCAACTTCAGAAGCCATGTACAGTATGTTTTAAGGTTAACAGTAGTTCATACAAGGCTGAGTCAAAAGCTTTGTGTGGCTAAACTTAGAGTCAGAATGCTAACACGTTTATAATGAAAATACTAACATGCTGATGTTAAGCAGGGATGCCAACTATGTTCACTAATTTAGTCTTGTGAACAGATTTGTTTGTTAGCACTAATCACAAACTGGAGCCAAGAATAAGGGAAACGTCATTAGCCAACAGGTGTTTGGTAGGGGACAAATTACAACTGTGACTTGGGGATGGGCAAGAGGAAACGTCAGGGGATTAGCAAAGTTCTTTTCTATTCATATTGTGGAGGACATGAATACCTTCACCAGAGTGAATACATACACAATACAATACAATACATCCTCTGGGCACCATCAACGCGTATGCTAAACTTCATCGCAAACCAATACCTCATTTCTACTAAATCATATAATTCAGCTCAGCTTGCCGTTTCGCTTTGAACCATTCTTTTTTTTTTTCCATTGGCCAAAGTTGTACAGTACCTGGCACCTTTTTTTGCATCAGCTTAGTTGAGGTTCCAAGCCAGGTAGGCTGGTACTAAACTGTAGAGTGTAAATATTGGAGCGCACTGATTGGTAAGAGAGAACACGCCATCCTAATCTTTTGTGCTCTGGCCTGGGATTCTACAAAATCCTTGTCCTCTTGAGCAGCTTTTGTCTTGCTTTCTTTAGCCTTTTCTGAAAGAACATTTATCCGCCTTGCCACACACCGACAGTAAGTAATGAAGTATATCATTAAAATATCCGCCATTGTACCCATGTTTGTGTTTGTGCTGCATTGAAGATTAAATCAGGGCAATTTCCCACAGCACTGCTATGATGATCTGCTAAGAATCCCGCCTACATTCATGGGATACAATCTGCAGTGAAAAATGAATCAGGAAAAAGTACCAGGTAGCAAAAATAAGGCACAACAGCAGATAATTCAGTTTGGAACAGAGTGGCGGACTGACTGACAGACTAAACAACAAAACCAAACAACAGAACTATATGACTTAACATGAATATGTATCTTACTAAAGGCATTCTACTGCACTTACAGGGTGCAAAGATGCACAGCAGGTGAATACAATACAATCAACACTGCACGTATACAAACGTACCAGGGAACTTTCAGGTACAAGCAGATGTTCGTTACAACATGCAGTTGCAGAAAACAAACTTTATGTTGCATCAGTTTACAAAGAATCAAAATAAAAGGAGGATGTGTGTGAGGATAACCTTTGCAGTGTGAAAAATAATTCCCATGGCTACAATTCACTCATTTTCCATCATGCATGCATCATTTGTACACTTGAACAGTGTCCTGACTGATTTCACCCTCATTTCAAATTAAAGTAAACTAAAAGAGGCATACTGAGCAGCTCCGTGGTTGTGTTACATCTATAGATAGGTAAATGATGAAATATGCTGCAAAATATCTTGAATACAAGCTTGTTGGATTTTTTTTCTTGATTTATACTTCTGCCTGAGTGTGACTTATTTATTTAAAACTGTGAAGCCTCCCTGGTATTTGAGCACAGGAATCTTGGGCAGAAACATGGTTAACAAATGGAGAAACAAAGACGTCAGGAGGTTGCCAGCTGGGCATAACAACTGGATAGATACGGTCTGAATGAGGAGAGATTAGGTAGTTAGAGACTCTGCCTGTGTTAAGTAAACCGTAGCAGCAGGATGCCCCAAGTTATTCACCTTAAACAGAGCTCCGCAGAGTGTCTTGTGTGTGTGATGAGAATTGTGTTAGATTTATATTAACAAGGGTTTTCATTAGCCACAGAAAAAGGGCTAAAATAAACCCCCACACTTCACACAGCAGTAAAGCTTTCAACTCCATTTGGGCTTTCTAATGCCTCCATCTCTGACCATTATTGTTATTTTGTAACATATTACAAAGTTTTTGTTCTCTCTTTTCTTTCCTAACTCTTGTTTCAACTCTGCTACAACACACTCTTCAGGAACGCACACACCCTCCTGCAAAAATAAAACTTCTTTACGTAAACCCTGAGAATTACCAGGAGCAAACAATTTGCCATCACAATGGCGGTGTCTCCCTACAAAATCTGCATGTTTTAATGGAAGTTGTCTACTTTTACCTTTACTTTCTATGTAACATCATATTTGACCATGATATCTAGGACATCAGGACAAGCCTAATCCTAACCTGAACTCTGGGGAAAAAAAACCTAAATCATACTCTTAATTTAATCTTAATTATTTATTTTTTCCATGTCAGTGGTCTGTAGGGATTAAATGCAGCTCATAATCAATTATGCTAACTAGAGCAGTAATGTTAATATTGTTTGGACAATACATTGCAAATGTGGCGGATGGTCAAGTATGCTCTTTCTATTCCTCCATTATTCATTTGGACTATTTTCTTAATAAATGTTGAATATAAATGTCGAATATGTCAAATCTGAATAATCTCCAGATCACCATTCATGTAAGGTACCTTCATCAATAATTGACGGCCGCTGTCTAATGTCTTTAATCCACTTGCCCATGCTGCTGAGTTACCACTGCAGTAATGGCGGCAATGCTAGATGACGGAGCACACAAATTGGTCACTGGATTATTCTATACCAGCTACAAAATATATCCGCGCTCAGCATCAGGGATCAAGCAGTCCTGAGAATAAAACACAGAGAAAGCAAAGCCTTTTTTATCTCATCCTCACTATTTAAAGGTGTACGTTTTGATCAGGGCAGGTTTTCAAACATACTTTGAAATGAGATTGAAATAAATTGGGACTGATCTAATAAAATACCCCATACTATGAATGCATTCTTTTGAGTGACACAGAATATAAGGAAAAGGCATTCTTAGATCACTCAGCTCCAAACACCAAAGTGATTATTATGACTAAGTATTTGAGAGTGACACTGAACTAATCAGTGATGTGATCAAACAGTACAGATATTGTGATTTCCATTCACAAGTCTAAAAAGCATCAGAAGTGCATGTTTACCCTGCAAAAATCCCTTTGTCAATAAACAATATTAAAACAAACCACCAGTCGGATGCTCTTTGCTGGAATTGAAGCTACAATCTTACTGGCATACATACAATCCTTAAATTTGAGCCACAGTTTGTATTTGTTATTTAAACGGATGTTCCTCGGTCATATATGATGGATGTAATCATATGTGAGATATTTTCTCTCCGACACTCTCACTCTCACTCTCTCTACATTTAATGAGCCCTTATGGGAGAAAGTAGTAACAAGGCCCTTGCATTGTTACTCAAATTATGCGTGTGGACACAAATGCGTTGCGTACAAGTAATCACGTTTAGAAAATATGAATGACTAAAATATCAGTCATTTAATTATAGTACACAGCATGTGCACAAAAGTCATATATGCGCCAGCATAAATTTACCAAAACCAGATGTCTTTGCTGAACACTGAGAATGGCAACACATGAGAGTCCACTAAAGTCTCATGATGCTTTCCTTAATCAGTGAGAATAGAAGGGAAAAACTATTCTGTGAATGTTCAAAAATAATGCTGATATTTTTAAACTCACGTACAAAATCAAAGGAGCAGAGACAAATGACAGTTGACCAAGCACACCTACTGATGTTATAGTTATTCATTTACGTATTCATAACTTATGATTAACTGAGGCATATTATAGATTATAGGTATTTAAAACAGTCAATCAATCAAAAGTGCAGGAACAGAGAAACCAGGCAACAGCTCAACTAGAGGGTGTTGCTGTAAGGGTAGCTGTGCTTAGAGAATGGGTGGTTAAAAATAAGCAAAATTGAGGCTACCAAGAAACAGTATTCTCTTAACGAGGTACAGCAAAATGGACAATCAACCTTGACAGAACTAGTAATTGCTGATGACAAGTAAGAGGAGTAACAGAAAAAGAGGGAAAGCCATTATCCAATTAATATGCTTTTAGAGAACGTTCTTTATTGCTGGCTGGGAAGGGGTGGGGGGGCCAGAACAAGCTTGCATAGTTGTTATGCATAAAACTAGATGTCATGTATTACTATTCCTTCATGTTGAGTAGTGCATTTGTTTTGCACTTTATGTCTTGGCTCTTTACTCTGGAATTGAGAATATGTAACACACAGTAACATAGAAAAACAATGTGAATTGTAGTATTTCACTGATATGAAACCGTCATTCATGTATGTCACTGAAAGAAATGTTCAAGGACAAAACAATGTTCTATTCATGTTATGTTAATGTTCACCAGCTTCCTTCCACACTCTCTAATTCTTTGGTGGAAGTAAATGCGACTAGTGACCAAATTAAATGCATCATTACTTTGAAGGAAATGATTGATTTGTTTGGGTTTGAACATTAATATGGATCAATTGACAGATCAAAATATCATGGTTGCAATGATAATTTATGTTAGACTGTGTTAGCATTAAGCTATTGGCTATATGTTAGTTATATTTAATCATTTCAGGAATCTGATAATTGATTCTGGGTTCTTAAAAACAACAACAAAAAAAAAAAACAACGACAACAAAAAAAAATCACCATTCAAAAGGGAATTATTTTGTTCCTCACCCCTTGTGAGAAGAAGCAGTCACACTCCTAATTGTGTCTGTCCACACAATGTCAAAATGTCTAAGCTTGAATGAAAATTCTGCACTCTTCCTGTTGCTTTACAAATCTATCAACAATGAAGATCTGCTTTAAAAAAAACAAAGACATGGCTATTATTCAATCAGAACGGTTGATCAGATCAACAACACTGGAATGCAAAGAAAAACACCTCAACTACCACTTGTTCACCATCGACATGAATTGAGGGAACAACAGACGTACTCCATTCCCAATCAATCACCATGTCTTTTTCACATTTACCTGAAGATAGTTATCTATATACAGAATAGAATAGACACAACAGAATAGAAGGTTTCTTTTTCTTCCTAAAAACACAGTTGACAGTCTTTCACGGTTCATAGCTTTTCATGGTTCAGGTTTACTTGCTGCCGTCCCCCCCCACTGTCTTCTATCTGACAAAACAGCCAAATACATAAGCGACTGCCAGGCAGACACCTCTCAAATACATCTGTAATTAAGCTGTGAGACATCATCATAAATTAACAATGGGGTGTGAATTAGGAGGGAAGAAAAATCTAATCGTCGCTTGTAAATGCTATGTCAAGGGTTTGGAAATGACAGATAATTAAGGGCGCCTCTTCCTTCCAAATCTTTCAATAATCAGTACAGTTCACCTACTCTGCATCAGTCACTGTGCTCTATATTCATGAGTAGAAAGGTATGCCTGTATGTCATAGCGTAAGGGGGAACATATGTCACCTGTGAAATATTTCTTATCGGTTGATTTGAAAATGTAGAGGTAACCGTGCATCTTACATGCATTATTTCATGCATAATTAACTCTCAGTTGACGTAGTTTCAGAGGAAGAGTCACAATGTTTCAATGTGGGGTGGTTGGGTTCAGAACAGGAGCAGCTGGAAAGGCGCAGACAAAACACTCTTCTCACGTAATAAGCATTATATGAAACAGTGGGGTGCTCTCAACAAAAGTGATACCTGGAAGGTTTTGTGTCACTTCCTGTTTGTCTCAGCTTCCCTGCTACCATACGCTACCATCTCCATGACAACTGTGGCCCTGGGTTTGGAGAGATAGTGATCCAGTAAGCTTTGTACTGACAGTGGTGGTGGAGGAGAGCAGAGAGGCTTTGATTGATAAGCAAAGCTGCCTACCTCAGGCTCTACTTGGCTCTGACAGGGACAAAACAGCAGTCTGCTGCGCCTGCCACTGACATTTGTTATAAATCATTGGCAATTTCATCAGTCGAGTGTGAGAGACAGAGAAAGCCACAGAGAGAGGGGAGGAAGTGGGTGACAAAAAAAAAAAGAAAAAAGAGGAAATAGACAACCATATGTTTTTTTTTTTACTTAGAGCTCAGCATCCCTGTCCCCTACCTACACCCTTTCACAGTCCTCTCTGGTCCTCTATATCTACTCAGAAAACAGTCACGCAGTCCAGAACCAAAGAACAAAGCCTAAGGTCAGGACAACTTCACAAAAAAAAAAAAAGAATCATGCTGTAACTCAACTTGAAGGGTCAGTTCACACAAATTAGAAAACGACATATTTTTTTCCACTTACCCCTCATGCTATCTGGCCATGCAGACAACTTCAGTTTTATCAGCTGGGATTTGAGAATTCTGCCACTACACAAGTATGAATGAATTGACGGGAAAAATCAAGGGGAAATAAGAACCTGCCAAGGAGGTTACAGGTTCAGTCATGTCCATTTGGCTGTTTGATGGTTTGTCTGCAGGATTACACAAAAGCTACTAAACAGATTTCCATGAAACTCCGATGGGTCTCTGCCCAGAAATATATCCAATTTACTTTTGTTGTGGATCCAGATAAAGGGACTCACTTTCTTAAACGTTGCACAATGTTTTTTGACATTTATGTTAATTTCTCAGTGAATAATGCAGGGACCTTGGCGAAGAAATATCAGTTCTAATTAGGTGGCCGGAATCTATGAGTGAGTACAATTTGATGCCGATCCTAGATCTGGTGAGGTAAATTATGGTAATCATGGTAAGTAGTTATGTTCGGTTTAAAATTCAGAGTAATACAGGACTATTACGCTGATATTAGATTAGGCTGGATTGAATCGAAAGAAAAATGAATGAAAAGTGCTTGTTGAAAATAAAGCAAACTAGTTGATGTGTGTGCGTTTCATTAGTTGAGGCTCTAAAACAACCTTTTACTCAAGCTTTCCCCACAAGGGTAAAATATATACGTTACTGGTGACGGATGAAGCTGAAAAAGCACTGCGGCTTCCATCGTAACCCATGGTATGGCTATCTCTAAGGCTTGGTGCACACTGTAAGACAAGACAAAGGATTCTCAGTCCTTGATAAGTTGGTGAGATCATTTTCACACTCCAAATGTCCCAGCCATTTTCTGTAACTGCGAGCATGTCAGATACAAGCAATTGAGCTCTTGATCCTGATCCTGTAAATAGGTTCAAGTTTAATGGCCCAACATCTGCAGACATCTTGTAGTATGACACATATAATGGCACATTCTGAAGAACACAGATGAAAAAGGTGGGGACTATCATATATATATCTCATCCACAAAGCAAAGTGTGGCAGTAGACAAACAATTTAGAGGCTGCCAAGACTGTGTAATTCTGAAAAAACAAACAAACAAACAAACAAAAACTCTCCTCCACATCATATCAATCACAACAGTTTCCACACTGATTTTTGCAGAACAGCAACAATAGATGTCTTACATCCAAAATCATGACAAGAATCTGACAACATGTGATAGTGTATAGTATGCTCTAGGCTGGCAGTAATGCCTGAAGCTGGAGGGGTTAAAGCTAAAATGTAAAATACTGCTGCCTCTCCATTTGACAATCTAGAAAAACAGCTAGGGCGTACATTGTTGAAAGGGTTCAATAAAGAAACACACCACATCCACAGTCTAAAAGCAGATACACCTGCACTGTTGTTATTTCATCTCAACACCACTCCCTTTCGGTCTCCAACTCTATCTCCAAGGTGTCTATCAACACCTCTGATATCTTGACAAAGCTCTAACAAAGAGTTGGTCTGTAGTGTCTGTTTGTTGATATTTATTTATCTGTGTTTGATTTTTCAAAGTAGATCATTTAAGCCTACTAAAGTAGATATCAGCTCCTTTACCCCCCTCTTATCAAAGTATGAATCCTTCATAGTCTTGGGAACTGGGACAAAACAAAATATAATGACTTACATCTCATTTGTAAAAAAAAAAAAAAAAGAAAGAAAAAAAAAGAAAGGAGAAAAAAGGTTGACGTAAGTAAGATTCAAACCAGTCATCTACCGAGCCAGTGTGAACTGTCAAAGTGTGAAGCTGAATTTGCACATAAAAAGCGTAGTGGTTTAACGTTAAGTGTTTCATTATTTGATTCCACTACACAGCCAGGAGAAGATCAGAGAATTTTCTCTTTGCCTGATCTATTTTGGTGCTCATCATTCCCCGCTCTCTAACACCTGAGACAGATAATTATCCATTAGAAAAAGAAAAAGTGCTACATTTAGTCATTTCTTTCAGAGCAAGATGTTTTTGAATGTGCCACGGCAGAGTGACAGCTGGAAGGCCAATAATTATAGTAATTAGATGAAAAATGACATCAAGTCATCGAGAATAGTTTTAGCTCTCGGCATAATGTATTTATTTTAGAGGAAACAGTCCTTTTTGAGGTTCAACCCTTTGCAATGTATGCTACTGAAACTTAAACACATCCACAGTTCATTTATCCACAGTGACTTCATGCGGCTATTTTTCACAGGCACCCAATGACTATTCTTTGCATGTTTCATGAAACGATATGGGATCATCTTTTAGTTCTGCCTGTCTCTCTCACGTACAGAGGCTTCGCATAATCACTCACCTCCCTGATAAATCATGTCCCCTCTGCTGTAGCCCAAACACCTTACATTGTCAGAGCTGAGGCTCAGCTCGCTGGAGAGGCTGATGGATGATTTACAGGCAGCCATGCCTCTTCTCTCTAAAACCTTCCTCTGTGGATAAGCCTTGTTCATTAACCCTCTCACACTTCTGAGCGTGTGCAGCCTGAGCAGTCTTACACTTTGTCTATAGAGGAAGAAGAGAACAATAAGGGCAGATGTTATCCAAGGGACACCTCAAGTGTTCGTGTATGTCTGTATGCTAGCAGGGCAAATAAGGGTTTTAGTACTTTCTTCTTCAAGCTTTCCATCACAGTCTGTGACAGAACTTAGAAGACAAGGATTACTCTCAAGGACCTCATAAAGGAGGCTCCCACTCTGTCCTCACCTTTATCAGAAAAAACAGGAAGGGGTCACTCTGGACAAAAGCTAGGATCCTGAAATTAATGATTCTAAACATTTCAAGGTTGGTATAAAGTAGTAAACCCAGATTTCTTGGCAGAAATTATTTCATAGCAATGGAGCCTACCTACTTTGCCTGTGTAGCTATGTGGTACCCTATGCTATTACTGATATGCATCTCCTTACATTGGGGCGATACAATACACATAGATACCATTTAGAAACCACAAAACTGGTCAACCGGGGTTGTCAATATCTTGTCCTATAATTAAGCAATGCCAGTTGAGATAGTTGTGAATCAGAATCAGAATCAGAAAAGCTTTATTGCCAAGTACGATTTTACACATACGAGGAATTTGTTGTGGTGATGTTGGTGCATGCATCAAATAACTATTAAGTGAAAATATAACAAATTAACAATATTAACTATTTAAAGAATAGAAAATATAACAAATTAACAATAAAAATCAATAAAGGTTCAGTAAGGTTTCTGTGATACTAAATTATATTTTGTGATTCAGAAAAAACAAACAAACAAACAAACAAACAAACAAACAAAAATCCACTGCAAATGTTCTCCTCGTCACAATTTACACTTTATCGCAAATTAAAAGAATGGAAATATTGATTACTTTGGCTTTTAATAATCGCACTTATCTTCTAATCTGCAATGTAAGTAAAACAAGGAAATCTTTCAACTCTTGCTTTAAAAGGTGCACTCTGTATTCTTTTTTTTTCTCTTAGAAATTCAAATGCAGAAAGTTAACGTTTACAATACGTACCAATGTCCCAAAAAAGCTGTTTGACTGTAGAAAAGTGGCTACTTAAAAGGGCCCAGCATACTGTATATAAATAAAGTGCAACATTATGAAATTGTGTTGTCCTTTGTTTCTTAGTTTACTCTGCTAATTCTGTTATGAAAATTACTTATTTTTATTACTTATATTACTTTTTTTTTCCTCTTCTGATTAAAATGTCTTCCCCAAACCTACATAGTGCCTTTAAGGTGAAACATTGCTGAACCAAAAGAATTCCTTCACCTGTCATCCTCTGGACCATGGCCCTCTGATTAGAAGGCAAAGTGAGTGTGCCTCCCGCCCATGCAAGAGCAATGTCTGCACCTATCTGCAGTACTCTGCTGTTTGTGCCTCCATGGTACGAATTTTCATTGTGCCACAAAAGAAACTTCCTCTTATTTGCCTTTGTAGAATGACAATGAAGTGTTGTCATCAAAAGAGGATGACTCTCTCTAGTAATACCACCTAAACATGTTGGGAATAATCTTTGTTTGATAAGTATTGCTTGCTTATTTGGGAAACAAAGTGTCCTGGAATTTTTTTCCCAACATGATCTTATTGCAATGCTATGTAATGAATTAATGTTAAGTGTGTGCTCTTATCCAATTTGTTTACTAATTTTGTTTACTTTTCCAAACCAAAGGACATATTTAAAACAAGAAAAGGATATGAGGTGAGATTTAAGTGGGAAATGGCCACATACATATTTGAAGTAAATCAAATGATTTGGTTTTGGCTGCAATGGCTTATTAACGGAGCTCAGAGTTAGAGTAATGAGGTACACAGAAGAGTAAAGCCTATACAACCAGCTACACCCCAACATCCCTGCTCAACCACCTGCTCTGTGTTTTAGCCAGTATCAGGAGTGTTTAGACTGAAGACGCGGATAAGCAAATTTCTGCTATTTTAGCTTGCAAATGTGAGGTACGGTATAACAAAACAAAAGTTATAAATCATTGTGCTTGACCAGAGATGTCCATGCATGCTGAATATAATCTGTGTGAATAGCACAGAGTGTGAGTTTCTGTGTGTGGCTGCCTGCGTGGACATACACAGAATCTGTGAAATACATTTAGACAGCCTCTTTCCTCTTTGTCTGACATTGTAATTACCATTCAAACTAGCCACGCTAATTACCTCCCCGTTAAGAAAAATAATCAGGTTTGTACACAAATTAAGACTAGCCACAGACGCCACGGCCTGAAAACCAAAACAATAATCAAGTCTACTGGGCACGGTTATTATGTTTCCCATTTAATCAAAACTTGCATTAAGCCTTAAAGTGATCAATTATTCTATCATTTAGTTTTCCAAAGATTACTGTATAAATCCCTAAATTATTCATTATATTCTGTCAATCAGTTTTTTTCTGTTGAACTTGTCACAAATTCTAACCCCCTTTTCCAGCTGGGCTCTAATGTCATTCATTAATTACGGCTAATTAATATGGCTTGTTTACAAAATGTGTTTTACTGTCCCATATCATTCCTACTTCATTATCAACACTGGAAAGAAATTAAATGCAAAAACAGTGACATTCTGTGAAGCTTGGACATTTTCACAAATAATTTATAGGAACCCAAACAAGGGTCAGGTAACTCCCCGACAACAGCCACAACCATGTCTCTATCTCGCACAACACAAATGTGCGAGATATCTTTGCTATTTTGCCGATATGCACGTGATAAGCGGTGGGTTAAAACAGCAAAAGCAAGACCTCATTTTCCATGAGTGGTCAGCCTGTGATAATGGCAGAGCATGCAAAGCTGCTCCACTTTAGGTCGAGGGTTCTTCTGGATAATTGCATTTTAAGTCACTTTTCAGAAATCTAACGCTCTGTGACAGGGCAATGAGTCTGTGTCTAGAAAAACATCTCTCACATGGCCGACTGTCTGATTGTGAGAGTAATGCAACCTTTACACTGAAAAACAATGCAGAACTCACAGCAAGACAACTTTACAGCCTCAGGGTTAGTCATCCGACTGGCAAGTCAGCAGTATGGCGCACTGGTTTAACAAATATGAAGAAACAACTCCAGAGAAACAACACGTATTTTGGCAGGATCCAGTTGTAGTACAGACAAAATAAAAAATACTGCCGTGGAGTGCCTTTTTTCTTTTTCTGACAAGGTTTACCATTTGTTAAAGAAAAAGTCAACACTCACTGACTGTTAATGCGGATTTACAGTACACTCACTTGATGTCACAAGAACAGAAATGCAGAGGGTGGGGGAAAAATATCCTGGCTATATAGCACTGAGTGAGCAGTTGAGGCTTTTTTTTAAATAATCTTTTTGTCCATGGCCTTTGCCAGCCTGCAGCCATTTCCTTTCCTTTACTTCTCTGCTCCGTATCTTCTTTATTGTGATGCTAAACAGTGAGTTTTGACATTCAGAGGGGCCCAGCCAAAGGACAGGCCAGTGGATGCAGTAGAGAAGAGAGAGCCTTAATGGGTTCAACTGGAATGGAAAGCATCTGCTAGACTCCACAGGCTGGAGGACGGGGAAATGTCAAGTATGGTTATTACAGAGCAGGCAGCAGGTCTAGGAAGTTTCACCTGAACGAAAAACAGTATCGGACAATGCACAACCACAAGCCGCAGCTCCACACATTAACACTTTTGCTGAGGCAGTGAATGAACCCATTCACACTTAGGTGCATGTGGTATAAGTATTTTGACTCACATGTTCACATCCACATACAAAAAAGAACAAAAAAAAAAGCCAAACACATACTTGCACAGTCATTACCCCAAAATTAGTGTGTATATGCAGGATTTTTTTATTTTTATTTTTTTTTAAATTGGCAATTGACATCTTTCCTATTGCCAGACAGGTTAGCATTTCCGTTTACTTTCTTTTTTATTGTAATCTGCCACAATCAATGTTAACTGCCTCCAGAAGACAGTATAACTTGTTTTAAACTAGAGGTTGACTTGGATAGGAAGTGCAGTATCACGTCTGATGAGCAGGTTGGCACTTTTCATGGCAGACTCTGCCATCTGTGTATCTGAATGGGTGGCAAGGGTTGCAAAGAGCTATGAGTAGTCAGCAGATTGGAAAAGAGCTATATAAATGCAAGTCCGTTTACCAATAAGATGCACCTTTTTAATGCAGAAACAGAAACAGATAATAATTGAGCCAACTTGCTTACTTTTGCACATGCACTGTATTAATAAGATATTGCCATGGAGGTCAGTGACAATCTTATAATATTTTCTTTGTTTTACTTAATTCTGTCTTTAAAACTACACACAGACTGAGTGATGTTAGAGCTCTGCTTGAATGGAGACGGACATACAAGTATTTACACGATGACTTCCTAAAAAGTTTCCATAACATAGCAATGTGATGGAAAGGTGGTGAAAATTAGCGTGTCCACCTGGCTAATACATACCTGTAACTGCTGGGGAATCATTAGGCCCAAGCATGAATGTCGACTGTACCCTCTCCCATGGAAGACAATGGCAAAATGTGACTGGGTGTCAGTTGGTTTTCTTTCATTGTGAAAGGGGTAACAGGGTAAATGCATTGACTTGCACATGTGTTAGTGTTAGTAATTTGTATTAGCTGCATTACAAATTGTTCTTGTTTTACCCAAACTTCATCTATGAGACTGCAATAAAACTCAGTTTAAGAAACTGCCATCTCCTGAATAGCAGGAAAATTCACATACTTGTATAATGTTCATATTTCTGCAGAAAGTCCTGGAGTGAATACTTATAGTACTTGAGCTTGTTTGCTAATTTGTACCCTCGAGGATGCTAATCAAAGCTACTGACAGACTAATGAAGCTCTTCAGTCCGAAAGCCAGAGACACATACATGGCCCTGTGACTCAAGGCTGAGTGTCTGAGGGGAGACGCGTGTCTGTGCACATGCTGCAGTGAGTGCATGTGGTCGCACACAGTCCAACATGTGAATGAGGGGGTGCACAGGCATAAAGAGGTGGTATAATGGCGGATCAGCAAAGCTCAAATCCCACTCTCTAAGGGGAATCGAGCATCAAACAGCTCCTGCTGCCGGAGGGCTGGCCTTCCTGCTCTGTCGGCGGGGAAACTCCTGTCGCTGCACTTAGAGCTTCTGGATCAGCGAGGAGACACATAGCAAGTGGAGAGGCAGTGGGAAACGACAGCCAGAGAGAGAGACAGAGAGATGAGGCAGTTTGGAAGAATGTGATCATTTTATCACCACAGACTAAAGTGGTCCTGGGAATCATCAACAACAGGAGCCTTGGTGTTTGTTCCTTTTCCTGTATAAGCATGGTGCACCAGAGAATGATACCTGGGTATGGGCTGTTCACAGATTGATTATTGCAGGGAGGTGAGTAGAATCTTAAACCACACATTATCCCCCTTTTCATCACTCCCACCCAAATTCTCTGCTTTACCTCTGAGTCAAGACAGCTTAGTGGCAACCATAGCAACGGTCGCAAACAGAGCTGTGGCTCTTTCTGCCAAGGCCCACAGTGCGACCACTCACAGATACGTTAGCCTGCAGCAAAAAAAAACAAAAAAAAAACAGACGGACAGCCTGCTGAAAAGATAAACAAATATAGGAATAACACAAATGTGTGACAAGACGGCAGCAGAATGGTGAGAAGAATGGGGGAAATCATTGATTCTAATGTTCCTTTAGCAAAGGTATTACCAGTGACAGAACTCAAGCACCTCCTTTTGTAGAGGGCATAGATATAAAAAGGAGATAGTACTCATTTCCCTCCCATAACAACAGAAGTTCACATAATCGTCTCCCTAGCTCTTCCCTACCTGACGGCTATGCGATATGACTGCTGGCATTCGTAAATGTGGGAGGACCAGGAATGTGTGTGGCAGGGCGATAAGGCTGCTGTAAAATTTAATTAGCACAAAGCCATGGTGAAAATGACTCCATTTCTCACTGCATTATTAACTAGAGTACTATGTAAGAGCCTCATCTCAATCAATGTACATAACAGGTTCACGAGAGAAAGGGATGGAGAAAGGGAGAGATGACAAAGGAGGGACTGGGAGCGAGAGACAAAACAATGACATTTGAGATTGAAAAGTCCTATAAACTGGCGAAATGTATCTGAACTAAATCCCTGATAAATCTTCTGATTTTTACACCACTGGCTTTTCTGCCTACGTCTCCTGCACATGAGGTGTGCATCGAGGCGGGCAGAGGACGAGCAGTCCTACATGTGAAACGAAGAGACAGGGAGGATCTCAGAAGCCGGCGGAAAGGCAATCCTACATTAGCTTAGCTTCACCTACTGTTAAGGGCCTGAGCTGGTGTGAATGGGCTGATTAGGGTCCTTGGCTCGACATGCTGAACACCACTTTCTATTTCACGATCCACAGCCTTTATTACAGCCAAGCTTCCTCATAATCCAGCTAAAAGTGGATATCTGAGGAGTCTGATCGGCTTAGGACTTGGCTAAAAATGGGGGATGTACAGCAGAGCGACATGGAGTAGAGTGCAGAGGTGTTCGTTATTATCTGTTTTCTATTTAGGACTGAGTGGGGAGAGTTTAGCCCGATGTCTGTGTGTGTGTGTGTGTGTGTGTGTGTGTGTGTGTGTGTGTGTGTGTGTGTGTTCAGGCATTATTCTGACCTCTCCAATCAGTCAAGCAGACATACAGCACACCACTTGACTTCCTTCTATTCTTACATTCTGGGCTGGGCATGGATTACAGAGATAACAGTTTTATGGGTGAGGTTATGTTTGCAAGAGCTGCTTTAAGCTTGCCCTATTAGCATATGCTAATACAGCCATCATTTGTTTTAACACAACACGACACGTGCGCGCATCAAAATTCAACACACTTCTACAGAAAGAGCCCTCTGAATCTTCAGGAGGCAGAGCTTTTGTAACAGCACAAGTGGGAGCGATAAAAACATTTTGATTTTTGACATTTTTTGATTATCTGTCCTCGCCTCTAAAACAACAACAGGATAAGTCAGCAGCATCATGATCGCATGCCATGATCTAAAAGCCCCATTTTTTAAACAGAAAACATATTTTATGATGTCTGTATTACATGCAAGTAAATGTCATCTAGTTATCTTAAGTAGAAACTAGCTCCTGCCTTTGTCCTCAGGGTTACAGTGGATTGCTCATGCCTGAAAGTCACTGGTTCAATTGCCAGACAGGTAGAATAGATGGTGGAAAATTAATCCCCAAGTACTCTGCAAGAGCTACTAAGTGGCCAACAGATAAGACTGCACTGTACTTGTCAGCTTCAAAGTGTGACTGAGTGTAACCATGTAAGTGTGCAGCAGGGCATTCCAGGAAAAGAGAGTGAAGTTTTTAATTTATTTATTTATTTTTTTCATATTTTGTTCTTTGCTCTCTACATCCCTCGATTACTATTCCACAAGTCTCCCTGCACAGGCTGGACCTAATTACACTAGCCACTTTGTTAAGGTGCCCTCTTGCTCCATCTGTTCAATGCAATTGCTCCCTGGCACCAACATGCACGCTCACACACACCAAGTGCAGCACTTCAGACAGACAGACAAAGGCAGGTCAAGGTACACTTTCCCATCTGGATATGCCTTTGTCTACAAGAACAGTTGAACATTTAAACCACCAATCAAATCTGGCGATAAGAGAGACACCGTGATTTGGAGTGGCCAGATGACTGTGGACATGAATACAGAGAGCCGTACACCTGTCCAAGCCCTAGACACGGCTAGTGCCCCGACCCAGGAGCGGCCTTTGACCTTCTGCCTGCACATCATTAAAGCACAGGGTTTCAGCTGACAAAATCTATGCATGTATGCATGAGCGTGTATGCGTGGAAGTGGCAGAGTGAACACTCAGTGTTCAGGAACAGAAGCTCTTTGGCAATAATCTGTCACTTTAATGAAAAACGCACGGTCCGTGTGTGTGGATGATGTATTATGACCAAATGCAGATAAATCAGCAACTTCTACAGTCACACTTTTGAAACAATGACGTGTAGCATCAATTCAAATAGATCTAGGGAGGAGAGCGTCTGTGCTCCCCTTTTTGTCTTGGGCACACTGAAATGATTTAATAACCCCTTCTATTTCTGCTTATGTCATGTCTGGGGGAAAGCAGCAAGGCGAGGGAGGAGATAAAGCAGACACCAAACAAAGTCAAAAAGTAAAGAGTAGACTGTGGAACTTTGCAACGATGGGGAGCTTTCCCCCATAATTGACATTGATATGAGGAGACAGAAATGTGAAAGAGGGATGAGAGAGCACACACGCAATCTGCAGGATACAGTAGCCTACAGTGGAATCCACATATCAGAGTCTACAAGAGGCCCAATCAAAAAGGCAAGCATCTAACGGCAGATTCCACCAGAGTATCCCTGCCTCAGGAAGCTACAGTGACTGACTCTCACTGCTAGTTTTTCCACAAATGACTCACATGTCAGCACACAGAGCAGACAGGAGGAAACAAACTTCCTTTCCTAGCCAACTTTTCTGACTTTCATTTCAACTTCACACTCTCCCGTGTTTTCGACTTAATGATTTTCTGCAGCACAGCCTCTGAGAGACAACGTAGGTTGAGTCTCAAATTACTCCTATTAGTCATCTCTTTGTACCATTTGCACCTATACCTAGAACAGGTATAGAAGAGCTGCATCCAACATTATGTACAGAAACATAAATTCAGCAAAAAAGGGTCATAAAGTACACTTAGCAAATACAAAGGCGATGACATCTCAGATAATAACTTGAAAGTGGTTTTAGGTTGAAAACCTTAATACTTTTCAGCACAAGTAGGGGAAAAAATAGCCATTTTGTTAACAGGTTCACTGACTGTGAACTGACCTTTACATCAATTTCAAGCTCTAGTTCAGGGTTATATCACACGTGATAATTGTTAGGTCGGGTTTCACTAAAGACATCTCAAGTAATTGCTCCTAAAGACGAGACATTTACCTCTTCATGGATCCTGCTCCTCTCCACACTCTCCATGGTGGATCATTCCAAGATAAGGGCATTAGAGCACGCCCATACGCTCATAATGCACCTCTGGCTTTTGCTATCTCACACACTTGAGGGCTCTTGGCCTGTCAAACACAACGATAAAATAAGTGTAGCTATGTGATTCCCCTCAACATGCACACGTCAGCTTGGGAGTTAGCGAGGCTGTGATCAGGGTTTGCAAAGACGCCTGAAATGACAGTGCCTGGAGAGATGTTTTCAGACGGACACAGTTAAAAAGCTATGGATGCTTTATAGATTCAATTTGCAGATTCAAGTCTCTTACACCTGTGTGGCTAACCACCATCGATCCATCATTCTGTGGAGCCCGATCCAATTTAGAGTGCCGAGGAGCCCCAGAGCCCCGCAGCCTTATCCTAACCCAGGCCACAGCCACCACAAAGCCTGCTTACCTTCATCCCCTGAAGTCTGCGCGTGTGTCTGTGTACTTTTATGTGTTCATGTGTATGTGCGCAGAGGTAGACTGCAGACCAAGCTAAACACCTTAGCTGCTGGCTCATGTGAAAGTGTGCTGAGCCAAAGTAGGGGTAAAGGTAGGGGGGTAGAGAAAGCTTGAGTAAATGCAAGTGAATCCAAGCCAGGACCCAAACTCAAAGCACAGAAACCAAGACAGGGAACAAAGTGCACCCGGTTGTGCATCAAACAGCGGAGTAGACGGAAAGGGATCTTTTAACGCAATTTTCTATTACATGGCAATCGGTCTCATCATGACTACGTAGTGCTACAGCCATAACTGCTACTCAGTCTCATCAAAGCCTTTTGATGGCGAATGAAATCTATCCATTTGATTTGTCTCTGCAGACGGTGGACTGGCGCACTCGAGTCTTCCTCAGCATGAAAGCTTAATGGTATCATGCATGTTCAGATTGACCATTCAAATATCCCCCCTTCACCTCCTAATTACAGTGTCTTCTGACACAGATGTTTCTTTTTTTTCTCTTTTCTGCTCCACTGGACTGCAGCAACACCCTTGAGATCAATTATTAAAGGGTATTTAAAACTGTGGGAAAAGGAGGTGGTAGGGCTGGTGTGAAAGTGAAAGCAGCTGTTTAAGTGCCTGTGCCACAGACTAAATTTCATCACCTCCCAACTAAACTGAGAGCATTCTGTGGGTTTCACTCACTCCAGTGGCAAACCCAGGGCAATTAAGACTTGCAGGAGAGAAGGGGGGAAAGGGAAACGGGAGAGAAGGGACGAGGCACGAGAAGTGGAGACTCCATACCAATAACAGGCAATTATGTTTGGGTAGGGCCATTGTCAGGCCATGAGAGTATAGAAGAAGACAGCGGGGATATGGGATGGTAGGGAAATGAGGAGGAGTGTTATTTAGGAGGCAGATGGCAGAGAGGGGGAAATTAAGATGAATGGGCACTGAGAGGGCTGAGCTGGTGCTGGGGCTGGGCAGAGAAAAGTAATTAGCTGTGTTTGCTTTGGGAGGCTGGCAGTGAGTGTGATGCCTGCGGTGACAGGCTAAAGCCTTGAGCTTTATTAGTCAACAAGGCCGTGTCTGATGCTGCCAGCAGGGGGCAGCTAGGCCAGAAGCCTTCAAGGACCCTCTTACCTGTTCATCACACCATGGGGTCCTTACACAACATGGACACTGACGGCGGTTCCTTCATGCCCCGCAATTTCCTTTTACTCTAATCCCCTGTTAATAGAGCATAGCTCTGGTGTGTTTTCCTTTATATTTACAGACTTTCTCTCACAAACAGCATGAGAGTCAATTTTTTTATTCTCCGACTTTATTCCTTAGCCTCACCCTTACCAACTGGCTCCATCTTTCTTCCTCACACCATTTCTCTCCCTTTCTTATGTTACAGCCACCTCTATCTGTCTCTTTCCTCCCACCCCGTATATCTCCCTCCCCCTCATCCCTTTCCAATCTAATTTCAGATAAGTCGTAGCAGAACAACAGAGCAAGGCCCTTTATCATTGCCATCAATGATGTGGGTGGATTGAGCGTGAATAATTTTATTCATGTGTGCCTGTACCCAACCCACTGGGATTCCAATTACAAGTAATAAGAGGTAATAGGGTTACAGCGTGATTTTTTAAGTGCCTAAGTAATGATTGTAGAAACCCTTTGACAAGAGAAAAAAGCTGTTGTTTATTTTAGTAACAGCACAATACCTGTTCACAACAATGAATAATAAAGGACAATTTAATTTGGCATTAGTATCCAATTTAATTTTCACTTTTCAGGAGTTTATATACAGTAGTTCGACGCATATACAATTGCCGTTTTAACGTTAAATTATTCATATTTAGTTTCTAAATGAAAACACACAACACTGGAAGCACTCTATGCCACAAGTGGCTTACATCCAGTGTGGAGCGCAGCATTTAGTCTGTATGTTTGATCTTTGTGCACTTGATTCACTGCTCTTTGAAAACATACAGTGCGTACACTGCTGTAATTGCTATTCATTGATTGATTTTTTCTTTCAGTAATGGATATTTTAAAATAAATAAATAGTGTAATTTTGTCACTAAAAGTATCATTTACATTACAAATCGTTTTGGCCCCAAAAGATGAATAATTCAACAATTCTTCCGTTTAGTCAACGTCCCCACGGGGTTGCATGACAGGGGTGAATAGAGGAACAGGGGAATGCAACCGTTTTCAAACACCATCCGATTTTGAAATTGTCTAGAAAGGCACAAGTGGCATTGCCGAACCACAACAGTGCTTTCAATTGGGCTCAAAATATTTTGCAAAAACCCTGCTTTTCTCTTGGCCTTCAGCCCTGCAGTATTCTCAGTGATTTTAAAATTCATATAGCATTGTGCAGCCTATATACTGTGATCAAAAGTTCAAAATGGCTAACCATTGACCAACCTTCTATTTCTATTTTGAAGCTATTAGAATTAGCTTTGCAACAGCAACATACCATGTCCCTATTTAAATTTGCACAGATTTTTATGCTAAGCTTCTAGTTTATTTCACCAATGACTGGAGATTGTTTATATTCTTATCTAACTGTTGCTCAGGGGTTCCTCTGCTGTTTTTCTGCCTTTTCAATAGTCGGTCTGGTTGAATCATTATGAATTGTTTTGTTCTCAATGTACAAAACATGACTTTTTTGCAGAATCTTCATACCAAGAAAAAAAAAAAAAAAAGATTTCAAAAGACCTCTCAAAACTGTAGAGTGGTCCTCTCAAGTTACAGTGCTGAATCTTGCTTATGTGGTCAGTGATACCAAATTCTGAACAGTGGTCAACGGTGAGAAATTCAAGACAAAAAAATGTATTCCCTTAACAAAATCTCTGACACTTGACTCACACATTGATGGGAAGAGAAATTTCCTTTTTGCAAGATAAAAAATATGAAAGTTGCCAACTGCATTCAAAGGCATTGAGTTGAGCTCAAAATGCTGCAGTTAGTGAACAATTTAAGAACCTTGAATTTAAGAACTGAGCCTCGAGACAGCCCACACACTGCTTTCATGACTCTCCTCTCACAGTGTGCACAGCGCACTGTCTCAAACAGTTTCAGCAATGGCCTTTCACCCTTTCAGAAGGCGCACACAGGGTCACAAAAAAAGAAGGCAAAGGGACAACTGAAAAGGTCAGCGGACACACAGAAAAGCAGGACATATGAACTGTCAAGGGGACTTTGCATTACATGCGAAAGACGTTTTCCAGCAACAGATAAAACGGTAGAGCTGAGCACGCTTGAGGCTTTAGATTTGTTTTGGTTTTTGCTTTACCATGGTTAACAGGCCTGAGCACCTGGCGGAAGGAGCTGGGGCTGATGGTCTGCTGCTGGTTATCTGGAAGGAGGGCAGTAAAACAAATAATACCAACACATACAGTGCGAGGATCAAAAAGATCGTGAAAAGGCATTCACACGCTGATGAACTCCTGTAAAGTCAAGCTTACTGACAAGACACACTGTGTCCAAGGGCACAGCTGTATATTACCCCTGAAGTTGAACAGGTAATCAATTCAAAATATGCATAGATCTCATGTTGGATTCACAACATGAGATTGTGTGAATATCTTCTTTTAATATTGAATTCAAGATTATCAGAGAAAATAAATGTGTATTGCCTTTTACTGAGATCCAAACATCAAACAGCTGAGGATTCTCTGGCAGTGTGGTGCTGGTAAGCGTGTGTGCAAACAACAAACTAGTGTATTTCTAAGGTGTCTGGAAATAAGAGCTGCGTGAAGCCAAGGCACGAGACCCCGAGGATTCATTCAATACACTCAGCTTTTAAAAAACAAAACAAGAAACATATGCATCCAGTGGGCAGGACAGGAACAGGATTCCCTGCAATTTTTTAACATCTGACTGGGATCAGAACATTTTTTTTACGGTCAATATGGGTACTAGGTTTTTTGTGTGCGTCTTTGTTTGTTTATAAATGTAGGGAAAGGATATGGGACTCACCTCTGGGTCTTGGTGCTCTCTTCCTGCGGTCTCTGAATGCAGCTCCTGACTGTAGGGCTTCCAGCAAACTATCCATCACACCTGTCTCATCATTCTCTGAAAAACCCAGGAAGAAAAAGAATGAGTGGGTGTTGGAAGACAGGAGGAGAGGTAAAGAAACAAAATCAGATAAAGTGCAGTTTGTTCTGGTGGTGAGTTTTGCCATACGGATTGCAACGATTTGGAACTTAGAATGGCAGGCCAATATATCATATGTATACCATAAGCTACAGCAATATAGTGGAGTCAAGTGCCCATTATATGATGGGACTAGTTCCAAGCAAATCCAGTAAGGCACAGGTCAGCAAGTTCTTGGGAGACAATCTGCTGTACAAATATAAACCCTGGTGTCTGTGGCCTAGTGCAATTTAGTCATGCATGGCATTGTAGTATTCTAGGTGAATAAAAAGTCATGAAGGATATCAACTAGCGATGGAATCACATATAAAGTGAAGTATAGTACACTGTCACACAGGGATGGAAAACCCAATCCTGCCAACATGGTGTTTCACAGCACTAACTACAGAAAACTCCCGACTGAAAAGTCTTGAATGCAGTAATTCATAGAAAGGGAAAAGACTTTCGGATATGTCATGTAAATCATGCGCTGTGTCCTTACAGCTGAAAACCTGGCCTTGATACCTGAGACATTATGATGGACCTGGCTAGCCATGTGCACTGAAAATAGCCTCCAGTGAACGGGAAGGAAAATAGATAGCAGGTATAGACAAATGTTCAAGGACAAGACACACTGTAAATATAAAAGGAATACTTTGGTTGTCGTGCAAATGTTCGCTTGTGTGCATGGGTGTTTGCTTTTCAAGACAGCTTTGTGTTGTCGATAACATTTGGGGTCTTTGTCAGCCACCACATAGACATGAAGGGCTGTGTGTGACTTAAGTGACAGCCTGAAATGAGGTGGTTTATGACATTTGACTGCTACACACCAATAACATGTTATATATCAGTCTCATTGTCAGTAGAGCAGTCTCAGGTTAAGTGTGCTTGTCTGGTCAGTGATTTGAGAGTAAGACATATTGTCATTACTTTGTTCTGTCCACCTTCTGTTAAAGTGAAACTCTTGACAAAAAGCAACCTAGGCTTTATTTGTGTCAAACCTTTGTGTAAAAGCATAATTACGACAAAAAGTGTTGACTCCCAAGTGTGACCTAACAAGAAGGAGAGTAATGGTGGCCTGCTCCTAAAGCCTTCCTGTTAGGACACACTTGGGGATCGACACTTTTTATCTGCCATGACGACGGCGCAGTGGCGATGCAGCAGCTAATGTGAGTTGTTCAAAAACCTTCTTTTTAGTAAACTCTGTGAACACAAACAATGTTCTCAATGCTCGTGTTCATGTGTAGAGACCCGAGTGATACTACCAGCAATTTTTCATGTTGTGTCAAGCCTTCTTAGTGTTTTAAAAATAGCAATTTTGATGCTAACGTACAAGTACAAAACTACGGTAAATATTAAAAGTGCCTCTTTTGTCGTGATTATGCTATTACACAAAGGTTTGACTCATACATTCACAAATAAAGCCTCAGTTGCTTTTTGGCGAGAGTTTCATATCTTTAACCACTGACTGATGATTGCATCCCAAACACATCCGTGGCAATTCTAACCCAACGTTAAATATAATAAAGAAATATATACACTGAAACCATTCAGATTTTGTCAAATGCCAAAGTCGGCCAGTCAGTCTTCATAATCATAATCTGTTTCTGTGAATTTTTGCCTTTTGTATAAATACGTGTTATGACACTGAAAACTGGCACACAGTCTGGTGGCTTGTGCCATCAGATTGTGTGCCAATATCTCATAGGTTACTCTTCCACTATGTTGAGGAACAGAGATGTCGCTGCAACATAATCCAACCCTCCCTATCAGAAATCTCGCTGCCAACTTTGGCACTTTTGGATGAGACAAGGTTGGACTGCGAGCTGCAGGTTAACTACCAAGAAGAGCTTTTTGTCAGGTATCTGGTCGGCCAACTTGGCTGGGGGTTAGGGTTGTACTGCATCTGTTGCTCTGGCGTGCTTTTGGAAGCACATTTTACTGTGGTTATGCATTTTCATTCAGTTGGAGATTTGTTTTTTGTTTTTGTTTTTTTTTATTAAAAACAGCACGTTTGTGGACGGGATTCATTTTGTCTGTTCTGGGGGGAGAAAAAGTTTTAGAAAGCAGTGCTCTGATAAAGGTTGCGTTTGTCTTTTCTAGCTCGGTCCAATTCATTTGAACTTTACGTGGTACAATAAAACAGAGAAAAAAGTCCTGCTGCTCAGCCTGGCCTTTGTGATGCTATCAGGCCCTCGACTGGGTCAAAGGTTCAGCACATCTTAACCCATTGGGCTCTACTTTTGTTGAACTATGAACAAGCACCAATTAAACCAAAAATGAGCATTTACATGTTTGCTATTCTGATGTCCAGAGGCAAAATTGGTGGCCAGTACACCTCCATGCAAATGAGAAAGAAAGGGCAGGATGAGTGTTTTATTAGCAAGAGGCATAATGACAGTAGGAAAAAAAAACAGGAAATTAAGTTTGCCAAAAATCCCTATATCTGTTTATGTATTTTGCAGGTCCCAGGCACTGTCCACAGTAAGACCTTTAAAACAACCCCTGAGTCAGGGAGAGCGTTATAGTGGTGTAAGATGGCATTTATTTATTTCAAATAGAGTTTAAAATTAATTTACATTGACAGTTAAATATACAGCAGTAGTGTTGCTGTATAGCACAGAAGAGAGGGACAATTTCAAATAGAATTTGGGGGTCAAATCATGTTGGTGGTGGAGAAGCTGGTCCAGACACCACTATATGCCGACCCTAAATCTCCAGTGGATCTCACAAGATGTAGACCTAATTTATTGCGTTGTAAAGAAAAGAAAAAAAAACACACAGCAAAAGGGGGAAAGAAATCGTATGGCAGTTGTTTCTGCCCAGTACACATGATTGATTTACTCTGCTGCCCCATTTAAAGCCAAGTGCCAGCATCACAGGTTGTGACACAATACAAATTAAAACCAGTTTGATATTAAAACAACAGACAACATATATTGTTATAAATGCTCTAGATGAAGATATGATCATTCATTTAAAGTCAACATGATCGTGATTATTTATGGATTGTCCATCCCAAACTCTAGTGGATTAAAAAGCCCCCTACTTTGAGTACACATTGGAGGGTGTAACCTGTTTTAGTAAGTACACATAGGATTCCAGTCAGCAATCAACCTCTCGCCCTCTTCACATCTGGAATTAACATGTGTCTTAGGTGATCCCATCCTAAATGGACAGCTTTAAGTACATCAATTCACACCTGGCATTAGACTGTATCTCCACATGCATATAGATCAGCCACTTGTGATCTGATCGCACTCCCCAGAAAATGGAAATAAACGTGTCCAAAATTTCCATTTGCAAAGACCACATTTTTTTCTAAGCGGCGGGAGGTTGCAATATATTCAAAGACCAAGAAGACCTTGCAAAGACCTTGGTGCAGGGCCACTCAAATGGAAATCAGACAGTGTGTTTTGAGTTCGATTTCACAAGAATCCAAAATCTTACACTTTAATACGGGTGGTGGGAATGTCTATGCACTTCGGCAGCCCAGAGGACATAAGTTGAATAAGCGTTTCTTCAATGTGGCCCAGGACACATTCACATAGGTATTCTGTAAAAAACATTACGCAGTAAAAGTTCAGAGGCGGAATCAGGGGACAGATTCATTCAGCCTCTAATGTGTCAGCAGTGGCAGTAGCATAGCCAAAACAAACTGAGGCGATGTTATGCCAGAGCTGCTTGGTGCAGTTTACCATACAACTACAAACAGTGAAGACTTGAGCCTTAGTTGTGGCGCTAATGCTGAATTTCTATGTAAAAGGGGCTCTGGTCTCTCATCTTATTTCTTGCATACAGTACCGTGCAGCACCATGGTTGCGTTTCTGCAAACCTGCAGCTGTCAATCAGCTCATGGTGCATGGTTCCTTTACAGCAAACCCTCTTTTACACCAAAGCTCCTGTATTGAGGGCAGAGGGTCCCCAGGGTGGTGGGCTGTGCTTGTGCCCAGCCCCCATACCAAGCTGCGACTACAAACACACACATGCATATGCAGTGGGTATATCATGTCCCATTTCCTTGCCTGCCAGCTTCAATGTGTGCATTTGTTGTTCTTCTCATTTGCAACAGTTGTACTCCTCCTCCTGGTTGATATGTGCCCAGTTCTTCATCATTGTGCAAAGCAGAGAGGCAGGACGAATATCTGAGCAAAAACCAACGTTCCTCGACGTCCAAATTTGTCTCCACGGCTGTGGCAATTCATCACAGGGAGCAAGCGTTACACTCCCCTCAACACACACAGGCATATACACATAAATAGAGATAACACAGAAAACAAGCAAAAAAGGAGCAGATCAATCTATTGCAACCTGAAGTGTGTTCCTTCATGTGTAGTACTCCGTTTGACTCCAACCCACAAGAACATGAAACGGCTTGTGTGCCTCAGGAGGCAAGGAAAAAGAAACCCACTCAGATCTCCCGCCTCAGGAATATATGGGAGCAAAAACAGTCCAATTTTACACATCAATCAGAAGTAACTCAGACAGGCCGTGACAGAAAACCGCTTTATAGAATGTAGACAAGAAGTACTTTCAGACAGCCTAACACCAAAAATCTTAACACATATTTATATACTCACACCCACATGCTCATAAACTTAGAGAGAGAGAAAGAGTGAGAGAGACAGAGACAGAGAGAGAGAGAGAGAGAGAGAGAGAGAGAGAGAGAGATATCACAGAAATGTCACATGGATAGCAATGGAGGAGAAACACATGGCAGAGGAATATTAGTCAAGCTAGTAGCTGTGAAATGGGTTTGAAACAGTCATTCAGCTTGTGAAAGGTGGTGGTGAAGAGGACGTGGCGAGAGAACAAAGACTATAGAGAGGACTGGGGCAGTGAGGAGTGGTATCCCAGCTTTGGCAGTAGAGCTACTGATTGGTGCTTTGATGTGCACAATTCGCCTGCCTATTTCTATTCTGCTGAATCTGGGATCAGAGCTCTCATGACAGGTGTGCAATGTGCGAGACTTTTTGCATTAAATTCCACCCAAAAATTGTGAAGACACTCTCACAAGCCAGTCTAGGCCTTACTGATGTCTATTTGAAGCACAGTAAGACATCATGGCAGCTCTACAGTTAGCGCATACGCTCACGTTTAGTGGTGAAAGAAAGCAGGAATTGAGCTCTACTATGTCAGACTGTCCTCTTAGTTCTGAAACAAGCACATTAAAATATGTGGCTGAATGGACAAATATAGATGCGTACAACTCGGATCAACTAAAGGTAAAAGCTGAAAGGTGTTTACTCAACCACAAAACAGAAGAATAAACTCTGGGAGTGGAACCAAGGCAAAGCTAAACGTCCAACTCTGGGGAAAGGCTATAGTTACCCTCCTGTCTGTAGTGAAACTTCAATCACCATCTATTTAATCAGAGTCTGTTCAGACCGGCGTTTTCCATTGTCTGGACATGTGGTCCATCTGTGCGTAGATGTCTACCCTCTCTTCAGACACTAACTAATGCCTCCCGCCACTTCACTCAACAGGATGTGGCACTCATCATCAGGACAATAACCCCGTTGAAGCAGAGGTGGGTCTGAGAAAGGCAAGAAATAGGGTCAATTGGGCTGGGATGGAAAAGCTAAGGAGAGAAAATCACATGCCTGAGTGCAATGAATGCAAGCCGACCACTGTGTTCCCTTGGACACTTAAAAGGCAATCGTGCAATAAGGCTAGTCAGTCCCCTCTCTCTCTCTATTGAATACCTTCAGTTGCACTCGACTGATAGTTTGAGCAGCCACGCTGTTCACTGGACAATGAACAGGGATGTACAAATGACAGACAGCATCACAGCCAAGATAATAAATATTGTAATAGGTCACTGTTAATCATCCTTGAAGGGTTTAATGATAACAATACTTATAAATATCACAGTTATCAGGGCATAAAACCAACGATCTGTTGATCTTTACAAATCCAGAAGCGATGGTAAAAAAAATCCAATCTAATAAAATCAAAATCTTATTGAATCTTAACCTTGATACCAAGTTAGCCATTTTCTTTGTGATATGGTAGTATAGCTTTACCTCTCAAGGGCTCCAGAAATTATTCAAAGTCAGCCAGTCTGACAAAATCACAACTTTTGGTGGTGCACTTTATGATGAGGGGTGACAAGAAAAGATTGCTTAAGAAGTCACAGGCAGAAAAGGTTGGGAATTAATATATTAAAGGCCATCATATTGAAATCTTACTATTTACAGTTTACCTGCTCTATTGTAGGGTGTTCTGGTCTTACAAAGTCTGAGTAAAATGGATTTCAAATAGAAATTGTTTACGGGCAGATGGCTCTGTAAAGGAAAGGGGAAAACATCAGCACTCTGAGTCAGTCCAAGAGAATGTAGCCAGTCAACCGTAACTGCTTTTTGCACATTCTGCACATGCTTCTATGGTAACAAACATCTAAAAATGTTGGCTATACTAATATATAACAGAAGCCATTTGGAATTTACGTAAACTGATCTAAACTTTTGTTTGAAATTCATTTTGTGTATTGGTGTTGACAAAATATAAATACAGTTACATTTCTTCAAATTCATGTTCTCAGATATTTTTTGCCTGTCTGTTGTAGATGTAAACAGACAATGGTTTGGTTACATGTTCGCCATGACAGCTAGGGATGCACGATATATACCTGACTGATAAGTGATTAGCCCGATGTTGGTAAATGTATACTAATAGCTATTAATCTGAATTGGTGAAATTCTTATGGATAAATGGAGCTGATAATATGAGGCCTAATTGCTTTCACTGACTTAACATGAACATTATTTCCATTCTTTCCCTTTCTTACCCTCAGGTGAGCAAAAACCACAGAAAAGGATGGCTTTACTCTTCTTATGCTATCTAAGAAATATCTTATTAGAACATACAGTATGCTCCCACCTGCTTTTTCTATTTCTTTTGTACGCCCCTCCCATGTTTTTAGCATCTTTGCATGCAGGGTTGCATCTCTAGCTGTTCTTCTATTTGATGTCTTAATAGTTCATCGCTTGTAGCCATGTAGGGAATGTTAAATAAAGCTCTGATGTGTAATTTGTCGCTCCACAAACATTCCCGCTCCTGGCCTACCCTGGGAGTTAATGCAACAGATTTGTCATACACAAGCCAGGCACAGCTAGAGGAGGAGGGAAAAAAACACCTATTCAATCTGAATTTCAATCTCCATAGGGCTCTATGCAAATGCATGCAAGCTGATGCTCTCGTTCTCTCAGACTGCCAGAACACACAGTGCGAATGACGAAACCAGGCTGCATATTATAGAGTAGGTAGAAGCCCAGTCTGTGGCACGTAACAGAGACAGAGGAAAATGAGAAGGAATCCGGGAGGACCTCACGTTTCTGGAATACACAAGCAGGCAAGGCTAGGAACTAAACTAAATACAGATACCTGTAGCAGGCAAAGAAGCTAAAATCCATTTTGATCATTTCCTCCAGGAAACCCCCCCCCTTCCTACCCCTGTCTCTCATTGCTGTGCCCTTCAGCATAATGTGGAAATGCAGCCTCTCTGGGGCTTTTTAGAGAATTGATGGATAATCAGATGATTACACAGAAAATCTCCATTGAGGACAATCCTCCCTGACAAACAAAGAGAAAGCTCTTTAGTTAATAAATAGGCTGAGAGACAGACAGAGTGAGACTGTCGAAGAGAGAGAGAGAGAGAGCGAGAGAGAGAGAGAGAGAGAGAGAGTGTGAATAAATCCTGTCCTGGGTTGGCAGCACAATGCCAAATCTGTATGACATATTCATTTCATCCCAACAATCTGTGTCTATGTGTGTGCATCTGTATGTGTGCATGTGTGCGTGTACATTGCCAGAAACATCACTTCTTGGGGATGTCACTGAGTTTGCCTTCAGCTTTATCTTAATTTGAGCGTATCTAAATAAATTTCAAGCTCTAGGCATATTTGTATAAGCCTTTCTGACAAAATTTGGCTGAAGTTTATTCTCATAATTTTCTTATTTCCGAACTTCTTTTCCGAAATAGTAAAGTTTAAAGTGAGACACAACTCAGCACACAAGCACGTGGGAAAGAAGTCCAAGCTGTCAATCTGGATGAGTTACAAACAAAACAAGCATGAGTCATTACAGAGAATCCGGACAGTGCCAATAAAACCACCAAAAAATCTATTTTATTGGTTTACAACACTGGGACAAAATATTAGTCTTGTAATTACCTTTCTTTGACACCAATAAAGACAAAAAACTATTTGAATGCTAAAATGAAAGCAATCAGATCTACATATGTATTCACCCTGAGGCAGCACTTACAGCATTGATTATGTGGGATAGGTCTTTGTCATTTTTCAATATTCGCCCTTTTCTGGCTTACAAAACTGCACAGACTCTGTCTAGTTGCATGGCATCTGTGAGTTAACACCAATTTTCAAGTCCTGCCACAAATTCTTGATTTGATTGTGGTTTGGATTAGGATTAGGCCACCCCTGAGCCAAGTTAAAGTTCTCCTAAAAAGTGCAGCAAAAATGTTATTTCATTTTATTTTTTCGAAGGATTTCTCCAAATTCTACTGCATTAATTTTACCTTCTACTTTCCAAGCTATCTAGGGCCCTCTGCAGTGAAGCAAGAGGTTGCCACAAGCCTCCCTTATAAAAAACACAAGAACCCATTCAACACTGGCCTGTCACTGGTTGTTCTTTTTTGGCTTTAACTGTGTAGCTGATATTTTCAGATAACCACAGCATGACAGAGGGTGAATTACAGTAAACACTGCTTGACTAACACACAGCACATAACCAGTCCACCAGAATCCTGTTCATTAATTTCAACTGGACATGACCCTTTGTTTGGATGAGCCCAGCACTGTAAAACGTCAGTGGCTCTGTGGTAAATGGTGACAACTAAGGGATGTCAAGAACAGAGTGAAGCAAAAAGGGAGAGGTTTGTGATATGCTTCAGCCAAGAGAGGCCTTGGTTTGGCTAGATTGAACATCCATGGCAGTACTTTGGCCTGGTGGTTCTCTACTTGCACTCTAATGTCTACAGGAGTGCTACAGTGGCTGGCATACTCATGGAAACTATAGATGCTGGTGCAGGGCTGGGACTGCCAAGCTCAACTGCTCTGCCAACCTTGACTTTGGCATTGGAAATAGGTCTGGAGGCTGCTCTGTTGAACAAGTTTCTGGCAACAGCAGCACTCCAAAGGGGAAGGAAAAAAACCTCCCCCCAAAAATCCAACTGGCAGTTGGAACCAGATGCTCTGGCATAAGGTAGACATTGCCTTCTTCATAGCTATGCCTGAACCTGCTTGGTAAATAGAGATATCATTCTAGCTACTTTATCTGTGAGGGCCACAGCAGTGGACAATGTTTGAATACAGCACATTGAATACGTAAGAGTCATAACAAAAACTCCCTTCTCATGTACTGACAACTGTAAAATACAACTTAAAAACATATAGTTAGTCTATTTGTTAATATAGCATGTGAGACAGTAGTGGGGAAGCCAGCTTGTGTCCCAGGTTCAAATTCTTTGCCAGATAAATCTTGGTAGGGAAAGTAACATGCAGGCGCTTGCCCCCCTCTCATTATCACCACTTAAGTGCCCTTGAGCAAGTCCCTTAACCCCAACTGCTGATGATTCCACATCTTTTTTTTTTTCCTTGAAACTTCGAAACTTTACATAATCAATCAAAACAATCTCAGTAACAGCAGATAAACATTAACATAAAGCAACAGTACTCAAAAGGTTTCTGGGTAAAAGTATTAATCTTACTGTCAAAGTGTAAGACCAAAATCTGTGTAACGAACATGACAAAAGGACACGTAAGCAGATGTTTGTACCAAAAATGTGCTAAACGACGCATTGGACAGTGTTGGCGGAGCTATGTTGCTTCAGGTACCAGTGAGACAAGAAATAATTTCCGTAAGTTCCCTTTAAATCACAGATCGATGAGTTTAAAGGGTTAGTCAGCAACAAAAACAAATTTAAATGAGATGATTACAGGATTTGCATCCCTGGAAAGTATCATGGTGACAATTATTTCCTGTTTTGTTGCAATTGCAGGGTAAAAACTAGAAACAAGGCAAGGTAATACTCCAGGGACGCGTGCTTGCCATGTGAAAAATTGAGCAGGGTACAACTTCTGTGCTGGGCTAAACAGCAGATGTATGACATTTTACTCCGTGCAAACCACATACCCCGATGTCTTATATTCATATCATCTTATTATACTCCCATTTTTAAACTTAATGGATTAAAGGGGGAAAAGAGTAGTTATGATACGGCCGATTTGTTTTTAATAACATCTGAGCACCAAAATTGTTGCATGTGGCTGAGTTCAAGATGTGTGCTTTTCAACATGCAATGTTAAAAGTGAATGTAAAGGTACTGGCATGAATTGTAATGTCAGATTATTACAACTTCAACCATCACCCACACAGACTGAACTGTGGTTACAGAGGCTCTCCATGAACCCGTTCACCTGGTCATTTTAGCAACCCACCATCCTGCCAGAGTGCTTTGCAGTAATACACTGAAAACCTACAACTCTGACGAATTCCATTCTGGGTTGGCCCTGTGCGCTAACCTCACAAGAAGGGTCGAGCAAGAGGTGAATGCCTATACTCGGATCAATAACCAATCAATAATCACACATCACCCTTTCAATACCAAGACTGAAATTAGCAGAGTGCTACACTTCCAGAACATCACCTGGTTAAACTGTTCACAAATCAGCAGAAGGCAACAAAATGTAAATCTTGACACAGAGAGTGTTTACATGAAGTTCACGTCTAGTCTGATAATGTGATCGGCTTGGGTCGTCAAGGAATTGCGTAAAACCTGCAAACGGCTTGCACCTGAAGAAGGGAGGAGCCGAGCACATAAAGGGGCAACTCACCGAGGGTGTTCTCTGGCTCGGCTGCCTCCACCTCTTTACTACCGCTTACATTCAGACATGCTTCCAAGTGAAATAAAACCCTTTGATTTTGCACTTTTGTGTGAGCGAGCTTCCTCTGTTGTTACAAGCCTGAGCCAACTTTGTAACAGTTGGAATTATCTTCATAAAACTTTCAGCGTGCGTCCCTCCAGATTATTTTCTAAGAAACAACCATTGTGACATTTTTTACCATGGTAAATTTAATTCCTTTAATTTAGTTAACGCCTTATGCTTAGTTAACTTGTCTGTAATGGCCATAGAGGCAGCCATAGAAATAATATAAGTATGCTCTTCAAATCTAGAAAACTTGATGATTGACTTTGATAAATTAATTGCTCACAAATTAAAATAAAAAAAAAAACATCCAGACTATGATTACAACAGGGATTACACAGATGAGCGACTTTGAAAAAAAAAAAGAAAAAATCCAGAATGGGTAATTTTATGTATTAATTATTTGCGGCAGCACTTAATTAATCATTCGACATAAGCACAACTGTTTTCTGTGCAGAAAGAGATAAATACTCCATTGTGAAAAAATGGGTGTCTCCGCTAAATTCATTAAAATGGAACTTGTGTTTACTTGATAAATGAGAGTCATTGTCGTTGAATGATCTCTTACACCATTTGATCCCAGATTGATTTAGCACACAGCTCCCTGGAAAGGGCTTAACGATGCAAGAGTTGACAGGCAAAGCAGATTGAATGGTGTCTACCTGCGTTGACTTCCAGCAACCTCCTCTTCTTCTGCTGTCTCTCCTGCTTTTCACGCTCCGCCTTTTCCTTCGCCACCCGTGCTCTTCTCTGTTTCTCCTCCGACTCCCTCCGCTTCAGGTTCTCCTTCAATGCTTGCTGTGGGGGGGGAAGAGATAAAGTGAGAAAAAGACAAAAAGAAGGAGGAGACAGGACTGATTACTAAGTGGGGTTAATTACAGAAGTGCTCAGTCTGTCAAAGGCAAAGGCAGCTGTCAAACCCCACAGATGTCTTTATCAGGCACCACTTAAGTCAGATGAAGCTTCTATAGCCGGCCTTTGACACCCAACAACTTCAAGCAATTTCACTGTGGCAGACGGATTTCCAGTGTTGGAATACAGTAATGAGAGTTTGCGGCACACTTCCGTTATCTGGATTATTTGAAGTAAGCTGGTCATTAGGTGCATTGCAAAATAAGATATCAGGGACTTCAGGCACAAGAAAGTCACAAGAGTGAAGGAACAATGACCTAAAGACAGGAAGAACGCTGCAGATCTTAATAGATTACATTTCAAGTCCACAGCTAGGTTTTAATTGCTTTTTAGGTATAACCAGCCAACTTTCCGGCATATACTTGACAACCCTGAACATGTATTTAAATTAGATGAGTTTATGGTTACACTTTCCAAAAAAGTCCAATCACTGACTGAACCAACTGTCTTGCACTTCTACACTGTCTGCACACGTCCAGTGCAAACGAAGATCATGTGCCTGTGATTTTCTCTTTATCATTTCAATCTTCTGATTAGAGTGACTATCACATCATAGCAACTATCATGATATTGTTCACAGAAATAATTTTTATTGTTAAGGGATAATGTAGTGCGACTCAAATTATGTTCCGCAAAGAAATAAGAGCTCAAACCGTACATTTTTTTTTTTCAGGAAATGCTTTTGGCAAACTCCAATCAGGAGTTGACAAATTAATAATGCGCAATTATTATTATAAAACCTTTAACTTAATTTAACTGAATTAATGGTTAAAATAGTCACCAAGTACTAGTTTTAATTTCTGTGCCATGGTCCCTTCTTTAAATCGAATTCATTCAGATGGCTCAATAGCAATTGGCCTGCAGCTTGTAACAATGCATGGCATTCACTGTTGAAATACAAGGGTAGAGACTGGAAGAGCTTGTACAACATTTATTGAGACTGCAAGCAAGAACTTGCTGGCTCCTAGTAGTTCCCGGGACAGATATGTCTTGGAAAATTATTGACATTTTGCTCAAGACAAAGTAGCCAAATTCTCAACTCGACAAAGTTGTCACTAATTCCATTCTGCCCGCCTATGAAGAATTATTTTATAGGTATACTGTCCACTGTACATCAATGCCTGCAGGCACAGGCTCTATAATCCCTGTGCCAGAGGGCTGTTAAACTCATGCGGTGGTGTCGATAGCTCACTAATGCCACACACAAGAGACGGGCCGTATATGTGAGTGCTAGCGTGATTGCCATCCTGATCAATAGCCAGTCATTTAAAGCAAGGAAGTCTGGGCTTTTATTAAACACCCAACTCCTCCTCCTCTGCCTCGCCTCTCCTCCTCCTGCATGATTCACAGTCGGGCTTGACAGGTAGGTCAGTGGAAGAATAATAATGTCAAACCAACATGAATGGAAACACATACACCCACTATGGGAACTGTGTAGTATATAGAAACTAAGCACAATAAAGAGGGGCAAACGCTTATTTGACAGCGTTTTATTAAGTCTGCATACAAGTGACCCTTGTTGGAAATGATATAGTCAACTTGAATTCAAAACAAATCAGTTTAGTCTCTTCAGTGTTAACAAGCAACTTGAAATAAAGGGAAACAGCTCCTCTCACAAACACTAATTTTAGGGGTACAACAGCATACAATTTTGAGTTGGTTTAAACTCTTCAAACCACTCTGAGTCAATGCTCTCATTCTGAGTTCTCTTCTCCAGAGTATGGCTGCATGTAAGCAGTAAAAAGCACCCCAACTGCGCAGCATATCCTATCCAGCAAAGGCTCAACCTCCTGTATTTCTTACTACAGACTGCAAGGAGATTTTTGTTTGCTGGAAGCTTAGCAGTCGTACTTTAAACAACAAACTTTCTTACATTAAAAGACAATAGCAGCTAATGACGCTGATGTGTACCACTCAGCAGGTTTGCAGCAGGAAAAAAAGGAGAGTGCTGAAGAAGCAGAGAGGAGAAGATGAATACCAAATGACTGAGACACACCGAAACTACTCAGAGCTCTATTTTTAAGCTATTCTTAAATGAAACCAAGTCCTCCACAAAATTAACTTTGATTTGATGGATTGAAACTGTCGGTTGCTCATGGCAACCACTGATTCACAAATGACTATATTCTTAATGGGCATCCAATCTGGTAAATTATGGGCAGAGAAAATGAGGAAAAAGAAAAGGGAAGAACAAGAGTGCTGACACGTAATACATTTTCAACAATTAAGTGATCCCAGGTTACAAGTACAGACAGCTGTGATGGATGCCTAATGTGAGCTTAGTCAAAACTCAGACAGTCCTTCCACTCTTCACTATCAAGCAGCTCTCTCATTAAAAAGCCAGATTCAATTACGAAAACAGAATGTAAACAGACTTGCACTTCCAACAACTAAACAGAGCCGTGTCTACCCTCAATACAAAACAATTACATACGAGCAGTGGTCTAGTCAGAAGTGAAATTTAGAGTCACTTTCAACAGCCTCATAGACGGGATTATTTACAAACCACATATTTTAGAAGAACAAAGATTTGTTTGTCTTCTGTCAAAAAAAAGGTAAAACAACTAGATGCCCAATAAACAAATTATGCATAGGACAACTGCACTTAACACATTTAGGCCAATAATAAGACAGCCAGACTAAGTTTGTTTGAACGTTTTATAACCTTTTAACCTTTTATTAAACAAGAGACAGCAGCTGTGCGAAACCACGCTTTGGTACAGTGGTGCATCAAAAAATCATCTGACAATGATGTTAGCATGCTGATGTTAAGTAGCCACTGTGTTTCACCTGTTCACATTCTGACTTTAGCAATGTTAGCATGCTAATACTTGCTAATTATTAAGTACAGCTGAGGATGATGGCAAACTATTTAGTTTTGCAGGGGAGTTATGTAGCCATTAAAGCAACAATACGTAGAAAAATGGCATGTTGTGTGATTTGGTGCTTCTAAGTGCAACACCACTGTCGTAAATACAAATCCCAGGTCTGTAACAATTTATCGGACGTGATGTGAGTGCTAACTATAAACAAAACTCACAACGTCATAACGATGTTATGTGTTTTAAGCCTGCATCTTGAAGAAAGCATGTATGTAACGCTGGGATCTTCCCCTCTCACTGAAGTTACATAGAGCAGAAGAAATTGATGTGGCAGAGTGGCTCTGACAGACTCACCATTCACCCTATTACAAGACACTGTACCATCATAATCATTTTGGTGCTGTTTTAAGATAATAAAAAGTCACATGAAATTGCTTTAACCAAATCAAATACATTTTTCAAATTGATTTTAGCTGTGTGGCCCAAAATCACAATCACAGTGCCTCAGTGGGCTTTAAGGACATCCTCTGTCCTTAGACCCTCAATTCAAGTGAGGAAAAACTTGGCATATTCATTCATTTCATTTTATAATTTTAACGGGGGAAAAAATATGGAAGAAATTTCAGGAAGAGCCACTGAGGAGTGATCACTCTCTCAGGATGGACAGACCAAGTTAACCAATTCAACCAAGTTATTGATGATAGTCATAGATAAAAGTTCAGTTGATACCACTTAACAGAATTCATCCTGAGACAGCCATGGAAGTCTGTTTAAAACTGTCCAACAAGCCTTGCCATAGTTGGCAAGTGATGTCATTAATAACCAAAAAATGGCAACTTACTGAAGGTGTTTGAAAAAAAGACAGGAGCTCACAACAGTCATCAGGATACATCATCCGACAACCATGAATGACCTGGTGGTGCTGCTCGAAGAATAGTCACCAAAGTGATTTAGAAATCCTCTAGAGACCTTGAATATTTGCAGTTTTATTAAAATGCTTTCAATAGTCATGAATATTTTCATTCATTTTTAATTTGAAAACATGTAATCTTGGTACCTCTAAATGAAAAGTCAGGGCACCAGAGTCAGTAGCATTTATCCTCATGAGACCATGAATATTTGTCCAAAACTTCATGTGAATCCATCAATTTTGAGACCAACCAAGCAAACAACATTGTCATTCCTAAAGTGATGTCACTAGCATAGCTATAAACAAGTGGCAGATGGTTTTAATAACATGGCTAGGCATGTCCACAGAGGGTGTCTGTAGAAGCAAAATGACATCTTATTTAAAACTGCACCCTTTACTGCTGCCAGCAGACAGGAAAAACAATGTCTAGTCAATAACGGGTCAATACAACAAGTGGGCCTGTTTTAGAGAGGATCACTCTTAAACTTCACAAAGAGAACACAACAGGAAAACAAGCAGCCAAAGAACATTACATCAAAACAACTTTGTTAAAACAAAAATGAAGATGAGCATAGCCAGAAAGGCCCTGTGGCCTCCTTAAATCACAGAACCAATTAGTGACAGAATAATATGAGAAAAGAGGAGTCAGTGTGGACATAAACTGAGTGACTAAAAAACAGGGAAAGTTTCATTTGTTTTTAAATCTTAATTCAACATTGAAGGCAAGGATCATCTAAGTATTAAAAATAATGAGAACTGTGCAAACATTGATTTTGAGCTAATACAAAAAAGGTGAAGAGTCATGTGATCGCTGCCGTCTGACAAAGCATTCATTTTTACTGTAATGTTGAGCTGGGGGAGGTGGAGAGGGAGAGAGAGAGACAGAACCAGCTCTCTGAGGAAATTGCCCTCCGCTCTCCTTCATCACTGCAGGTCTGCTTCCCCCTCCTCCTCTCCTGGATGTCCGCCATTAGACACGCTCAATTGGATTCCTGTCAGATGTGCGGCCTCGCCCTGGGTCTCCTTCCTACGGGTGACTGAGCATGCTGTATGTGTGTGTGCGAGTGTGTGTGTGTGTGTGTGTGTACGTACATCTTTGTGTGTGAAAAAGCTAAGCAGCTTTCCCTATAAAAAATTGCCAACACAAAATGACAGACGCACACAAACATGCACGCTCACACACACACTCACACACTTTTTTATGCACACTACAGACACACAGTTCAAGGCTCAGTTCGCTTCAGGCAGTGGTCTATAGACTGCACGCCCCTATTAGCATGGGCCTTGGCAAGGCAGGGTAAACGCTGACACAGATTTGACCGAGAGGTTACGGTGCTGAGGATTTACTGTATGCCTTCGTTCACCGACCTAGCCTTGGCTCTCCCAAGATATGTCTGTGTGATGTGACCATTTGAACGAATTGCTGAGGGTGTAAGCCGCTTACACCTTGACCTATCACAGGGGAATAAATAGCTACCTTGGGAGTTTTGACCATAATGCCGGTCTTTATAACACTTGGCTTGTTCACCTTTCACTGGCACAGTCATTAACTGTTATGTTTGGTCAGGACACAAAACCTTACTGCAAAAATAAAGCCTGAACCATGGAGCTTAAATATAAGGGACGACAGCTGCAGCATAAAATATAAAGTCTATATATTCTTCTCATTATTAAAAACTGGTATAAAATTAATGCATGGAACATGCTGAGGTTCAGTATGATTCACTCGGGGTCTCATTGCTTTCTAAACAAAGAAACTAGTGAACTGTGGCTATTTGAGTGAGGCAAAGACTCCCAACACAGAGAAGTCCTGGGATCAATAACATAAGTGAAAGTAAAGGAACAGCCAGGTTAAAAGCAAAGCGCCTGGGAATCTTTTTCTCTGACTGTGTGGTTATTTGTGCCTGTGAGGACTGTGCGGATATTGCAGTTAATTCAGTCTAAGGTTAAATGCCAAATACAGCAGCCAGCACATCAGGGTGTGTGACATCCAAGTGTTAGGGGGTGAATTCGATCATGTAAGAAGGGAGGAGGGCAGGAACAATTAAACATTTTGTGCCTCTAGGCAAAAAAAAAAAGGTGTATATCCTATGCAGCTTTGAAGGAAATCTATATACCTTTCTGTTTGTTTTTTCCTTGCCATCAGTGTTTCATATACACTACCGTTCAAAAGTTTGGGGTCACCCAAACAATTTTGTGTTTTCCATGAAAAGTCACACTTATTCACCACCATACGTTGTGAAATGAATAGAAAATAGAGTCAAGACATTGACAAGATTAGAAATAATGATTTGTATTTGAAATAAGATTTTACATCAAACTTTGCTTTCGTCAAAGAATCCTCCATTTGCAGCAATTACCGCATTGCAGACCTTTGGCATTCTAGCTGTTAATTTGTTGAGGTAATCTGGAGAAATTGCACCCCACGCTTCCAGAAGCAGCTCCCACATTGGTTGGATGGGCACTTCTTGCGTACCATACGGTCAAGCTGCTCCCACAACAGCTCAATGGGGTTCAGATCTGGTGACTGCGCTGGCCACTCCATCACCGATAGAATACGAGCTTCCTGCTTCTGCTCTAAATAGTTCTTGCACAATTTGGAGGTGTGTTTAGGGTCATTGTCCTGTTGTAGGATGAAATTGGCTCCAATCAAGCGCTGTCCACTGGGTATGGCATGGCGTTGCAAAATGGAGTGATAGCCTTCCTTATTCAGAATCCCTTTTACCCTGTACAAATCTCCCACCTAACCAGCACCAAAGCAACCCCAGACCATCACATTACCTCCACCATGCTTAACAGATGGCATCAGGCATTCTTCCAGCATCTTTTCATTTGTTCTGCGTCTCACAAACATTCTTCTTTGTGATCCAAACACCTCAAACTTAGATTCGTCCGTCCACAACACTTTTTTCCAGTCTTCCTCTGTCCAATGTCTGTGTTCTTTTGCCCATCTTAATCTTTTTCTTTTATTGGCCAGTCTCAGATATGGCTTTTTCTTTGCCACTCTGCCCTGAAGCCCAGAATCCCGCAGCCGCCTCTTCACTGTAGATGTTGACACTGGTGTTTTGCGGGGACTATTTAATGAAGATGCCAGTTGGGGACCTGTGAGGCGTCTGTTTCTCAAACTAGAGACTCTTATGAACTTATCTTCTTGCACAGTTGTGCAACGCGGCCTCCCACTTCTTTTTCTACTCTGGTTAGAGCCTGTTTGTGCTGTCCTCTGAAGGAAGTAGTACACACCGTTGTAGGAAATCTTCAATTTCTTAGCAATTTCTCGCATGGAATAGCCTTCTTTTCGAAGAACAAGAATAGACTGTCGAGTTTCAGATGAAAGTTCTCTTTTTCTGGCCATTTTGAGCGTTTAATTGACCCCACAAATGTAATGCTCCAGAAACTCAATCTGCTCAAAGGAAGATCAGTTTTGTAGCTTCTGTAACGAGCTAAACTGTTTTCAGATGTGTGAACATGATTGCACAAGGGTTTTCTAATCATCAATTAGCCTTCTGAGCCAATGAGCAAACACATTTCACCATTAGAACACTGGAGTGATAGTGGCTGGAACTAGGCCTCTATACACCTATGTAGATATTGCACCAAAAACCAGACATTTGCAGCTAGAATAGTCATTTACCACATTAGCAATGTATAGAGTGTATTTCTTTAAAGTTAAGACTAGTTTAAAGTTATCTTCATTGAAAAGTACAGTGCTTTTCCTTCAAAAATAAGGACATTTCAATGTGACCCCAAACTTTTGAACGGTAGTGTATGTTCTTCAGCATGTCACAGATGTTCAAAGTTAAAATGGCGAAGCTCCTCTCGCCCACAGAAAAAACTGCTCCTGAAACACCTGTAACTCACATCATGTCACAGAGTCACACATTTACATTATTTATGCCGAGTGGCTTGTTTGACATGTGTTGTTGTTGTTAGCAGTGCTGGGTCAGGCATGTGTGAACTGACCAATCAGAGGAGACTGTTCGCAATGGAGGACAGGAGTGAACCCAGAGTATTTCAGTAAGAAGGGGGAACACAGTGCTGCTGTAGGAGAAAAGTGGTGTGTTTATTGAGCATTTAAGCATGTAAACCTATTCTAGCAGTAACCGGAAATAAAATTATTAACCTAAACTGATCATAAGCCTCCTTTAAATATGGTTGCAAGATCAACTGTACTTGCAATGCCCCACAGTTTGGCATTTTGTTTCATTTCTACCATACCATATTGCTTAAAAAATACTGAACCTCCAAAGACTGACAATTGTTAGTTTATTGGTCATGTAGAATTAATAAGGATATAACAAACAAAAGAGTAGACATATTTAAAATCTCAAAAATCTCTTGTCAGATTAAGAGCTGTGTATATACTGTGTACAGGCAACTGGAAAAGTTTACATTAGGCACAACAAAGTGTTACTACAGAAGGGTGAATTTAGGAGAACAAGAAAGAGCCCAGTCCAAAACTGCATATCATATAAGGAGCACCAATTTATTGACCCAACATTGGCATTGGCAGATATTCACCTTGTAGACTGCTATTGGCCTATCTGCGCATAAACAGACATGTACTGACAGCATTGGTTTGTCATGTTTATCTGATGTGTCACATTACTGGCACATTTAAAAGCTTTTGGCTTGCAAATACCTTGCCACCCGTTTGCAAGGCTAAAAAGGCTTTTGAAGCAGTTACTTTCCAAAAGAAAAATCCTTTTCGTCATGTAAAAAAAAAAGGTTATAGTAAAAGTTGTTTCATAAAATCTATGGCTCAATGTTACTAAAATGTCACAGAAGAGGAAATAAAACCATCAAGAACAAAGTCAGGGGTGGAAATAACTAATTATACTTACTGTATAATTAGTATACAGTTATTATACTGCCTGTTGCATTAAACGTGTTAGATCCTGAGTTTGTCCCTGTCGAGGAGGCACTGGACCAGCTCCCCATTATAAAAGGTTAGATCCATAAACCTACAAGAAGTTACTTTACAATCAGATTTAAACAGAGCAGTTTAAAAAACTGCTTTTTCTTCTAAAATCACCTTCCTGTAGTGACACTTCGTTGTGCCTAAGGTAAACATTTCCAGTTGCCTGTACACAATACCCAGCTCTTAATCTGACAAGAGATTTTTGAACAGTTTTAAATATGTCTACTATATGTTGACTCTTTTGTTTGTAATATTAAGCAGTTAAAAAAACTGCTAAAGCTGGTAGTAAGGAGACTTGCCTAGCTTCTCAGTGCCTGAGTCCCAAAGTCTACCCCGCTTTCTCTTGGCCTCAGCTCAGCAAAGCTTCTATTGATTTAACATTTTTCATTCATTCGTCATTAAGCTCCTGAACTTTAATATATCCAGTAGGCAAAGCTTTGCGATATTTCAGAATCATTTCAGGACTATGTATGATGTCCATTACTTGTATTTGTGTTTGGCAGGAGCAAATGGATCTCAACTTTTCTGACAAACATCAACTGTCAAAAAGTAACTTATACTCATAATTGTGTTGTGAGAAGAATACATTGTACTTTGTTACTGTACTGTACATTTTCTTTTTTACTTCATCAATGGTGAAATGTTGTGGCTTCTTTCTTGTGACAAAAGTACTTATTGTAAGTCACTTTGTACAAAAGTGTCTGCTAAATTCCTGAAATGTAAATGTAAATGTACTGTGCTGTAATTTCAGTGCATCTCTAGCCTCCTTCACCTTATAATGCTATTTCTGACCATGAATAAATCATAGAAAACATTCAAAGTGCCAATCAAAGCTTGCAATAGATGAGAATCTCTACTTTCTCAATTCTGAGCTTAACAAAAAAAGTAGCAATGCACCTCCACTACTCTCCCCAGAAACTACACAAATGTAAAGACAAATCTTTGGAGTACAAGACAATCTAAAGCATAACTTATGACTATGCAGAAAAAAAGGCAAAGAGGCATGAAATCCATCTGTGTGTATGAGGTAGATATTAAGTTGGGGGGCAGGGCAGGAACTTTAGTGGGCTAATTAGCTACTATTATCTGTTGCACCCAGTGGCCTGTGCCACTAATCCTGCTGATTAAACACAGTGGGTCTCCACAGCGCCACAGCTCACAGTAGCACCAGACTGATAAGGCCACGGAGCTTAGTGATGACATAAACGTCTGGGTGGGACTGGAGTACACAGGACTGGCACTGTTCTGCTTTTTATTATACCACAATGATGTGGAAAACAGCCGAGGTTCTGTGTTGACACGTGAATAAATGAAGAAAAAGCGTTATCAAAAATGATTTAAAATTTAAAAACAAACAATTCTCATGTCTTGTGCTCTCTGGTACACACGGTTGTTCACGACAAGATGCAGCATTGTCAACCACTTTCTTTTTTTTTTTTAAATGAATGGACCAGCTCTCATGGCAAAATGAATCTCCAAAGCTAGACAACAATATTCAAACTATCACTTTTTTAGATGCTGTTCATGGTTTGCTAACCTCAGCTTTGTATAACACACAAAAAAAGTAATAAAACAGGGTTATTTCCTGAGACTAATGAGAAAAGACGAACATACATGCAGCTCAAAACAATTACTAATCAGGCCTTTAAAATGGAATTAATTCCAAATGAATAGGCACGCCATTTTATCAAATTCCTCAACAAACAACAAAAACATTTCTGGCACATGTCATTTAAGCTAAACTGTGATACCGATCATTCTTTTTATATTATACATCATGTAATCATCAAATGATTTTCTGTAATGAAAAACATATCCAAGTAACGCCAATCCCACTGAGACTCAACATCAGCTAGCCCCATCTGGATCAAATATGAACATTGCAATCTTTTTTCACTTCCACACAACATGCTCAAACCAGCCTTCATGTTTCTCCTCTGGGTCTATCTATAGCACTGAATACTCACAGTGAACATGGAACGGAAGTTGCAGAGATCAGTGAACAGCTCCTCCACCGAGGTCTTCTTGGGATCGACGGCAAAGTACTCCAGCACGTTCTGATACAGCGTCTCCATATTGCTGTGCATTATCACCAGCTTGCCATACTGCTCCCGTGCAACCTTGCTGAAGCTGTGAGGGGTTGCTGTCAAGGTCAACATCGCTTCTATCCCGCATTCATTGTTCATTAAAATGTTGTGAGAAGAATATTCCCCCATTTGACAAGATATCAATATCTAGGGGAAAAAAATGAAAGAATTCACATATGTTGCTCTAAATCTAAAGTTCTAAAGGATCTAAAGCTCAGTCAGTGGTAAACTGATGTTGGCATTCAGAGCTCTGATACCGTCAGTCAGGTTACTAATAAAGTGTGTTTGTTGCTTTGACCCGTGCAGCCTACAGCATCAGTGACTCAAATCTTGTTTGTTGGTTTATTTTGACATGCACAATATTAACTGCAAATAAAAACACATATGAAGAAAAACTACAATAAATAAATGCATTCTACTCTGAAAACAAAGTCTCGAGAATTGCTGCCATGGATGTCATGCACCACTCCAATTTTAACTGCACTCAGACTTTCAATTATTTTTACTTCAACCATCTCTGCCACGGTCATTTGGAAGCCAATCCAATCTGATTATAATTCAGGGTTCCTGCACAATTTCATTTTCAATTCTGTATCTTTCCAGATTTTTCAGACCTTATTTGACATCAGAGTACAGTTAGTTATTATGTGAATACACTGTTTGAAAAACAACATTTAACTTTGTACATTCTGTTTTTATATGCCACTCCTATGCAGAAAGCTGGGCGACGTTCCACCATCCAAAGATCCCTAACAAATGAAGGGGTAAACTAGCTGGTATAATCATCTTAGTGTCCCTCAATATTGAATGAATTGTCATGTTATTGTACCTATCCATATTTGTCTCATTTATATATAATAAAGTTAATATAAGTTAGTTATTTTTTCACAGCTTCAGTGCTGCCTTGTTCATTCAATACGTCCATGGAAATTACAAAAGCCACCAAAAAGGTACATTTTCCTTCCGCAGAAAAGATGGTCCATGAAGCTTTCTGACAACTAAAACACTGCGTAACTCATAAATTGTTAAACATTTAATGTTTGGTTATTCATGTTATTTTGTGTTGTATGTCGCATAAATTGCTGTATTTCTTTCAAACTATCTTCATGCCTTGTTTTTTCACAATATCATGACTGATAATTAGTCTCATCAAATTCCACACATTTTTAAACTATGTAGGAAGTTTGTGACTAATGAATAAGCCCACAGATTTTTACACATTTTTACATTCAATGTTCATCTTTTTTTAGCCATACCAAAATTAGCTTTTGTTGTGGAACATGTCTTTGCACATAAAATGTCCCTAGCGTAGTGTCAAGAGCTCATCCTCACAGATGCGGATGTCTGTCACAACACACAGAGGTCGAGCAAATATTGCTGCTTTTAAGATTGCTTGTACAAACTGACCAAAACTGACTAGCATGGAAGATTGAAGAGCATTTAAAGGTCCTCCTGGTTAAACTAAGCAAAGCAAAAGGACAGTTCTGCTATGCTGGTAGGTTTGTGTGGCTGAGGACAAATAGGTAATAGCTGTGTCAACATAAGGTGTCAGTGTCAGAGCAAAGAGAGGTGGAAAGCGAGAGCGCCAACACACATCCCACACTCCGAGGGCATGCTGTTAAACAAGTCTACAGTAAGTCACAACACACTCAATCTGGAAATCTAGCAAGCATGAATTTACTGATCAAAAATGATTTGATATAAAAGCTGCATCATTAGCTCTTTCGTGTTCGTAGTTCTGTTTTCTGAAGCACATCGGATAAAGGTGCTTTCCACATGATGACACTGCTCAACAAAAATCTAAACTTTTGATGCACAAGAAAATAAAATCTGAGTTTGAAACTGTTGGAACAAATCTGCTTTTTTGGAAAAAGTCTGGGCAATTGTCTGTGTAAATCAATGAAAAGAAAGAAAATGATTTGTCCCTCACTAGCAGGCCTGCAAATGACCCCAGCATCCTTGTCTCATGGCAGATAAGAAGCAACAGTGTCTGTGTGGTAGCACAATTATGTTGGCAGCATCACTGGCTCCTATTGTGCCCCTTCATTATAGCTCAATTGATGCACCTATTTGACGTCTGGCCTCCGCTGAATCTGGCCGGGGATGGGACTACCTATTCACAGCTGGGTAAATGCTGTTCAATGGGCACTGCTCTCAGATTGACTTGTCAGTAATATCTTTCCAGGGCAGGAGCTTGGGGGAAAGAGGCACGAGGAAAGCGTGAGCAGGTGATGGAAGGCAACAGAGAGCAAGAAAAGAAAAAATAGCTGAGAGCCATGGTTGATAAGTATCATGGGGTGCAAAATATCTCACCTGACTTCTTCTCCATCTTAGAGAAAGTAGCGATCCACCGCAGCTCATTTTGAACAATTTCTGTGCTCCCTTGCTTTCTTACTGACCATATACTCCTTTCCCCTCACACTTCCTTCCCCCATCATTCATTTATTCATCCTGCTTCTGTTTTTTTTTTTTTCCCTCCTGTTGTAATCTGCCACCCACACAGGCTTAGCACACATTCATAAGTGTAACACTAGACAGGCACAGTAACTGCACACTTGAGTGGCACATGAAGTGATAATGGAATTTTCAATGTCACTATGTGTGACTGCAGGCATCTCACGTTTAGCTTTTAACTGTAGAGTTTGCTTGTTGTGGTAACAGATGCTGTCAGCACACTTCACCAGTTACAGGTGGAGCTATGATGTCTTACATTTTAACGTGATTGTATCACCTGTCAAGGGGTTGAAGAAAATAAACAGTAAATCCCTCTTTGTCTTTGATCAAGTACTTTTAGAAAGACGTGATGTATGATGTGGATGACTGGACATCTTCATAAACACAACTGCTACGCTCATTAATGTCAGTTTTGTGATTTAGGATAATTCAAAGCAACATAATGTAAAAAATAGCTATTGGTTCTCAGTGGTCTGACGTGAATGTCCACAAATTAATACGAGAAACAAACCAAAATGTATCTACATCACATTTTCTACTGTTTTGCTCCATTTCAGGTTTTCTGTCTGGAAAAATGATGCCACTGTCAGAGTGAAACAAAGGTATGTAAACACAGATTTAAACATTATTTTATAGACATAACGTACTGCTTAACTCCATGAACCAACTCCTAATAATCGCATAATATTAGTGGATGGAAACATAATGAAATTTTATAATACTAAGATAATAATAAACAATGTATCATAACATATATATATATAATGCTTATCTAACAATACAATACAATACAATACAATAATGTATATGGGGTTAAAACAAAAAAAGAAAGTTGATTTCTATTGAATCATGTGTCCCAATAACCTGAGCACAGTGTGGATTGTGAGGTTTGTATCTGGATGGCAGGGGTTGGCTACGACATCATACCACATTTTTATCAAGTATTTGGCACAGTTGAGCCCTGATCACTGCATGAAAAGTGGGATTTTCATCCCCGTAAACGCCCGAAAATCTCCCTAATTCAGTCTATCTACAGTGCTGCATACTGACGAAAATCCCACTTTTCATGCAGTGGATGATTGAATGTATACTGTCTAGCTGACATTTAGTTTTTGGTTTCAGTGAATTAAGATTTCATTTTAAATCTGATGGACCTCTTAATCACTGTTGCTAAGATCAGACATTTGGTGGAGTCCACCTGGCACTGGATAGCAAAGCTGTAAAAGACAGAGCTGTCAAATCCATTCTCAGTGAAGCTTCAGTCTTTCACTCAAGTTCACTGCTAACTACTACAGCACAAGCCATCAGTGCCCCAGCCCAAGGCTATTGATCAAAACTACATGAAGGGGGCTAGGTACAGGGTGTGTTATTGAACACATACTTACACCTGGTCTGAAACAGGCCTGTCAACTGCTACCTCAGCGGACAGTAAATAATTAACACTGCTGCCACACAGATATGGACAGTTGTCAGCATTGAACATGAATATCCTAAGTGGGCAAGGTAACAATGAAGAAAAATTATGTATTTATGCATTGGTGAATTAGCACTTTTGTTTCCTATTCATAAAATGGCAATTGAATTAAACATATTAAATTGCTCTTGTTCTGTCTGTGGGAACATGCAACAATGACTACTGCTGTGAGAGAGCAAGAGAGTGACAGAAAGACGAGGAAGGCTTTGTCTCAGTTCGCCCTCTCGAACCATTCCCCTCATTTATGACGTTGCCCTCAGTGTGAAGCCTCCTTTAGAACAAGAGCTGAAGGGGCACTGGCACAAAAAACGAACTATAGAGTGGGATGCCACTCTTCACTTGTTCACTACATCAACAGTGGAAAGAAAACATGTATGTGTACTGTATGCATAGGACCAAGACAAGCAGGACTTTCGGTGTCTCTTTTCTTTTCTGTTTAACAGCATATTATGCATTTTCTTCAACGATTCATGATGAATTAATAGTTTTGGGCGAAACGAAGGTATTAATACTGTGCGTCAAAATATGTCCACCAGTAGAGATTTGGGGAAAGCGTATATTCGGGACAGGCTGCGTAAAATAATCTGGTGGGCTAGATTGGAGTTCCCACTATTCAAGCCGCCATACAAGGTAAAATTATTGGGTAAGCAGGACTGCTTATCACGTTCTCATGTGACATGAGACGGATAGTTGGTGTCTGTCATACCCTCATACCCTCATACTCTCATTTGTGTTATTTTTACAATGAACTAACTGAATCCATGCTGGTATTTATGTATTTGCACCAGTTAACCTTAAAACCTGTTAAAACTTATTACAAATGGTTGCTCTTATCTGCTCTTATCTGCCTTCCATTTCGAAAGAATGCTAGTTTAATTGCCAAAGTCTCTTTACTTTCATTGTCTTATGTAAGGCAATTGATCTCTTTATACGAAAGCTCCAAATAAAGGCAGAAATTGAACAAATACAATGAAGCTACACTGTAGTTACCTTAAACCATTTCTTCACTGACTTTACCAAACAACTACTTTATCATGCTATATACCATGGCTGGGATATACACACACATTACTGTATGTAATGACACACTTTCAACACGCAACATAATGTGTGATTTAACCAAAATCGTCACTTTTACTAGTTTCACTTTTAGTTTTTCAATCCAGGTGGAAGATGATGTAAACTAAGGAAACACAGCATGAGTATTTAATTATGTGAAACGCTAAAGACATGTATTGTATTGGGTATATGATTAACCAAAGACTTGAGAGTACCTTCCCTTCATACAACAAGTTCAACGTTCTGTTAAGCTATGAAAACCTGCTTTTTGCAACCCTTTGCAGCACTGCAGTGTTGACACATAAATTTAAATTACTCTAACTTTTGCACCGTTTGAATCACTACAGTAAACCCATTGAATAATTCCCTAGACTGGTGAGTGAATGCATGCGTGTGTAAAGGATATAGCCATTTTAGTGAAGAACATGTCGTTTTGGTCATCGGGGGAGGAGAAAGTCTCCAGGTCTCTCTCCAGTTGCAGCAGCTGCCTCTCCATCTGCCTGAGGCTCTTTTCCAGATTCTCTGCAGATACTGACACACACATCCAAATATATCAGGACACACACAGAGACATTTGTAAAAGCACACAGCCACGTGTCAAGGAAATGTGAAGAAAGAAGCAGTAATAAACAAAAAAAGACAACTCAATTACAGGTACAATAAAGTGCATTATTATTTTGAGGCTCTGAAAGCATCAGAGGAAAAACAACATACAAAAAAAAATAACAGGGAAAATGAGAGAGAAGCCAGCTCAATTGCAAAGCATGCTTATTATGAGCTTACACTCTGCCAGAAACACCATGGGAATATACAATGACTGAGGAAAAAATAAACATCAACTCAGGGTTCGTTCAATACATAGTGTTATTATTCTGTGGCTCTTATATACTCATGTGTAAGTCGTAAACCATTCAATTGATATAAGAATACAATGCCTTCTTGACAAACACACTGTAGTGAAAGCAAATATCGTGTTTGCTCATAAATTGAAACATAATTTGTAGCTTTTCAGTAGCACAAACAGAGCAACAGATTCACAACTGCAGCCTGAAAGCATGAAAGTGTTTGCTGAAATAGAAAAACCTCCTTCATCCTTTGCCTTTAGTCTTACCAACAGGTGCATGGATGATGCAGGTGGGAGAGCAGGCGAACACTGAGCCGAACTTTCAGTTAAGTTGGTCATGGCTGACACTTTAAGCTAGTCACTGAATATAGCATATGGCTTAAATTACCCTGATTAGACCCTACTTGACAAAAAGGCATAAGCCGCTTATTTTTAAGTACTTTCAAATGTCCCTTGATCCTAATACATGCCATATGAAAAGGAAAAAAGAGAGAGTGCCTCTATGTCTCTAAGCTTCTCACTGATTTTATAGTATAAACCCCATTTACTGATGAAATATACTGTCTTTGACACACACACTTGTTCATTTAGACAGTTATACTACAAACATTTTGAAGTCAGCAGAAGTTGTAGAGTTTCTCTGATTTCTCTGAAAATCTTAACCTTTAATGGAATGTAAATGTAGTCTCTGCAAATATTTTTTTAAGCTGAGCATGTGAATTTATGTACAATAAATTACATATTTGTGCATCCTCCTGGTTGTACCTCAGGTGGCACTTTTAATTCTGCTTTTAATGCTGCCACTCGTGATTTAGAAGAAAAGCTAAACACACTGCAATAATATAAATATCACCATAACACTCACTCTAAAGTACACTGACATCATCATCAACTAGTGGTCTGCAAACTTGATCTCTTGGAATTTACACCAGAATATCCCTTTAAGGCTCAGCGCTGATTGCCACCTCACAGAGATTCTTTGGATTCTGTCAAAACTCATAAAATAGCTAATAAAACAAATCTTTGACTAAATAATCAATGTTTTCCAGACATCTGACCAATGCCAAATATGATTAGTATGATAGATAAAATTGTCCGGAAAGCATTTTAGTAAACAATCAAAAAATGACACTTCACCTGCTCCATCATTTCCATTTTAATCATCATCTGTTTTTTCCCCAAAAGCCTTCTGCATAACCAAGCAACCAAAAGTTTGATGAATAAGGTGCAAGCTGCGTGCAGAGGTGGAGGAAGGCCAAACAGGCAGCCTGTTAATAGAAATTATTAAAGTGCGTTGATGATGCACTGACTGGAAAAAAAAAAAAGAAAAAAAAAAAAGAAAAAAGAGCATGTCAGAGTGAACCAGAGAGCAAAACAGAACATCAGTCTCCTGGTGAAGAGGCTCCCCCAGGTGGAAGGGCATGTGACCAAGGGGAAACATGCTGGTGACAAAAGTTGAGGCAAATGTTTCAAGAGACAATCTACCTGGGACTAAGAGAAGCAGCTGGATTTGTTAAATACACAGAAATGTGTTTCAGAACAGACTATGCTGATGCTCGACATGAACACACATCTGTTATATTACAAGTTAAGAATTGTAAAATAAATGCTCTGTGGCACGCTGACGAGCAGAGAGGGAGCTACAACATAAAAGGCTGTTTCCATGTCTTCTCTGCTCTCTCTGGTCACCCTGCTCTTGCCTTCTCTTTCTGAGTGTTGAGCGTGAGTGATTTTTATGAGCAGTGGGGCCTGAATGCCTCTGTGGTCTAGAGGGGTTGCAGACAGATATAGGATGTTTTAGAAGAATAATAATTGGAATATTTGTGGAGGTCAAATCCCCCACTGACATCCTTTTATTACTCTGCAAACTTGCTGTGCTATAAATGAGACTGACTGTGGGCACACAACCGCGTATACTTGCAAACAGCTCAGCTACACACAGAGCTCCACTATAGATCATACTTAGATGTATGGAAATTAAGAGACAGGAAAATGCGCAGATCTGCCCTCTTAGGCCAAAGCCTGACAGACAAGTGGGAGCAGACTGCTGGTGCCAGAGGCTCGGAAATGGAGACTTGCACTGCCAGAAATCTGTGCACATACTCCACATGCTGAGCACCTACTACATGCAAAAAGAGCATGAAGGTCACTGAATTCTAAGTTGTAGTGTAGACTGTTCATTCTATATATATTCAACATGAGGCTCGTTGCTCAGACTTCATGTGGAAAAACTACAAATAAGGCTTGAGCCAAATATTTAAGAACCATCTCAATATAGTTTGATCCTCTGATTATTACTTAATGACTCCTCAGGGCCACAAGCCTAGAACAGAAGCCGAACCAAAACAGCGCCTCCGTCTTTGCTGCAAAGTAAAATTTATAAAACATGTCTGTTTAGCATTGTGCATAGCTTTCCAAACGATCGATGTTTCTGCTGTTGACAGGCGGTATTTGAAGAGTTACAAGCTGAAGTAGCCGGGTTGAGCACATTAACAGGTCTCCATGTCGCCACGTCTGATTTCAACATCAAACTAAGCACCGAGTACCGTGCACCACACCACCCTAATTACTTAAACCTGAGTGGCTGTGCCTTGTGTATGTGTGTTTGTGATGAGGGACACAAGAAATAGAAAGGGGACAGAGAGAAAGATTGATAGAACAAAAAAACAGACAGACAAGAAAAATAGACAGACAGAGACAGGGAGATATTGACAGACAGATAAATAGATACATAGATAGATACATGGACAGAGAGAAGCAGCACACCAGGGCTGCTTCTCCGTGTCAGGAGAAATAATGATTGTAGTGCTGAAAGGAAAGAGAGGGGCAGAAATAAGACGGCAGACACAAAGGAAGCCTGAACTAAACTGCAGTTTTGCCTCCATGAGAGACGGGATTGGCAATGGGGGAAACGAAGGCTGTGTTGCACATAGTCAAAAGAGGCGGCTTTTGCAAAAGAAGCGCAAATCATTACTGCTACCTCGATCCAACCCTGTTTTCATGCTCAAGTAAGCTCTTTGGTTAGCGTCTATGAATGTAATGCAGCCTTTTAGTGCGTCTTCAGGCCTCCCGAATGGCTGTCAGACCTGATGAAAAGGAAGCCACTCAAGAGCATGGTTTGCAGAGATGAAATGGGATTTGTGCGTCTGAATAGTAGATATGAAGAGATGAGACACTTAGTATATGCATCTCATAATGGCACAGAAACACAGAGCAAGACATTGGCACAGGGGGAAAAAAAAAAAAAACTACAATCTATATAAATGCAAATATATACCCAGCTTGAGGTCCATGAAGTAAGGAGATGGACAGAGCTTGAAGTGAGATCCAAGCATTGCACTTTCGATTGATCTCACCTTTGTACTTATGAATCTTGGCCAAGGGCTTGTGGACAGGCAGCACAGTTGGGTGAAATGAAACACTCAACAGGAGCATCATTATCCACAGATTATTAAAGCACCAACAGAACCTAGAGGGGTCCTTACAAGGAAGAGTCCAAACAATAAAGTCACACATTTCATCCTCACTCTATTTCTTCCTCATGCTCACCCTTTGCCTCACTCCCCCCTGCTGGGAACAGTAGGGTGGGTAAAATCTTCTTTGGAGCGGCAAGAAACATGCTGCGACCGCACACACATACTGTACACAGACTGCTGCTCACTACTTCCTCCTGAGAGCTGCCAATGGCAATATGAACAAAGAACACGACAGAGTCTCCTCTGACCACCCAGCCTGTCCCTGCTTGCCTATGACCTTTACAATACTCTAGATAGACTGGGTGAGAGTGGGTGAGAATTTGTTTGTCTGGGTGTTAGTGTGCATGGCTGTACGTAAAATTAACAACCTCAGTCTCCATGTCTATCCAGGGTCATACAATATAGGTAGGTAGTGAAGGCTTTGAAGAAATATAATGGGAGGTAATATGTGTTGTTTTTAGTGAAATGGAGGTTGATACTAAATTACAATGAATCAATTAGTTGTCAGAACTTGAAGTAATTGTCAAATATTTGGATAACTGATTAACTGGCTTGGTAATTTGTTTTCATGAAAAAGAAAAGCAATTTTCTTTGGCGCTAAATGTGAAAAAAGTTCATGGTTTCTGTACTTCCTTACAACAATAGTCGCTGTCAGTATGAGCATAAACTATGATCTTGTGGTAGACTACTGAATGTCTAGGAGTGTGTAAGTTAACTGAGAGAAACAAAACGCTAATTCAGTGCCTTGTATGTGTACACACATATGTCAAATAAAACTGATTCTGACAGAACATGAAGAGGCTACAAATCTAGATCAGCACAGAAGATCTCGACAATCACAAGGTGGTCACCCAAGATTAGTGTCACCAATTCAGTATCTGGCCAAATGTGAGATATGGCCACAGTCTCCCCTCCTGCTCTTAGGGTATGGAGTGGAGTAATGGTGTAATAATGATGTCATAGTGAAGCTGACCTTTGACCTTTGGGTAGAAAACGTCAGCACTTCATCACTTTATCTGATTAGAAATGTTTGTGACATTTTGTTATTACTTCCACCAAGGAGGTTGTGTTTTCACCCTTGTTTATTTACTACACCGAATGGATCTCCATGAAGCTCAGACGCAGGATGGCTCTAAGCACAGAACAGACCCCATTACTTGTTGGTGCTGATCCGGATAAAGGGAGTCTAGAAATGTTTTCCAGCTTTCTTAAACACAAGTCTTTCTGCGTTCATTTCTCAGGACATTTATGGATCTTGTTGGTAAAAGACGGGTGCATTTAGGAAGCTAGTATCAATAAGTGAGCTTAAACTATTCAGACGCAGTAATGGGTAGTTTAAAATTTAGAGTGACCCAGAGCTATCGAGTTCAGTACTGGATTAGGCTTGATGGATTCCAAGGCGCATGTGGGCCTTGGTGGAGATGTGTTCTCTATTGAGTGCTATTCTAAGTAGTTCATACATTTTTGAGTCCAAGTGGAGGTTTGTGCCAAAATTTGAAGAAATTCCCTCAAGGCGTTCCTGAGATATCATGTTCATTTAAATGGGACTGAAGAACAAACAGATACATAGACATATGGACTGATAACTCTTAAAACACGATGCCTGAGGCGTGAAAAGTACATTTGTGTTAAACAGATGTAAAGACTTAAACTACATTCAAACTATTTATTGTTCTTCATCAGAGCTGTAGACACGACCTGAAGTATTCTCTTGAAAAATAAGCCTATAACTCTTGCAAATGCACTACGGCAGAAGATTAATGATACTTTCAAAGAGCAGTGCAGATGAGCAGAGTGTAGCATAGATCAAACGCTAAACTGGTGAAATACAATGCATGTTTACAGAATCAACAAGCATCTAATCCAAGAAAAATCCCCAGAGAGTTACAAAAGTAGGAAGGTGAGAGTGAAAAAAAAAAAAAAGAGGAATGCACAAGACGAAGAACGCTCAATTTCTAGGTGGCGAGACCTTCGCTAAAACAGGCTGTTCTGTTTATGCATTGACCTCTCCAAACCACATCCTTCAATGCCTCTCTCGATACTGATGCACTATAATATAAATGGGTGGTGGTTAATGAAGCTTTTTTTTTCATGCTGGAGGACACCACTGTGTCTGGGCTCTGCGATCTCGAACCCAGTATTTCCCCCCATATTACTTTGCAGGAGCTCGGGTAAAAGTCTTTTCCCCCTGAATGCTGATGGATCTTGATGGTCTGACTTAACTGGTTTTAAATGAAACACCTGTTAAATAATGTTTATGATATCAGTAGTTTGTATGGCTAGAACACCCACACAGCTCATTATATTTTCATTAGGCTCACCTTTCCAATCATTTACCACTGCCATTTACCACTGCCATCACAACTGTTTATGCCAGGCGAGACAGCTAAAATGGCCACTATCAAACAAGAGGCGAAAGTTCTTTAAATATCAAAAAATGGTGTGCAGTTGTCAGTTTTAATAGCATCCCCTCTTCTAAAAGCGCACTGAACAGAAGAAAGCATAAAAGTATTTTCTTGTTTAACTCAAAGCTAACAAGGCTGGCTTTTTAGACTTCCAGGCAGAAACTGTTCGTCACCGATTTGCAAAACAGAGAATAAAAAGAAACAGAGCATCTTGGATGTACTCTTCTTATGACCTTAGCCCTCCAAGTTGTCTCAAAGACAGTCAACCTATGTCAGTGCTAATTTAGCATCTTTAAGCGGCAGGGATGTTGATTCTCCGAGAAAGTGAATGAAAATCCCTGTGCATCTAGAGAGCTAAAATACTCAAGTTGGCATCGGCAGGAAACCAAAATAACTGCAATAATCACACTGTGATATCGCCTCAGAGAAAGTGAGAGGTAGACGAAGCGTTAAAAATCTCTTCTCTAATTATCAAGTAACAACTACTTTGCTACTTGATAATTAGAGTGATCTGTGCATGCTCAGGAGTCACAACAAATTATGCGCTGTACCATGTTGCAGGTGAACAGTGATGGCTTTTTGTTTATGTGCAGCGATTATTAAAACTGTCTCTTTTTAAAAGACCTGGCAAATACACCCAAACTGTAAGGACAGCATAACAGCGTGTGTGAGTAGGTTTGTGCATATGGGTGGTATTGTGTTTTACCTCTGCTAGCTCGGTCCACGTGCTCCAGTTCTTCAACAAACTTGATGACATTTGGATATTCCTCCTCACATACTTGTGCCAGGAAGTGGAGTAATGTGGTCTTTTGGTCTGCTGACTTAGTGTCCTTCAGCTGGAGTAAAACACATATACAGAGGTTAAACATGGAGACTTATTTAACTATTTTAGATAATTTAGTGTCAACACACTATTAACAAATAGATTCTATAGACCGTGCAACAAAACTGCACATTTCGCACTTAGTGGTTACTTAAAGGATAAGTAGAATTCAGTTCATTATGTTCCCTGGTCTTAACATTTCAGGAGCTTCAAATTGAAACAGCCTTTCAGCATTCTCCTAAACTGGGGACTTGTTTTAATTGAAAAAAAAAAAAAAAAGTCTCCAGAAGCCACATGTTTCAAATCGCTTTGAAAAGATGTTAGATGTTATTTCAATCCTAAAGCTAAATCTTTTAGCTTTTAGCTAAAATCTTTACTGTAGCTGCTTAGCTGAAATCAATGCATCAATCAATGCATCAATGGTGTAAAAAAAATGTCTTTCCAAATCAATTTTGGATCTCAGGACATCCAGAGACTTAGATTATGCTGGCAGAGCTGTTTAGGAGAGTGCTGCAGATGAGAAAAGTTTTCACCTGACCTTCCATCGCCATTGGTGACTAGATAATGACTGAATTTTCATCTGTATTTCGGGTGAAATGTTCCTTTTAAAAATTGTACACGCCAACCCTAACCCTATAGATAGATGTGCTGCACAGGTAATGTTCCATCTCTCATATATTTATATGAATTTGTAGAATCCTTCTTACTCTAAGTCCAATCCCATTCAGCCCTTCCATCTCATAGTCCAGAATAATGTCGACATAATCTTTTAAATGTATTGTTATTAGTTTGTTTTTTGTTTTTTTTCCCCCCTTTCCCATTACATACAATGAAGATAGAAGACACCTGAAGAAAGATGGGAACTGCCCCTTTTCGTCTCAGCCTGCTGAAAGGGTATTGTGTAATGTGTGTATCTTAGGATCTAAATGTCATAGAAATGTAAACCAAATATGTATTTCCAAGCTTCTGGGTATGAGGAACTCATTTATACCATTGATAGCACCCTAAGATGTCAACATCATTAAGTGCAGTGAAGGCTACTAGGAATGTGAGTGGCTTCAGGCGAGACACCATAGGTGAATAGGGAAAAAAAAAAAAAAAAAAATAGATATCACCATGAAACTTTCTCAGTTCATTACTCATGTTAAGCTAAAAAAAATGCATTGCAAGTTTTTTGTATTTTAATGTCTAAATATCCAAATGAGGCCTTATCTCATTAAAAATGCGCTAATTTGCACACATTTAAAAAAAAAACGAAATCAGATCATGTGATAAAGCCAGGCTCAAAACATTTTTTTCATTTTGTTGTCATATTAGATGGGAAAATAATTGCAGAGGGGTTTATGGACATCTACTTCTGTTATCCTGTGAATAAGAATATACTGTCAAAAGCCACAGTTTTTAGAAAAAATCATTTTCGGTGATAAAATCGGGGTTTTCTTGTAAATGAGAGAACAAACCACGTGGAATTATTAGTGTTTTCCCTTTGCGTGAATGGGAACTTATTTATAAATATTGTCTTGTAAACAGTGGGGAGTTGACAATGGATTTTGACCTTCATGCAGTAACCTTAAGTAGCTTTATACATTTGTTGAAGTGTTGAAAGCGCTACAGATGATTTCATGTCTCATTCACATGCAGCAGACACATACTCACAATGTGATGACCTCTCCTGCGCTTCATGCCTCTCTCTCCTCCGCACACAACAATTTTTCAATTTCTCTGATAAATTTCCATCATCACTCTTTTACAGTCTAATTCCAAGATGTCTCTCAGTATCCCCGCCAAACATCCCTCCTGTGGAGTGCGTTGCTGTGTATCTCTCTAGGTGATCTATTGGTAGACAGCAGTGTACTCAGCCCCGCTGGGTTTAATCATGTTTGTATTATCTCCTCTAATCAAACATTCTCATCTCTCTTTTCATTTCTGTTTTCCCATTTTTTCAAAAGCTTCAAGTGCTCGCTCACAAAAGGTCCCTCTCTGAATTTAGATGGATGGTAATCACAGTTGACAATGTAAACATTTTGCTTTTTTCCAGTTGGGCTGGGTGCAATTTCCCTGTGCTGTGGAGTGTGCCGTAGAATTAAGTTGTCAAAGTCGGGGCAGGCACAAAGGTGATGTCTTCCTCTGTATATCCTGCCACTGAAATCGACTCACACCTTGGTTTTATAACATACAAGCGCAGAGATAAGGAGGCTGACACACGAGAAGAGCAGCATTTGAAATGCGCTAAACAACACATTCTTCTTCTAATCGTTGATTCTATCATTTTCAGGCTAATTGATAACCTATGTATGAATCCATGTCTGTGTGCACACATGCAGTGGCATTTTATGAACATGAGCACCCAGTCTAACAGGGCAGAGAGATGGCAGTGAGAAATGGCTGCAGTGGTTGTTACTGTGGAAACTGCAGTGTGCCAACAGCTGTAATGTAACCAGTGGATAAGTCTCTTACTACTCCAGGATTTTACTCTGTTCTCACCATCACTATCACAGAGGAAAACCTGCAGTTCCTTCTTCTTGTCACAGAAGATCCACAGGTATAGGTATGTCTCTGCCCCACGATAGCATGGGTAGTCCTGCAGGGTGTGTGAACTTCCAAAGGGATGCTAGCAGTAGCCTCAGTTATCTATTCTGAACAGGAGAATGAGAATAAAGTACTCCCTGGGTTGGGTTGCTTTGATAGACGCCGGCAGATAAAATTTTTTAAAAAAAACTCTTGTGGGACTGATAGTGTTCAAATGAAATAGTTTCAAACAAAATCTCTAAGCACAGCAGCCACTTTAGGGATCACTGACAGGGATCAGACGAGGTGGTTTAAAAAAAAAAAAAAAAGTCAAAAACTAACACTCTCACATTGAGAGGCTAACACGTACAGAAACACACATATGTAAACACAGACACTCCATACGATACACAGAGAGAGATTTATATTTTGCATTAAGGGTTCTGAAACATATTACTCAAAGTTCTGCATCTGATTTATTTAGGGTCAGGGGTCCGGAACAATTGCCGATAACAAATCAACATTTCATTTTCAATTCATTAACATCATATCTTTCACATCTCAAGTTTTTAGTAATGAATTATTAAATACTTTGCGACCTGTTGTACAAAAATACAATTGAGTTTACTGATCACAATGCAGAAATTAAGTGGATATTATAATTATTTTTAGATATAACTATTAAAAGTGCTGTAGTGAAAGAACAAAGAAGTCATAACAGATGTAAAATGTATCTATTTTTATTCTTTTTTTTTTTTTAGTATTTCAACTAAAGAAAAAAAGGAAATGAAAATGAAATGCACCCATGACTTCCCTGTCAGTGCCATGAATTTCGGAATTCAAGACATGCACCTGAATGCACCATAAAGTCCTTCCAAGTGTGTCAAACTTAAACAGTAAAGTGACACACAGATAAATGTATCGAGATAAACAAAACCAAAAAGTGGCAGGACTCAGCAGAGTTTGATCAAATGACTTCCAGTACTAACTGTCAGATTGGTTGAGAGTCTTACACGACTTAAGTTACTCACCAAACGGCAGACGTGCACATTTGGAGCTTTCACTGACGCCATTTCTGACTCTGTGTAATGTAGGTAAACAGTCACATTATGTATCTGAGATTGAGAAGCTGACAGCAAATACTCTGGTGTTACATGCGTGAGGTCAGCAGTGACAACACATCTCACTGTACTATCTCAAGCAGTTAATATGCCACAATGTCAAGGAAAGTCAACCAATAACGTTAGAAGGCTATAATCGATTACATTAATATTAATTAATTATTAATCAAGTGTCACTGCATTGATGCATAATCGTCTATGTCTGCATCATAATGCATTGTTAAAACGATCCATTTCCACACCTCTAAAAATAATACTGTAAGTTAGCATTATCAGTCTTCAGGTTTTTGATTATTAGTGTATCCAGAGACAGCACTAAATAAAAAGATAGGAATCTTTTATAGGTCCCACATTATACTGTTTTTCATCAGTTTAACACAGCTGTCAGAGGTCCAGCAACACTGTATTTGATATGCATTGCCCCAATCCATCCGTGGTCCTGAATTTCAGCTGTCTAAAAATTGCTCTACTGAGCCCTACTGAGAGCAAGCTGTTTCTGTGCCTGCACCTAAGCCTGCTACACGCCCCTCTCTGGGAAAGGAAGCTGCTTACGCTAGCGGCAGCATGCGCTAATGCTAAATTAAATGCTAAATTATGGTGGATGTATCTCTATGGCACACAGAGAAGTTTTCATTCAACAATACTAGTTTGACCCAGAATTGGACCCAGAAGGAGAGCTCCTGAAGAAATACAGACTGCGGCTGCAGCAGGACGTTTCAGAATGGTTAGTGTGTCTGAATGATGTTACAGTTACTACCATGTAGCTTTTGGCTAACAGCTAGCGAAAGCTGTGAATGTCTCCAACACAGTCTCCAAACTCTTGGACACTGTTCGCATCGTCTCTGTCTCCAGTCTGCACATTTCCATACTTTTACTGTGACAACGAAGCTCCCTCGTAATATTATTAGCATCAAACTCACTTCAAATGCCATTGCATAGCAGTCCGAAGTGGAGCTAACTAGTTAGCCAATTTCCAGCTGAGTCAACATACTCATAGGCAACTATAAATACTATCAAACCGCGGCGACACTTACCTGTGGCTCAAGTGCAATTGTTGGGTCTGGTATGGTTGGGACTGATCCTTTTACAAGGGTCAGTGTCGAGGCAAAGCAAGATTTGTACTGACCCTCCTTACTGAAGCAGACTGATGTGAAGTGGTTAGCACATACATACAAGCTAACACGAACTGCAGCCGGCACGCTTTCGTTAAAAATGCAACCACTGTCTCTTCTGTTGTTCTGTAGCTGGGACAGAATATAGGCACTTATGTTGAATTTTACAACCAACAACAGAGTAATTTGTATGTCTCACTCTGAGCAACGACATTGCGAAACACTGCTATCTTACAGCTGGACACACTGAACTTCACCTCGGGGATGGACACCCCCCTCTGCAACATCTCCTATCACTGCGCAGAGGAGGCCTGTCTATGTAAATGACTCCTTTCGTTACATAAGGAAAGGAGCTGAATCTGAACAGCCTGAAGGAGTGCCGTTTTACCAGTAGGTGGGCTGCAGAGACCATGCAGGAACCACTTGTTTTCCTCATTTTGGGAGTTGGCAGGCTCAGGGAGGACCAGCTTATACATGCAGAGACCAGAAAAAATGTGTAATGTGTAAAAAATGTAATGCAAAAACAGGTGTGGAAAATCGATTCAAAAGGTTTGTGTGATCAGCTTTTGTCCTCAAACGTGCATCCCTTGTATACTGACCCACTGCCACTGCAAGGATATAAGACTACATACAGTATCTATATAGTTGATGTATGGTCTGCATTTCTGTCCTCACCTTGCACAGAGAACTGAGGTCAAAGCCATATGACTGGGCGTTTCGTGAGCCTGCGTTCATGTAATTTCCCAGCAGCAGCACCAGCTCCAGCAAGCGGCCAAAGGAGTGGCTCTTCCTGACCTCATCGCAGGCTGCGTTTACGGCCAGGATATCAGGACGCAGGTTGTTTACCTGCTCGTCAAACTGCAGCCGGAAGAGGATGTGGCTTAGGCGAGGACGTAACCGCTTCACACTGCTCATCTGGGATAGGAGAACAGAAATGGAGGAAACAAGGATGCATTAAGGAGAAAAGAATAATAAGAAAAGTGATAATTATAGAAAAGAGAAGAAAGCAAGAGTGAGGAAAATTATGTCAGAAAAGCAAAACAAAGTCAGAGAACATGGTCAAACTTAGAAAGACTTCAATTGCACTTTGAGCACACTCACATTTAGACTTTGTAATCTAAAAAGAAATTCATGCAATCGGCATGCTGGAAAGTGTTGCTAGGCAGTAGTAATAGATGCTGTCAGTGATTTGATTTGGGACCCAGGTCTGGTAAGTTAATTGTGGAGTTAGTGTCCATATAGGGCAGGCAGCAGAGGGGGTGGAATATACAATAGGCTGCCTTGGATTACCACTCTCACACAATTAGAGAAAATTGGAAAATATTGCATTGGGCCCAGGGCTTGGCCACAACAGTGATTGTGTATGTGTGTGGGGTGGAGGGGAGGGGCGCAGGTTCCAATTGTCTGTTTCACACAACAGCTGGCTGTGCGGTTTGATGTCTTCCATCAAGGGTTTAATTATAGCTACTGTAATGTTATCAAATGGCTATTTTAGTCAGTGAGTGAGTGAGTGAGTGAGTGAGGGAGTGAGAGAACAAGTGAGCGAGCATGTGTGTGGTTGTCTTGATGAGCATAAAGGAAGAGAGAGGAAACAGGAAAAGAAAGATTTTGACAATATTAAGAAAAAGTAAGGTGCGCCAAAACCAAGCAAAATACAGAGATGGAGCCCAGACATAAGATAAACTGTGATAAGCAAAGCAGGGAGAAGAAGAAATCACAACAGTGTGCCTTCAAAATGAATGTGCACAGCTTTAGCTTCGATACAGGCTAAAGAGGGCACTGGACAAAACTGAGCTGCTGCAGGCAGTATTAACAGCATGAGAGGACAGGAGAGTGTGAACAGTGAATTCGAGATGAAGTACCATACAGTGTAAAAACAAATTAATGTGAGTAAATATTTTGGCAAGTTGTGATAAATGTCTCTGTGGAGTGTCAACAACAATTTAAATCTGAGATGAAAGACTTTATTTCAAAGCAGTGTCAATCATAAGCGCTGTGAGTACAGTTGAGCCAGCAGGAAGAGCATGATGGTAAACAGAGTGATTCCCAAGATTTCAGGGACTGAAATGAAGTCTGTAAATCTCATGTACAGCAATAACAGCCACTGTAGTGCACGAAGCTGACTAGCGTAAACACATTATGGCAATTAATAATCTGCTGGAAGATCGAGAGCTTTTTGGACTCTTGATTTCTTGTCGCATAGAATAATTTAACTTATTCATGGCACTGCAGAAAGAAACATAACAGGACAACATACCAATGTGTCAAGGGCTTTATCAATGCACTTATATATATTCCTTAGAACAGAGACTACCATTAAGCACAGCTACACAAAACCTAGAGTTCAAATCAAGTGTAAGAGTGGCAGACATGGAGAAAAGACAAGATAAAATGCGTGTGTTTGCACAATGGTGAATTTCAAATTCCCTTTGAACCTGAGCTTTTCCGATAGGTGAAAGCACACAGGCCTCCTTGGGCCCACGCAGGGCACAGCAGTGGAACAACCTTATATAAGCAGACTCTTCTTTGTTCTATCTCTCCCTGATGAAGTACACACAACAGCTGACCATGCTGTTGTGTATCAATCACTCAGTCACTGCATTTCATTCAGTGCTAAGATTCTTCCTCACATGTGTTTACAAAACAGGTGGGTGCATGTGGCGAGAGAAGATTGCATGTTTTGTCAGAAACTTGGTTGCCAGTCAAGCACAAAATATGGGAAAAAAGTGCTGCACCCCTCATGCATAATTCTGAATAAACCACTTTTGAAAAGTCTTTAAGAAAACGATGCAGACATAATTAGGTAGCGGTGCTGCTCTTTAATGTGCATAAATTAGTGCGGCAGTCCACAGGTGTCCTGTCTTTGCTCTTAAGGCTTACAAAGAAGACAGAATTTTAAAAAGCTCAGGATTAGGATATACATATGAAAGGGCTCTGTGTGTGTGTGTGTGTGTGTGCATGTGTGTGTGTGCACTTAGATGAAAAGAGAAAGTAAGGTGATATAGTAATGCAGTACAATATATGATGCCAAGTCATGTTTATATTATTTTACACTACAGTAATAAACCAGCTTTACAAAACAACATAATGCATAATTACGCAATCTTTTAAACCACTTTATTCATCGTAAGTAAACTTCGTAAGTGTGTGTGTGTGTGTGTGTGACTGTGTGTGTGTGTGTGTGTGTGTGCGTGTCTACTTACCACAACCCCAAACTGCTCAGGCTCTGACAAACTTGCATACTCGTCTTTATACTTGGCCAAGGCGTTGAGCTGCTCCTGCTCTGGGAGGTGCTTCACAAGGTTCTACAAAGAGACAAGAAAGGAAGAAAAGAAGTTAGAAGCATCACTGAAGAAAGCAAAGCATTGATGAGCAACCAGCATGAATTTATTTAAAAATAGAAACATTTCATTAATTGTATTGGGACGTTAAAGCCTCCTCACTGTCATGTCAAAATTTCCTTTTCATTGTTAAAAAAATGTCATGATTCAAAGTGTCCAAAAATTGAGCCGTTTACACCTTGGAGGGATTGGCTGTACCCAGGTTTCAGAAGAAATGTGGTTTGTTTAAGTCCATGCCTGCAGAGAAATGTGGTGTTCCTTTGAATTTCATTTAGAAGGAGCCCAAGGACTAGCACTGCTTCAACTTTACAAATAGGATGGCAGTAGGTTAGGCTTCTTTACAAGCCAAGCATTTTGGTGAGATTCAGTCCTGTTGGTGGGCTCCAGTAAAAAAAAAAAAAAATGTGCTTTGTAAATGCAATAAAAGATCTTTTATTTTCAAACCTTGACTATATCCTCAAGGCTATGTATATTTGTATAGACAAATGAAAGTGATTGGGCTTCTTATACAGCCAAGAGGAATAAATGCTAAATAATTAAAACCATGTTGATTGCAATGTCTTCCCATCTGAATTAACAGCCATCTCAACATATACTGCTACTATGTGGTAAATATGCTGGCCTGCTGCATTTAAATTGGGTTGAAAATCTCTTGCAGATGCCTGGAGTCAGGACAAATGTTGTAGTTTCCATCACTTGTGTTTTTTATTGATGCGGTTTAATGGAATTTTCCTTAACGACTATCAATTATTTGTGTGTTGTAATTAACAATTATCGATTAAATTCATTCTTTAAAATGTAAAATCGGTAGCTCAGGTTTGTTTTTGTTTATTTGTCTATACTCAGCTATCCAACGCATTAATCAACTTCCTCAGCATCTGGTGCACACATTCTAAGCCCTTTTTGTTCCAATTTTGCACATTTAAATTTATCCTGATGAGTGTACACTACATACTGTACTTATACAATACTTATTGGTGCTGTTCCAGTTGTTCAGATTCCTGTAATTTGCTGGACTGCCCAGGAAGACAACTGACAGCCTCCATCTTGTAGAAACAGTTGAAAAGACTGTGACTGTGTCCTTGAGAATTGTATTTAAAATCTTAGTGCTGATTTGCCCCTTCCTACTGTCGACCTCTCTGTCCTTACACTCCTTTTGGGAGATTAGGGTCAGCTAACAGGTTGGTGCAGACCTGGGCAAACTGGAGACAGTGCATTTAAAATGTAATTTCGAATTTCTCATAATATCTATAACAAGCTCTCCAATTCAAATTCTGGCAAACTGTGTCACTAACCTTGTGTGTGTGTGTGTATGTGTGTATATATATATATATATATATATATATATATATATATATATATATATATATATATATATAGATATAGATAGATAGATAGATAGATAGATAGATAGATAGATAGATAGATAGATATATATAGAGAGAGAGAGATGGATAGACACACACACATAGATCTTTTAGCTGGCTTTAAGTTTTAAAATGCTTGTGAAGTGAAAATAATAAAAGAATGTAGTATTAACATGTGAATTAGAGCCGGACTAAAAGGTTATGAGAAACTGCATCACAGAAATGCTCAAGAGACATTTGCAGTTTTTTTTTTCCAATACTGACAAGTTTAGTTTACAACTGTAAAATGTCCCACTCAGTATGTAAATAAACATTAAAATCTAAATTATATCAGTAATAAGATTTGAGTAATGGTCAGGTTCAATTCTGCACAACATTAAACAGAAATTTCTTCAGAACTTGAGAGTCGACAAGGACAGACAACAAAACATTGAAAAAAAGACGGACAAAGAGCCTATAAACAGTACATCTGGCATTGAGCTCTGTTCCTGGATATTCTATCGGCATATAAAAGAGGAAGAAAAAGACAGATAGACGAACAAAGACAGACTTAACTTTCTTTAAGTGTGTGCTATACAGATGGTATTAAAAATGAAATGTGAGTGTTAATCACATAGATGTCACGGCTGTAAAGTTAACTTGTAAAGATGTGACAAAAAAGAACAGCAGAAATATAGAATTTTAAAAATTACGCTTCAATTTCAGTATAGCACTAATGTATCTACTGACAGATTTCATGTTCTTATCAATGGGTTCTTCAGCACCTGCTATTCTGTGGGATTTATACATGCCCGATACTTGAGTACTGAGTTGAAGTACAGACAATCAAGACGACAGAGAAGAGTTGGTGTGTGCACAACGCAGGTTGAGTTGGTTTACAATACTCTGTCGATCTCAGAGCTAAAATATCATCTGTTAATTTCACTTGAGTAATTGGAGCTCAACATTTTAACAACTTCACATAGCTTTCTCTACCTGGATCATAGGTTCAGTGAGTTGCTCCTCATCCACCTCCAAAATCATCCGACGAATTTCCTGATAAGGCATACGGAAGGAACCCAGGAAGATGGCTACAAGGAGACAAATAAAAGGAGCAACACATAAACGGTAAAGATAAAAATGATTGATGGCAACCTTGGTCATACAAATCAATCAAGGAAAATATAAATTTAATGAAAAGGATAGCAAGGACACCTGAAGGATGCGAAGTAGAAAGCAAAGAAAAATAATAATAAAGATGCATTACAACTCGACTCAACCAGAAGTGGAAATAGAAAAAGTGTTCAAAATTACACTGGTTTAGCAAAAATGACATCCTCAAGCAAGCAGTATCACGAGGCACTGAATGACAAATGCCTTGTCGGGATAAGTCATTAGTCAAGCCAGTGGAATGATCAGCAAAACCATGGCAGTGAAAAGATGTGTGACTAGGCCTTGTGGGAAAACAAACTCATATAACCATCATTTTGGTGATTACAATTACCGTAGTGTGTACAATAATCATGCAATGAGAACGCACACATTATGATGGTAACACATGCAAATTGGTTATATCACACCTCATTCAGGTTAAGGAGTTGTAAAGCCTGGTAGTTATGCAAGACTAGATATATCACATAAGATTCCTGTCAGAAAAACTGGAGACATCTGGTCTATCTGACACATTCTGAGGACGGTAAAACTGTGGTATAAGCAACATGTGTGTGACTAAAAGCCTCTGAGATTATGCCAGTGTTACTGGCCAACAGGTGTGTTGTGAAAAAACAAGTATATTAGGAAAACAGCCGAGGATGGGTTACTTGAGGGAAAAAAGTCAACCAGTCCATAATCACGCACACACCCTGACACACAAATTCCCTCTCACATGCGCACACACAGAGAAAGACGGGGAGTGGAGTAAACGGACATTTTTAGAAACTTTTTAAGACTATGTACAAGTTCCATACATCAGTTTCTCTGGAGACCAATTAAACCTACAAGTGGACAGAAGTTCTGCCTGCCTCTGCGTGTCACTTTGACTGGTCTGTTTGGAGTCGAGTGGCAATAGAATATGTGGTAGAAAGAGGCTCCGGAACTTTACGAAAGATAAGGGATAAAATGTAAAGAACTACATTTACTCAAGCTCTAAAGTACAATTTTGAGGTACCAGTATTTCAGGTGAGTATTTCCATTTTCTGAACTTTTTTTTTTTAACTAACAGCAAATATAGTACTTAGTTCATCATTTCACTCCACTACATTTACAAATAACTTTAACTACTAGTTACTTTGCACCGATCCTGATATTGAATCCAATAGTTGACGAATTTGTCAACATTGTCTTCAATGTCATTGTCAGTACAACCTGTCTACGGCAACTCTTTACATGGAGGGAAAACAAATCACACTCCAGAAAACTTTGTGAGACAATCCAGAAGCAGGTGTGCAGGGTGTCAGACAGGGTAGTACTAAAGAAAAGCATTATGCTTAATGATTTATTTTAAGGACCAGCAAACCAATAAAATGTTTTGTTACTAATAACTACTGAGGTAACTTTAAGAAAAGCAGGGGTCGCTAGTTTTATAGCCAGCACAAACAGTTTAAAATAAAAACCGCACGGAGTGGAGGTCTGGTTGACTAACTTCTCCTCCGGCTCCTGTTGAACCTTGTGATATATCGTGATATAAGCGAGCTCTGTAAGTTTACTGCAGAAATGTCATTCTAACTCATGCCTTGGAATAAAGTGGCTCAGTATCTTACCAGCGACAGCATCAATTGGGCAACAGAACTAAAACCTCACATACTCATTCTCAGTCTTAATCAAAGCTTTCAGACTCTTTACCTCCTATGGAGGAACACATAAACTGCCTACGCTCCATTTTTTGTTCCCTCCTCGTTGCTGCTCTATAATTTCTGCTGCATGATTTATCACTGTTACTGGGCTGATTAGTCTCATTTTCTTTTAATACATGAAACAAAGGTCACAGCTCCCCTTGATATAAGCCAGAGAGGTGCTAAGACCTGGAAGTGCTTAAGAGATCAGCTGGATCCTCATTACAGCCAGTCGCTTTAAGAAGCAGTCGTCTTGTGTGCATGTATTAAAATGTGTGCATCTGTGTGAGAGTACAGGATTTCAAATGGTTCAGCCATCTAAGGTCAAAAGCTTCTCTTGCCCCTATTAAAGACGTCTAATATCTGTCCAAACCGCTGGGGGCACACCAACAATTTACAGAGTTGCAGACATTTCACGCATGTGACGAAAGCGTTGTGCTGGTGGTGGTCATTCTATATAATGTAGATGTGGCGTTCACACAAATTGATAGTATATGTGATCTCACATCCACACATATGCCACATTTACATGCTTCACCTAACAGTTTGATGGATAAATAGGAGCGTATACAGGTATGCATTACAAGTATAGCACATGTATACATTCAGTGTGCTGCAGCAGACACCCACATGCCTTTTTCATGTATTTATTAACTCAACCTTTATTTATAAGCACATTATGCAGTTATGGAGAAGAAATATGAACTCAGAAATATAATATCTACAAATATTAATGAGGTAATTATACATACGATATTTATCTGTACGATAACTGAATAAACAAGCTCCTCTCAGAGGAAAATATGATCACCAGAACACTGTTTGAAGCTAGAAAGGCAGCAGGGTCCAGCAAATATAACCAGAGTAAAAGTACGCAAATGTGTTGTCAGTTTCTTTAATTAGTTTGTTTAATCATAAAATGAAGATATTTCTCCTTTGATTGAAATGTCATCCCCAAAATTACATAGTTCACTTTTCAGAAAAGAATAATAATAATAAAGTTATGGGCACATTTTCACTGACGTCAAGAGTATACTTCAAGCAGAAGAAAAAAAAATCTGACCTACAGGTACAATTTTGATATATCCTTGTCAGTCTTGTGCACAGCACAAAGATTAAAAGTAGTTTTTTTTTTTCCCTAAATGGAGTGTTTGCATGCAGGACACTGAGTATCAGCCAAGAACTTGAACAAATAATTGGACTATTGGACCAGTTTAGAGAGAAGAGATGGATGATGGCATATTGCCATTAAGAGCTTTATAAATGAATAGAAACCAATGCCTGTCACGTCTTCCTGTTAGAGCTGCACACCCAACCTGATGCAATGTTGTGTAGAATACAGTAACTGTCACCAGCAATGAATCTTAGGGTGAGCTGATAAACTGAATCTAGATACAATACAAAGAATACAAAGAAAGCTCAATATCACCACTATAGTAACATTTTTTCTCCTTTTTCGCCTTTCCTTAATGGCTGCTTAACATCATTAATAAACTCAGAGTGTTCTTGCTAAAACATGAGTCAGAGGAAGCCACGGTCAGGTTCAGAGTAAGTGTGGTCTTGCTTTACTTGCTATAACGACAAGCGAAGTTTCAAGTGATTCACTGACAAATTGTCTATCGTGGCCAAAGAACATGTAAAGAACATGTAATAAGGGACAGAGGAGGTGAAATTAAGTGAGTCAAAGGGAAAAGTGAGTGCATAATGTATTGTGAGGAGCTGCGGAGGCTATCACTACAGACACGGCCTGTAAAGGGTAGCATCATGACTACGATGGGTATGTGTAAATCCAGTCCTTGGAAGGAGTGGGCTGAAAAGGATATAAATACTTACACAGATTCTGTGCAATCTTCGGATCGAGAACCTTGAGCTCTTTAATTCTCTTTTTTATGGATTTCTTATCCTCTAGATCCTCCTCTTCTTTTTTGGCTGATGAAGAAAAACACTGAATTAATTTCAACAGAGGATACATGTACACAGACACATGCACTGTATTACTGACAGACATACATGTTTGTAGTACACACAAATTCAGATATAGCGAGATTATGGGATTTACATATCATTTTTCAGTCCAGGTACAACATAAGGGTCAAATGTAAGTGGAATGCGGAGACTGACCAGTTGCTTTTGATTCATTTATTGAGTTCTATTACTGTGTCAAATTAGAAATTTTGAAAATTCAACCACAAAGAAGATTTCCGTGTTTTGTTTTTTTTTTGTTTGGTGTTTACATAGTTTCCAAAGCAACAGTGACACAGTCTGCCATGACAGAATGCCTCACTGCTAGAAAAGCATAGAGAAAAGGATTATGGGAGAGTGTTGTGATCACATCGCTGACATAGTGAGGTACGGATGAGCTATTGCTGTTCCGTAAACACAATGTTGCACGTACTATAATCAGGTTAAAGGTGAAGGTAAATCTGTTCTGGGTCACATGAAGCCAGATACTTGAAAATGTGATATATGTGCTACTGCTAGATGGGAGAGGCATCATGACATCTGGATTTCAACAACAAAACAAGACACAGATAGACACGCACACATACATACACAGCCCTCTTGAGCCACGCTCACAAAGAGGAGTTCATGGTTGGTTTTAATTATTTAAGACACCAGATTAAGAGAACAAAATGTGCATCCCAGGAGTATACTGGGTAATTGTCTGGTGCTGTAATTATGGTGTGTGCGGTGAGAGGAGAGAGGAGAGGAGAGAGAACAAGGGTTAACCCACAGGAAAGGTATTTTCTACTGCTCCACATGGGTTTGGTCTTCTTTCAGGGATCCTGCATCTAATTAAAAAGTGAAGAGGTACGCTGGGAGCTCCCGCAGAAAAAGGCTGTTAGCATGTCCACAAACATGCACCCCTAAAGCACAGCACAGAAATGCACAAACACAGCCACACATTGAGCTATGCTTGGACTTACGTGGCTCCTCTGTTGGTACACTCTCCTCACAGTCTTTCAGTGTGTGAGAAAGGGGAGAATGCAAATGACAGAAAAGGAGGACAATGGAAAATGTGTACCATGGAAAAGGGAGAGGAGAGAGGATAACAGATTATATATATATATATATATATATATATATATATATATATATATATATATATATATATATATATATATATATATATATATATATAAAATTTATTTTTTGATTTTCAAGTAAGGAAAGGACAAATACACTGTAAAACCTTAAATGAAAAAAGGCTGAATAGATGAGCAAAGACCAACTACATCAAACAGGAAACTGCCGAAGAATAATTACCTGAGCAATTTCAATAAAAACTTCAACAACCTCAAAGGGGACAGAAGTGCATCTTGGTCAAGATTCAAGCCGACATGATAGATTTTTTTATTTTTATTTTTTTAAACTTAGAAATAGCAATGTCATCCATATCTACAAATGTTATTTCTTTGACATTTGGATGGTTGGTCGGACAAAACAAGCAAATTGAATACATCACTCTGGGGTGCGGGAAATTGTGACATGATGTTGAAACCATATTCTGACATATTATAGACGAAATGACAAAACCATTCTTCATCATTCAAAGAATAGTCGTTTATTGTTTTTGGTGTGTTGAATTTCGTGCAATTGTTTACAGATTTTTCTTTTCTTTTCTTTTTTTGTCAGTTTAAGCATCACAGTGTGACTTCAATAAAGTGTTGAAACAAAAATATATAAATAAGGTTAAAAATCTATTTTCTGACTTTAATGCTTGATAACAGGAAATTGAGGTTCAAGAGGTTAACGGCAGATAAAGAATAAAACAAAGTGGCTTAAATAGGTATGAAGAACAGCAGTCACTATATCAGTCACTTGCAATGTCTGCCTGTACAACAGTAACTGCTCTGTTTCCTACAGCCTTCCAACCACTTGTCTAAATGCAGTGTATTCAACAAGCAGCCCCACTTAAGATGGTCTCAGTGAATGCATTGAGTGCTAAACGGCACGAGTACAAAAAGCAAATGAAACCCTGTTAAATTATACTGCGTAAATGAAATCGATCAAAATGTAAAGATGTCAATATTTACTTTAAAAAACAGTGTAAAGAACCAAAGCATTTATTCTTACGGGAATGTGATCTTGACTTTGATATTATTGGGTATTTGGATGCAATATAAGCAGCTAACCCATGAAAGCCTCTAGCTTACTGCATTGAGATGTTGTATTGATCCACTCGTCATAACGTATAGCCTCACAGAATCTCATTTATTACACCAACAAACGCACACACAAAGACACACGGCGTGCCCGAGTATTAACCAAATTCTTTGAGTGCATGAAAAAAACATACTGGGATGCTATAATTCTGGGATACTGGGATCATATAATTCATGAATCATCCTCACCTAATACTTCCAGGGCTGCATCCATTTCTATTGTTCGAGATAGTGATAAGATACGGTAGAAATCAAATAACACACACTTGCACGCACGCACACACAGACATTCTCTCTCTCTCTCTCTCTCTCTCTCTCTCTCTCTCTCTCTCTCTCTCCTGCCTCAGGTGTTATCAGTTAAATCAGCTAATTAGATTGCTCCTTTCCAGCTTCATCCCCTCATCCTCTCTGGCCTTAAAACAGCTCTTCTTCAGGGAAGCCCACTCATTATACATCAGCCAATTAAAATGGCCCACAGGGGGGTCACAGGTCACTGGTTAATCAATCACAGGAAGCGGCGACTGTTGTAGTTATCAGATTGCGCTATCACGCAGGAAGTGGGGAAGATAGGGATACACTTGTGAGAGCAGAGCAGCGGGGAGTCTGCATCATCACATCAAATGTCTTACAGAGGCAGGAGAAAAGCAAGGGATCACAGTGGAAATAGAGCGACTACAGTAGAGCTCTAACGACGGAGGGATTGGCCAACAATAATTTGCGAGAAATGAAGACGCACTGCTGGATAAGAAAGTTTGAAGAGACCAAGCGAGAACGAATCAAACGGTAAGCGCAACTGTGTAAGATGTAAAATACAAACGAAGCCACGACTAATACCACAGTTAACATCACAAGTTGAGATCAGATATCGGAGAGAGGGAAAGCAGGACTCCATCACAAGACAGGAGAGCGCAATGCATTAGAGGCAGACGCCAACACTGAGCTGTCTCCGTTGAAAGGCCCACTCTGCTCCGCCATGGAGCACACGGTGTTAGCTGTCTTCCATCTAAGCACTTTCAAGTTAAGGCCACTTAATGGAGGCTTGAGATAAATGTCAGCTTGATGGTGGGACTGTGAACAATGTAGGAGGAGAGATTAGTATGAAAAATAGAAGAGAGAGGAATTTGGTCAGTCTCAGTTTTCTTTTTTACATCCTGTGTAGCATATTTTGGGGGGAAAAGTATTTTACACAATTCACACAGTAAATAACAAACAACTTAATATGTGTGTTAATATTTGTGTTCCTCTTCTAAAAAAAATGTGGTGTCTTGTGTACACAAGAAAAGTTGTATTCTCTTTTTGAAAGAGAAAAAAGAATGTGTAGTTGCAGGGTTAGATGAGGCTGCAACGGAATAGTTATCCACCCCTCTCCCTTGTAATAATTCTACTGACTTCTTTTTGATCCAATCTCTGCCACAGTTTAAAGGCACTTGACAAAAATATGACAATATGTAACACTGCGCACACCAATGCTTCCCAAACAGTAGCACCTCCCTTAAGGCTGTATCAGTGAATTGTGCCGTCAAAGCACTAAAGGGAATCGTGGATGAAATAAAACTGCAGTGAAAGAGCATGACTGATGCTGTACATGACAGGCAGGCCTCAGAGACAAGCAAGTAACACCTCAAATCCACCCCCCACCCTTCACCCGCACGCGCGCAAACACACGCATACGCACACACACCAAAATCTCCTCCGTCTCCCCAGCCCGCTGCACTCACACCAGCACTTCATCTTATCAGGGTGAATTTCTAATCAGAGAAAACGCCTTACTGGAACTTCCCCCCCCCCACACACACACACACACACACACACGTCAAATGAAAGCTCACGTACTGGATAACTATTACGAACATCTAAGAAGTTATCAAAAGATGACATATTTAAAAAACAACATCATTATAGATTCAAAGCAGTTCTGAAAAAGGTCAGTTTTGATTAGTGATTCAAGTGTGGTCAGATGGAAACTTGGATGTGTTTGGGGAGAGAATTCCAGTTGGCAGCTATGGACAAGGCTCTGTCAGATTCGGTGCTTAGTCCTCAGTGGTAAAGACAGGAGGTTAGCATCAGAGGAGTGGAAGCTGCAGTAGGGAGTGCGGAGGTGGGGCAGGTCAGCGAAGTGGGAAGGAGCCTGGTTATGGAGGGCTTTGTGAGTGAGGAGGAGGATTTTGAATTGGATCCGCTGTGGGACAGGGAGCAAGTGGAGGTTCTGGAGGACAGGGACAATGTGGTTGCGAGTGGGTGAGAAGACGAGCAGCAGAGTGGTGGAGGAACTGAAGTTTATTTATTTGGATGCGACGAAAGCATAGATCAGCGTTTCGGCAGCAGAGGGGAATGTGACGGGGGGGAGACGAACTGCATTTTTTAGGTGGAAGAAGGCAGCTCTGGTGATTTGATTGACGAGCTGTTCAAAGGAGGGGTTGCTATCGGAAATGACTGCGAATTTGTGGATGTGGGGAGAGGGAGACAGAGTGGCGTTATCAATGGTGGGGCAGAAATTGTGAGTGGTTTCGGTGAGTGTATTGTGGCCCATGATGATCAGGTCTAATTTCTCACAGTTTAGTTGGAGGAAGTTGGCTTGCGTCCATCATCTAATTTCAGTGAGGCAGTAGGTAAGGGTGGAGGGAGTTGGAGTGGTGATGGCAAATTTAGTGGAAATGAGGAGCTAGACATCATCAGCCATGTCGGCGTACGATGTTGCCAAGGGGAAGCATGTAGAGGTTTAACGGGAGATAACCAAGCGCCAAACCCTGATGTTTGGGATCTTGGGAGAGTTGGAGGACGAGCAGTTGTTCATGTTGATGAACTGTTGTCTGTTCGAGAGATATGACCTTAGCTAGGAGAGGGCAGCATGAGCGATGTTGACGGAAGATTCCAGGTGGGAGGGGAAGAATCGTGACCTCAGCCTGAAGAGTTGAAGAGGTCGTGTGGGCGGATCAAACAGGCTGCTGGTGGGCTTTGAGTTGTGAGGCGTGAAAACACGTTCCAGAATTTCTGACAGGAATATATTTGTCCGACTATCTTCCTTCCTAGGGAGATATCTCACTCGCAACTGGCTTTTCTCTTGATGAGACTTCATTATTTATGGCGTGTTGCAGCGATACGATCGTCTCCTCATGAGAAAGCAGATACACAGGCGCGCAGCGAGGGGAAAGTTGAGAGGGCGGCTGTCTCCAAAGCATAATTAAATCACAATGTTGTTTCCAATAGCCAATCAAGGCAGTCATGCAGGTAAAGTTTAAATCACTACTATTAGGGGAGTTTCTGTAGCAGGGATAATATGGGGGTCTCAATTCAATGTGCAAACACACACACACACACACACACACACACACACACCATTGCCTCAAGCAAAATCCACGATGAGACATCTGATGCACAGGAGGGGGGCTGTCTGCAGCAAGTGAACAAATCCACCATACCGACACATCTGTCAACTCTACAGTCAACAGAGGGGAGATGAACAGTCAAACCAGCCGTGCAGCTTGACTGTTGACTCACTGTATGGTTTGGATCTAGCTAAGACCTAAACTTCAGTCAGTCTGACAGAAAACACAAGAGACACTCTGAAACGTCCAGTAGCTTCTTGGAGGAATTCACACCTGCCCTCACCTTTCCCTCTCTGCCTTGTCAATGCATCCTGACTAAAATTGACATGACGGCCTGACTGGCCTGTTTGCACTCTCAGACTGCAGACTGCTCGCCCCTCAATCTTGAGTTGTGGGTGTGCAAGTACCAGTAAGCCTGAGACAGAGAGGGAGATCAGAGTAATGAAGTGAGGAGCTGTGTTGTGAGTGAGCTAATCAAAGTGAACCATGCAGGGCCACCTCTCCCTGTGATCCAGACTAGATGACCCAGGGCCATAATTAGTCTGAGACTTTCTTTCTGATAGCTGCAAATTAACAGACTTCATTAGGCTTTTCTCTCCTCTCCTCCCCTATTCCTGCTACACCAAAATCGTTTCTAAATCTAAACCACAGAAATTGCTTAAGCATCTACAACATATCAGTCGATTGCTTTTCATAAAGAAGCTCAGATATCCTTTAGAGAGAACATGTAAGTGTACTCACTGAAAATTATTAGAATTATTGACGCTACATCAAAAGATTCATAATTGATTAGGAGCTTCTATTAATCAGCATGTGCTGGCCTGTGGGGAAGAATTTTTCCAGTAGCTCTATTCTCAGTGGAGTAGTGCCCTCTAAAGGCCTCTTTAGGACCTACCAATGGCCTGTAAATATGTGCATATCTGTGCTAAAATGAGTATTTTCTGACTACTCTGTCACATCAGGTATGAAGCGTGATTATCTCCATTTTGTTTCACCAGTCCGATCAGAACCGAACAGTTGTTAAGCCCACCCAAACATTTCCCAAGTCATTCAATGGATTGATGGCAGACTAAATTATCATTCTCTGAAGTCATTTGCCATTTTCTCTGTTTTTCTCTGCGCTGTTACAAACGTGCCTACGCCCACCCCGCTTTGCAGCTCCCACCCCCACCTTACATACACAAACCTATGTGTGGATGAAAAATCACAGCAGAAAAATAAAATCGCAAAAGCAAATATGTTTTTAACGAGCCAGCCCATTACTCTGGTGATATGAGAACATAAAAACCCAAATTGGGAATAAATCGAGGTGCTGATGCTTGAGAAACTGTGGCATGAAGGAAGACAGGAGAAAACAATGGAGCTGAAGGGAAAAGGAGAAAAACAGGTTAATCACAAAGAAAAAAAAGGAAAGGGGAGGTGATAGGTAATAGCTGTGTTGGTGACTGCCTAACATAAACGTACTGAACACAAGAACCAGTATTACCATATCATTAGCTTAGCTAACCATAACGTAATTGTATCACGGGCAGGTATATTAGGATTGTAAACTGGACATTGTAAGAAAGAAGAAAAATAGCCATCTGTTCACTGTGTGTACTACATGATCAGAGCATCTCTTTCAACAACACTGAGAAGAGCCTTTAATGATTGTGCATTTGATGAAATCTCTCATAATGGCACAAATTTCCTGCAGCCACATGAAAAGTCATTATTGAACTAATGGTGTTCACCAAAATGTCACAGTGAAAGCATAAAAAGAGTGGGAGAAAGGGGAGAAAAAGGGAGAACAATCGAGCCAGGGTGTGCGAGAGACAGGCGAGAGAGAAAGTCCATTTGATGTGAACAGATATATACCAGCAGAAAGCAAATACTAACTGCTAGACAGCATGAGATGGACATCCTGCTGCTATCCTCATATGTGCAGAGTGCTTCAAAACAAACTATATTTAAAGCTTTTGATGTCACTTCAGCTGCTAATTCTATCTCCTACCCTTGGTGAACACAACTGGATGCCACACACCTTTGAGGGGAACATTACATTTTATTTTCTACTAAAAGAGGCTGAGAGGTTACGGTAATTACGCTATTTAAGTCATGAGCTCAACTCAAAGCAAAACTCTCTTTTTTAGCTAATTTCAGGCAATTGAGTTTAAAAAAGGACCACCCACTAATCTTTCAACACCACCTCCTCTGGCCTGCGATCCTTACAATTCCTCTGTGATGGTGTCCACCAACCTACTCATATCCTTTTGTTTCCATGTTAATTCAAAAGCCTAGCAAGTTCTCTGCATAGTAGACCACAAAAGCTATTGATATTCAGAGAAATTCACCCACCTTGCATTTGAGGGGCCCATTAGCCATCACTATATGGGTATGGTAAGTTGCTCGACATTAAATTATTCTGAGTGTTACTGCATTGAAGACTGACAGACTAGAAGCCAACATTCGTCCCAACTTGACAAGTCCTGACAAGCTGTCAGCTATGACCATTCTTTGCTTCCACTTGGGAGTCCTGCCTTGATCATTTGCACTCCTTAAATACTCAAACACATATACATGCTTGACCCCCTCATATACACAAAAACTGTTTTAATCAAGTAGTCCTCCAAATACGCTTGTGCAAACTGAGAAAACCTACACAAACACGCTTACTTCCCGGGCCATTATAATCATATGGAAATGGGGTGTCTAATCAACTCTTACAGCATGCTGGCAGTGAAAAGAGAGTTTGTCTTGACTTTCTCTTCAACAGGCAACATCGATCGAGAGAGCCTGACATCCACTGACAACACAGCCTTAATGCTTTGGCAAGTAGAATTTAAAAAGCGGATACTCATGAAGCATCTTGTCGAAGCTTAAACATTCTCCTTTCTATCAATTTATCTAATGAAATATATCTTTAGACAACCGTGATTCCAAAATACTCTGTCAATTGTAATCAAAAACAAAAACAAGGGTTTCACAAATTGTTCCTGAGCCCATGAAGTAATCTCTTTAATACATGTATGTGTTTCATAAAGTGATGAACCGCCCCCCATACTTGCTTGTGATCAAATGAGATTTTCGAGGATGCTCATCACGATACTATCACATGTTACGAATGAACCTGTTTGATTGTGAAACTTCCCAAACAGGTGTTTTTCGAGCAGTCCCAATCTTTGTTTGAACATCTTGCTGTCATCACATTCAGAATGGGCATATAATAACAAAAAAGCTGATGATGTACATCATTTTCATATATTGTCTTTGTACTGTTTTCAATTGAGTACAATGTGTGTCAAAAAGGATAAACAAATAACATGTTATATTAATGTCAGAGTCCCATCTTCTTTTAAATTACGATTGTAAATCAAGCTGTATACTTTTCCAATCTTGATCACAGTAATCTCTGATTCACAACGCATGTACAACAATAAATTAATCATCGAAGTCAATTCCACCCTTTACAAAAAATGATCTAAATAAGTTATTAACCTGTGCAATGTTTCCTAAATTAAATTGATCACGAGGGCAATGACGAGCACAACGAACTGATTGCTAGTAATCAGCTGAAGGTGAAACTGTAATTACAATGTTTAAATAGATCAAACTAGTGTGCTCCTCTATGTACCAAGCACAATACATTCAATAACTGGACATTCAGACAAATAGTAACATTCTCTGCATTTTTTACACTTCTCCATCATCCTTTCAGCTTTGCCATCCTTCGTCTCTCACATTTCAGTGTTGTGACTTCAGAGTATGGGTAGGTTATTAGCAGATGCCTGTATCCTGGAGAGAAATGGCAAACTGATTTTCTGATCTTTGAGAGTTTCGTCTAATTGGATGTTATTTATTAGCTGAAAAGAAGCCCCAGGAAAGGGCAGCTCTCTTCATGCTGCTGCTCATTTTCCCAGCACTGTGGTGATGAATTTATCTCCCTGCCCTCTCTTGATAAACAAAAAGAGATAGATGGAATGAAATAGCCGGTTTATATGACAAAATATAGTCCATATGGTATGGTAGATTTGATAGGGACATTTGTCACAAGTTATGGAAAAATGTATGTCAGGGATGGGACAAAAATTGTATCCCTACACAAGTATAGGCTTTAAAAAAGATCATTTCTAATACTGTATAAAGATCAAGACAGATCAATATGCATTTTTGTTTATGATGGAATGGCAGGCAAAAGTAAATTTTATAGAAATGGGATGGGGGGTAGAGGGTGTTGTATAATGTACAGCCCTTTGTAAAAAAAAAAAAAAAAAATAGAATGATGCTTTTAATACACTGACTATATACTGACTGGTGTTAAAGCTTTAAACCTCATGTTAAAAAAAAAGAATCTCATATTTTTATCCTGTGTTATAAAGAACTCTCCAGCATCACCCTGTACCATCCTTATAAATATGATTTCACCTTACAGTCGTTGTTTTCATTACATTACAATGCCAAAGGTTGCACATTTGAAAAAAAAAATCAATCACTGGTAAATGGACTGAATTAATATGGTGCTTTCTTCATTCACAGGCAAAGCTCTTCACAGTTTTGCCTCTCATTCACGCACATACGCACTCCAAGAGGCCAGAGGTGCATCCCAGCGTCTGCCCATAGGGAGTAACTTGGTGTGTGGTTTGGTGTCTTTCTCAAGTACACTGTCACATATAAATGGAAAGACCTGGGATTCATTTAATGGACGACCTTGTAGTCCCACATTGTGAAAACTACTGTAACAATTAAATGATGCAACATACAGCAATAATAATGAACCGAAAAAGGTCAAATTTAGTTGCCTTTTACACTTAATGTATTCTATACTTGTTTAACAGTTTGTTTAATAATAGGTAAGATGCCTAAAGGATGATTTAATAACGGCAATGTTATGAAACCAACTATCTATTTTTCAGATACAATAAGCAGCCCAGTAGCACCTTCTTTATTCGAAAATAAGACTGGATATTTGTATTATGCTATTACTATGAGTAAGTAACAAAAACCATCATGAATTTATTCTCACAAGAATTGTATGCGCAGCCAAAGTCTGACAACACGTTTCATGTAAGTGAAGTGGCCAGAGAGCTGCATTTTTTACTTTTTATATTGACGAACAAAAATTGAACAAAGACAAGCAGAATAAGAGAGGTAACACCATCACTGGCTTACTTCCACTGGTGCTCCTTAACATTAAATTCAAAGAAAGTAACCTCAGTGCTGGCAGAGCTGAATTAAATATCCAAAAGACTAAATATGACATTAGCAGTGCAGTGAAAAGGGAGACAGGTTCCAAATATCCCTCAATTCCCACCTGCCAGTGTCTCTAAAACATTCTGTGATTTTCATGCTCTCTTCTTGTTCACACCCACAGGAAAGCCCTGCTATACATGTTTTATCTCTTTCTATTGACACTGATGATCCAAGAGAGCTTCTCCAGAGGCTATCTGTGAAATCACAGAAACCGCTGAAAGTTCTGAGGGCTGTCAGCATCCTCTCTGGGTGTCCACTCACTACATCTGCTTGTTTGTTTCTCCTATTTTCCTTCTATTTTGTTCCAAAAAGAGGAACAGCTGGGTGAAAAAAGAAGTGGTGTCTCTTCCTCTCCCTTGCGTTTTGATTAAAACTGTATGGTTTCCAAACAAATAATTAGTCCTATGATATTACAAAATAGTTAATTACCATTAATTAGTGTGACACTACAGTTATCCCAAATGAGACGGAGAAGGTAAAAAAAATCACTTCGAGGACAACAATATACACATCTTGGCCAGAGAAGACAGATGGCTTGAAAGAGGAGTAAAAGAATCCATCTACATCAGGCTGGAACGGCCATCTTTGAACAGAGGAGGTGGCCTTCAACACTTCATATCACCCACCGAACTATGCTGTATTGAGGTCTCTCCCTAGACAGCTTATCAACCATTCAAATCTGGGCTCACCTAGCCCTAACATCCTACATGAAGGCTGATTGGGTCGACAACTCACAAGTGGACCTAACTACTCTGATACTTAGTGCTCACACTTGACCTTGATGACTCTGTAAGGATACTCCCACAGAGAATTTAAAGTTAGTTCAGTTAGAACTGAACTTGCTTCTCGGATGAGAGGTGAAAAATCAGGAAATAGCCAGGTCAGATGTGAAAGAAATGAAGCCTTGAACTACTGTGAGAAATGCAGTCCATTCACATATGCACCTGTAATAATGTTCAAGTTTAGAGCTGACAGGATGAATGACCCTGCTAGTTCGACAAAGTACAAGAAGTAAAAGTTATAACGTTGCACCACAAAAAATAAAGTGGGAGGTGAATTGAAGGGCATATGTTCATGCGTTAGTGTTGAAGAACAGAACTCTAGCTTTGCCGCGGCATCAAGGTGTTCCCACCCACTACACCTGTTTTTCCCAGGCTTTTTAGAAGAAAAAATGTTCACTATCTGTAGAGTATTGTGTTGATTTACTGCTAATGGAAACCAAAGATTTCTTATTGCTGCAGCTTTATTTAAATAGAATTTAACAGGTGAAACACTGGCTGAAGTGTATTTCAAAGTAGGCTGATTACAGAAAGTGCATTGTTCAAGGAGTTTTGCTTTTGCATTTGGCTTTGACAACAAATCCTCCACCATCATTTTGTAGTTAAACTTGTAATTGAAATGAAACTCCACCTCTTCTTGTACTGCAGGCACTACTGGTGGTGTTGCGGTGGTGGTGAGTTTGTAATTGTAAGGTCAATCAAACTTGACTATGTGCGCATTATGTTATTGTGTATGCATGACCTTCGAGTGGTTTTAAGACTAAGAAATATTAATCAAATAATTAAATTACAACAAATGTATTTTAACGATGAGTCAGTTCTCTTATAACATGTCACGTAAATGACCAAAAATGGACCAATATTGTTTCAAACTGTATTCTGAAGTATGAGCATTTGGTTTCAACAACATTTCACAAAATTGGAACTCTAAATAAACAAAGTGCAGAGACAATTGAAGCTGATACTGTTAGTTGAGCAGAAAAGCATCAAAATGTTGGAAGCAAAAAAATACTAACCTTTGGTTTCTGCTCCAGCACAAAAATGAAGGCAGATCATGCAGCCATGAAGAAGTTGCAAGAATGAAAGAAAAAACAAACAAAAGGAGGTGGGGGAGAAACAGAGACAGAGCAAACAAGAGAAAGAAGAAAGCTGGTTAGTGATGTTTGAAACAAGCGATATTTCAGACAGCAGCATTGTCAGCAGAGACAACAGATAGCATTTCACTAAATTTAAAGTGATGTTACGGTCCATAGAGACATTTTGTATGCATTAAGAGGAGAAGTATCACTGTTATGTACTTAACAATAAAATACTTTTCAAAAGTACTAACAGAGCAGAGTTAAAGTTTCTCATGATCACAGAGAATTTCAGAATTGCAAGACCTGTCAATTTATGGAAATACATGGTCTTAATGTTCCAGTAGTGATTGCTGATTTGAGTCACTAGTGACATAAATAGTCAATGACAGTCTTAAAATCCCATCAGATAACACAGGTCAGAGCCACAATTCTCTCGCATTGCACCCATTAGCATACTGACTTGACTATGTACAGATCTCGTCTGTCACATTTTGAAAACATGGTGAATGTGTTCTGACCCACATTCACAACAGTGATGGTAAAAAAGACCCATAAGATTCTGGAAGATTGCATGAAGAATCAGGGACTGTACATTCTGAGTTGTTTGTGAGAGGAGGAAAAAATCCAAAACCTTGAAAAAGGTGAAACTCTTTTCTAACGTGAAATTCTGTGTGCATGTGTTAATATTTTCTGCAAAAATAAATTCCGCTGCCCAAGTTCTCATGTGTTCATTAAAAATACTTTGATAACATAAAGTGCAAGTTGTTTGTTATGTGTGAATACATGAAAGTTAAGATATTACCATAAAAATGCTGATTTTTGCAGTCAATTCTCTGCTACTCACTACATGGGTCAGCGGACAATTTGTTGCAGTGAATTACAATAGTGCTGAAGCTTATGCCACTTTCACTTCTCTCTCTTTTGAAGTTCCTTGATGAAACGCTGAGAAGAAGGACTCCTCTCTACCCATACAGGCTCCATCCTCAGCATGAGACAGTACCCACAAAGACGGCAATTAAAGCCTTCAGATGTCAGGGGAACATATTAAAGCTCAGAGTTCAGAGGCAGACATCGTGGCATCATTAGCTAAGCTTAGTTCATAATCTGTGACTATTAATCACAATAGAATAACCCTCACTCATGGATATGATGATTAACTTTAGTTAACCCCTTGGTTTTCATCTTCAACATTAAAGCTATGTGAATGACTTCTGTCACATAGCAGCTCCTCTTCTACCGCATTATATAAGTAATTCTCACAGAACAAGGCACAGCTTTAACACAGCCTTTTTGCAGCAAAGGCTTCATATCAGAGTGCTGCTTGGGCTACATCTATCTGAACTCAACTGAGTCCAAGAGGGTAGTAACAGAGTCTGAACCAAAAAAGCCATTCTATCTGTCCAAGCCTGATTTGAGCCCAGCGCAGTTAATGTAAGCTGAAGCACTGAGTTTGCATTACCCTGTCACACAGCTTTTACCATGGTTACAGTTCGCCTGTTATACCCTAAAATTTAGGGTATATATGGCTTTTAAACATAAAAAGAAACATGAACATATGGAGTGGTTCTCTAAAGAATTTTCTGAGTGACGATGTCTGAGCAGTCAAAATATGACATTTTTAACAGTTAAGAATTTACAATTAGATTTTGATCTAATCTGTTGTTCACTGCTTTAAAAAACAGAACGGTGATAATACACAGTATTTTTGTGAGCAAACATGCAAGAGACGGGAACAATCTTTTTAAATACATTTCAGCTCTTGGCCTGTATCTGGGGTTATTATTATTTTGCATTTTCACATTGGTGAGAAAATGTAATCAACAACAACACATAAATGTTGCAATAAGCAGCCACTTAATGTATGTAGATGTTTATAAGTTGCATTATCTATGTTTATAGGAAAATTGCGCCGTGGCAGATATGAGATTAAATCTGTATTAAATAAACTAATATAACCTTTCAGCTACATCTCACTATAATCTCAGTAAGCCAGTAGGAAGAAATAGGAGTGCGTGCCTGGAGTTGCAATGGTGTGAACTGACCGGGTGGGCAGAGAGAAAGAAGCAGGGAACCAGTGTGGCCGGAATAAAAAAATGTGTGCGTGCGTGTGTGTGTGTGCGTGTGTGCGTGCATGTATGTTTGTGGTCTTGTGTGAAGATGTAGTAGTGTTCATTCATTGAGAAATTGTACTTGAGGAGCCCTTGGGCAAAATCCTACACATATTAAGGTTTACATCTTCTGCTTTGGTAAGTGGCTTTAAAAGGCTGCCTGAATAGTCAGGTGACAACTGTACAAGGAGTGGCAAAAACATCATAACAGGTAATGGTGGCTCTGGTAAACCTCCTTGCTTTCCTTTGAGAACTTTAAACATACGGAGAGAAAAAAAAAGAATCCTTCAAAATATAGCTTTCAATTTGCCTGAAATGGCTGAGCCTGAAAGGTGAGCATGAGAAATTTAAAAAATGTAAAAGCTGGCTGAGTTTTTGATATTCCCCCCACAATTCCACTTCTCCTATTTGTGATGCTTTGGTGAGATGTTTTGTTGTTTTGTGAACCTAAGCTGAGACTGAAAGTCGAGAGCTGCCTAATCTAACGCAAAGCAAGCTGTCCACTTGGATTCACTGACTCTTGCAGAATGACAGCTGTGTTGTAAGAGACCAGACAAGAAAGAAGAATGTGTTTAAATAAACAGCAGGGCTTGAGTGTGATTCCAGTTCAGGAGCACTTAAAAGCAGCTACACATTAGATATTTTATGCAAGTAAAATGTCTTGCAATGACCTCTATTGGTATAAGTTGGGTGAACCTCTGACACATTAGTAATTACCTTTGCAGTTATTCATTAGAAGGCGTCAAACATGGACTATATTTTATTCAGCTAAAATGTTTATTGAGCATCTGCTTCAGACTGTTCAAAATTTTTAAGCAATGGAGTCTAGCTCGATTCTTAGTATGCTAACATGGGCTAATTAGCACAAAACACAGTTTTGCTGAGGCTGATGGGAATAGCATCAGTTTATAAGACCTTTGGCTACAAACAATAGTATGACCTGTTGAAGATGATCCAACTGGGACCATGAAGGTCTGTATCAATTTTTATGGCAATAAATCTGATAGTTGTCAATACTTTAACAAACAGAAATGTAGACCTGATGGCAGCACCAGAAAAAAAAAAAACAGTTTAAATCATAATAATCTCTATTTTGAATACATTTTTGCATCTTGGCCTCTAAAACTCGAGGATATTGAGATCCACATTGGTTACAACAAAATAAAAAAAAATAAAAAATCTATTCTATGGCAAAAACCCATAAAAAGTCTATGGCACTGTGTGTTTGTTTGTGTTGATGTACACAGGTGTTAATAAAAAGATCACTTCAGCAAGCTCAACTTTCCGGACAGCCTGTTTATCTGTGCACAAGTTGGGTGTCGTTATTCACAACACAGGAAGAGTGCATTTCTGTTTAATGAGTGAGGGAATAGGAAATCAACAACATTTTCCTGCGGCAACGTACCACCTATTTGAACACCACCACTGATTTAATGTAGCAGGGCACAATTAGACTTGATATATATTTCCTGTCTCTCCTGCAGTGTTTCTCCCAGAAGCATGTATACTTAAATTACTTAAATGTATACATGGATTTTGTTGCTTGACAAACTTAAATAATCATTTTTTATTATATATTTTTGTCTCCATTGTGAAAAACCATCAACGCCTGACATGTCATTTATTTTTCTGCTGTATGCACACAGTGATTTCAGTATAGGTGAAAGTCACCTCTTGACTACTAAGGCTGTTTCCTTGAATGGATAGAATGGATGGTTGTTTGATGCTTATCAGGTTGAGGTATAAACAGCTACAGAAGTTGCTAATGAGTCCAGAATTACAATATAAAGTGCTGAGAATAATTTGAAGCATCATCATGCTCTGGGTTGTCATATTTAATCATAATAAAGCCAAGATATGAGTTAAGTATGAGCAAAGAGAAATGAGTGATCATTTACAAATTATTTAATTCAATGATTGTTCCTGTTTAAAAGAAACAGCTTTAGTAGAGAATGTTTAGTTGACCATAGCTGCTTAACACAAATCCTTCCACAGTACCGTAGCCAGAAGAAAAAATTGTAAAGACTCATTCAGTCTTAAGTGCTGAGTACCTGGCACTGCAAAGGGTAAAGCTAGGCAGAAAAAGAACCCGTCTCTTAGTAGTTGAAAAAGGAAATTCTAATTTAAACTCCTAGGTATGTGTCAAGATGATACATATGCTGTGAGGACCTTACTGGAACACAATTACTATAATGCCAAAAACAAATAAATTGAGGTTGATAAAATGGACCACTAATGGGTTAGAAACTCAAAGACGCAAAGAAAACTCACTCTAGATTAGATTATCTTTCTATCATTTGTAACTTTAAGGGTTTAAGATGTCTGTAACAATTTCACCATGAACGTGGACCATAAATAAGCTTGTCAGAAATCTGCTGGGTCAAGCTTTTTCAATCCGTCTCTTTTTGATTGTTTACCAACTCACTTTACTTACTAGCTCTTAATAGGCCCTGTAATTAGGGGTTATTTTTTCCAAGTCAAGAATAAGGATATGGAACTCAACCATGAGTTGTTATTAACGGACACGTCTTAAGAATATTGAGACATTAAAAAAAAATTTAAAAACCCTTGCAAAGTACTTGATTACTTTAATAAATGATAACCTATATGAAAGCAATGTGGCAAGAAAAGAGAATGAGAGATAACCTCTACCTTGGTGGAAAACCCAATAGAATGCAACCTTTCATATTCTTACATGATAAATCAACATCCACAAGCAAACACACAATTTATAAAGGCCATTCTAGAGAAGGTAGCTTTTTTTTACCCCCTTTAACATGCAAGATGGGCTGTCAGTTCCCCTGTGGTTAATGCTACTCTGTAATTACACTATTAATCTAAACACATAAACCAACTCAAATTATTCAGTGTGGTCTTATTTAATTTTGTTCGCTCTGACCCGCTCACTCAAAAGTAAAAGCACCCATTGACTGCAATTTGCTCACTGAGGACATGTGTTGTAAGTGGCACTGACCCTTTGCCATAAACCAAATCCTACTCTGAATAGATAAAGAGAGGAGCAATAAAGGATATTACCATTGTGAATTTACTGTCTACAAATAAAAATGGACTTTTCTTTTCCACATGCAGTTTTATACTGTTGATTCAGGCTGAATGTGTAATTCAGCCTTCTCTTAACACTTTCAGAAATAATTAAAAAAACAATCGCTCTATTTACATGTTCACTTGATTAACTTGAGGTCTGCCAAAAATACAACAATGGCAGTCTAAAAACAAAATGTTCCAAGTCCCCATCCAAACTCTCAGTTTGTATACAGGATGGCAGGCATTCTCTCAGAAAACAACAGCAACAGACACAACCATCACAAACGAATAAGGAAGTTTCAAGGGATGTAAATGAATATTTGATAAGAAAAAGCGAGTGAATTCTGTTTCATACCGTGTCCTTTTTAATCTTTAATGCCGATCCAGATGCTGCTGCTCTTAAGTGAGATCAAACATGATGCTACATGGCTGTGTTAATAAGAGGACATGCCCACACGCACGTATGCACACACAAGTATGCTCGCTGACACAAAGCAGCAGCGGCGACTGGGTCCAGTCAGCTCAACCATCAGTCATGCTGCTCCTCCAACCTCCACAGAGAAGGGAGGAAACACAACTAAGAGAATGGACTCAAGCACTGAGTTTTTTTTTTTGGTCCAAAGTTTCATGCATTTTTTTCAACAAATTTGAAATGCACTACCTATGGGCAGTCACATACTGTACAGCTGGTCTGCATACTGCAGAGCAGTGCTTTTGATTGCCTATTCATATGACGCAAAGTGTGTTTCATGATTACAGTAAAGTGAAATGCTGTGTGTGAACATGTACAGGCTCTGGGCCCAACCAGCAATTGTGAGCTCATGGACAGCCTTCCTCTGCCCTATCCAGAGAACACCTGCTTGATTGTCTCTCTACCTGTTTGCCATTTAGATTTGCCTCCATTATTCAACACCTTGAGGATGCAGAACAAGGGTGTTCTTGTGTATAAGGGGGGAGGTCTTATGTGCCTTGAGAGGAGCAGCATAGAGTTGTGACAGGTAGATAACACCTGGATGAATAATTCAAATTGGCGTAAGCTAGCTGAGTCAGTGACAAGACAAGAAAGAAAACATGAGACACGTGAATAAATCATCAGAGGAGGGACTAATAGACCAGGCACAGGAGAGGACAAGACTGATGACATCTCTTGTTACTTCTTGCTGAAGCTTTAATCATTCCAGCAACCTTGTACATGAATATTCCAGATCTTCCCAGCCATACTTGTGATAGGATATAACTGTATAGTTTCTCAACACACAGCATTACCACTAGGAATAGTCAGAATAGCACACCAAAATCTGAAACAGCATGACAGCCTTGGGGATTGCAAACTGATATGTAAGGAGTTCTAACAACACTTCTGGAAAGGGGAAAGACATGACATTATTTCGATATTGAATTGAATTCAACATGAGTTGTACACTTTGGCACACAGTTTTAAACAATTATGAAAATCACATGGATGCAGTAGTGCTGTCGTAATATCAGCTTGATCCATATCTCCCACTAGTGCATTTAAAGAACACACCAGGGATGGAACTGGCCAAGGAAAGTTTGAAATAAATAAGACATTGAAAAGAAATCAGCATAGTTAATTCAGCATTTATAGGACCTCCACCTACACTTGAAACAGCAGAAGAAATTGGACTAAATTGAACTGAAAAATAAGAGATGATTTCTATAATAGCTATCTCACTACCCATTCACTGAAAGTGATAAAAAGCACACTGTTTGCTAACAGTAGCCTAGAGGGTTGGTAGGAGCCATCACACGCATGCCTGTGTCTTTCTCACGCAATTCCTCCTCAATGAAGACACATTGCCAATTACTCACAAGCACAGATGTATGCACAACACAAAAACAAAGGGACATCACATTTTTCTTCCTTGTTTCACCACTCTAGCTGAACTGAGAAACCATGCCATTTCTTCCCGAACATCTCACTGAAAATTTAATCTAGAGTGCCACAGTCATGAGCCAAGGAGACAGAAGTAAAGCTCATTGAAACAAACAAGCACATATATCATGTAATAACAAGTTAAGCTGTCTCAGAATAGGTTCATGGACAATAAATGAATATATGTAAAAATTGAAGTTAAAGTCTGACCTGTTCGTTGTGAACAGAAGGTGAGAGCTACTCTGCTGAGTAATTCTGGTTTTGCGTATTGGTCCTCATCAGCCAGCACCCAGAAACAGCCCTCTGACATTTCCTGGGGGCGAATCTGAAAAACAGATTTCCACAGTTCAGCACATTTGGTTGACACGTGACTCTGTTTTTTATAGATTATGAAAGCTAACAGAGGGAAATGCGAATGTAAAGAAAATGCATCATTCTAGTCAGACACTGGCCACATGTTGAAGCTACAAAAGCTAATCCAAATGGACCTACTGCAAAAAGATCCCGAAACTTTTGGATCCCAAACTGTTAATTGTTAATTTTCTGTTATTAATAAAAGTCTATTGCTTTTTGGGGATTTTTTGTCAGTAACCATGATCCAGATGATTGTGAACGTGTGTATCTACTCGTTTGCATATATTGCCTTCATCAGGATAGAATGATAAAAAGCACACTAGCGCGCACACACACACCACCTTGGGTTATAAAGGATACGTTCCTTGTTTAAAGTTAATGGAGATCCATTAAGCTATATTTAGAAGCAAAACACCTCCTGTACGCGAAAGGGTTGCTAGCACTGCTGATGCCTTTTAAAATTATCACCCTACACTGCAAGTTTTTGGACCTAAAATCAAAATGAAGGATGCAACTGGCAACACTAAGCTCCAACAGGGTGACTGGAGCTAAAACACAATATATTGTTCTGAGGACTTAGTCAGGCTGAAATGCCAGTGAAAATTGGACTGGAGGTCCCACTTGAGTCAGTTGAAATGTGATACTAATGGGATGCCCATGTGGCCCTGTATCTGCTCAAAGTGTATGCTGACAACTGCTTGCTAACACTGTAGTTATAAGGAAGTAACAATCCAATGGTGTGTTAGGAGTTTGCTGCTGCTCACTTATATTTGTGGTTCTGCCTGTCTGTCCAAGAAGGTCTCATCACTGAGCTCTGATCAATAACATGTTTAGACGCTACCTTTTAAAACTGGCTGAGCCAGTCGTCAATAGTTAGAAGTTTGAAATCTTAAGAAGTTTCAGAACAGCTTTGTCCCAAACATAACCATATGTGGGGGTCCCATACAGCTGTGCCATAACTGCTCCTTATGTCCTACTAAAAAGTCCAAACATATGGTTTAGTTTGCTAAACACCTGTACAGATGTTCATCCGAGATTAAATTATTAATCAAAGCACAAACTAATATCACTTGTGGTGTGAACTGATATTGCTCTGCAGCGAACAACATCTGTAGAAGCTAAGGCTGTTCTGACAATAGCATCTGATCATCTGGTATTTTCAATTATTATTGGCTTGGCAATGAAGTAGAAAGTTGTTGTTTAATTCTTAGCAAAACATCTGCACCGCTTAGATGCTGCCAATGAATATCAGGAACAAAGAGCAGAGAAAGGGCCACTATAAATACATGGCCTAAATTTTCTTCTCCAAAACTTTTTGTTCACTATAATCCAGCAGAGTGGGATAATATCTTTTTATACATTTCTTTACTGAAGATTACTCACTAAATACATCAGTAATACTACCAGTTATCAATTAGAAGTCATATGTCATATACACGTAAATCAAAATATAAATATTTCATTTTTGTCCACTTTGTCAGTGATGTGTTGATTTAACTCCATAGTATTTTGTTTTCTTTTGGGCTTTAGTTAGTGCTATATTAGAGTGCATTGTGTTAATTTGTTTTCCCTACATTATGTTATGTCATACATTATGTGTATGAAAATGTGGGTGTGTAAATGTTAGAAAAACTTTTGCACTGTCTTACCTTGGACCAGTTGAGGCGCTTCATGGTGATCTCAGGCTTGAAGTCCTTCTTAGCCTTGAGACCATAAGGCAGCGCGTGGTGGGTGGGGGAGCCTAAACCACCCCCAAAACCCAGAGGGGGTGGAGGGGGGGCACCAAAAGGAGGAGGCACTCCAGGTGGAGGTGGTGGAGCAGGACAGCCAGGTAAAGGAGGTGGAGGCGGCGGTGGAGGGGGGGCTGGCATCCCAGGTGCTGGAGGAGGGGGTGGAGGCCCAGACAGTGGTGCTGGTCCATTGTGGGCAGAGGATAGAGACACGGGTACAGCTCCAAACTTTAGCAGGGAGAAGAAAAGATAAAAGGGACTTACATATAAAATACACCCAAAAAAGCGAAAAGCCTTTTTTAAAAAAAATAAATAAATAAATAAAAAGGTCTTATACAAGCAACATTGCCAATTACTATAAATGCCCAGATGAACAAAATACTAAAATCCAAGCTGATGTTATTTCCTTATCATTAACAGCAAAGCTTAATCACCTAAACCAGATTATTTTACTGACAAATACCAGCCCTGAAGCAAAAGCATGATATACTCCACAGACATCCAAAGTTATTGAAAAAAACATACTGTAATTGAGTCAAACTATTGAACTGGTGATGAAACTTAACTTATAAACCCACAACCAAACTGAAGCTCAGTGGCAAACAAATAGGTCTATAGCTGCACTGTACTGGTGGTAAAGTGGGTATCTGAGTAATGTGCTGCAAAAAGTCTGCATCTAAATAAATCAAATAAACTGCTATTAAAAGTTAACATATAGCCAAACTTGGTTTGAGTATAAAATGATCATCTAATAATACCAAGATCCAAAATTATTGTCACTGCAATATCAACTTTCCCATATTCATTTATCTGGGCAGTAGTGTGAATTGTCTTTACAGTTTCATTTTAAATCTTTAACTAAATAACAGAAGATGCAATTCCAAGTATCAAAATGGCCATTTAGGTTAATAAATTGCATTTTCTCAGCATTTAAGAAGCTAAAACAGCTTTAACCTGTGTTTCTTTTTTAATCATTCTGACAATAAGACAATATTTTGCAGTGGCAGTTTGTTTTATTCTAGTTTCACCAAATGTTAAATGATATTTGCTTACATCCTAGCAAATGTTACTCGATTACGGAACACCTTTCTTTTTCCCAGGGTGTGCTTAAGAAACCTGTAGCTAATTAAAGGAAATGGCAGAATTCCTTTTTCAGAGACCAAATTGAAAGACGACAGAAACCAAGCAGGACAAAGTGGAAGCAGACAAACTATAGCATCTGCCAATGTGTCGCACAGTATGCTTTCTTCTCGAACACCACTGTGCCACGAATAACGGAGGTGCGCTCTCTCAGCCATCCAGCAGTGGCCAAATGCTCATATACCGCCCGGATTCTGTCCAGAACATACCCACAATAATTTGTTTTTTCCAAAGCTAAAAATCAAATGTTATAACCGGCGCTACAAAGCTTCATAAATTGTATCATACAGAGCAAATGGCTTATTGATCCATACACCAGTTTTAGATTAAAGACGTACACTAAAGGTCAGCCCTGGGCCCTTACTCTGCCACTGCCTCCAGAGAGAGGAACACCTTTGCTAAATTAACAAGTGTGTGTGTGTGTGTGTGTGTGTGTGTGTGTGTGTGTGTGCGTGTGTGTGTGTGTGTGTGTGTGTGTGTGTGTGTGTGTGTGTGTGTGTGTGTGTGTGTGTGTGAGTGAATGTAAAGTGAGTGAATTTTGACTGAGATAGATAGGCAAAGAGAGCAAGACATGTGTGTGTTTATGTACCCATTTTGGCTAAACGCACTGTCTCCATTTGAACAAAGGTACTATTTGAGTATTCATTCTGTGTTTGTTCTCTCAAATTGAAAAATTATCAGGAAAATAAAAAGGAAGTTCTCTTCCCCTCTCTGAGTGTGTGGTTATCTTGCGGTGCCAGGGCGTGGGAGCAACTCTCTGGAGTGTTGGGGGGGGGGGGGGGTGAGGAGTGGCCCAGCAGTGAGGTTGAAGGGGGTTGTCAGAATAAATTGCTTTTAGAACAATTTCCTCTTATGGGATAAAGATCAGAGAATCAGAAATGGCCAACATGGAGGACTGGTCAGTGTTCTCATTAGACTTAGTGTCAGCTAGCCAGTGGAGCAGCCTCCATGTCAAGCCAAACTGCAAGGTCCAGTGGATTTAAACCCCCACTACATCCATACCCCAAAATAAAAAGAACATCTCATAATGGAAAGTAAGAAAAGAAAGTTGAGTCATTCTATGCTAGCTTTAATGGGTTTTGTTGAGTAATCATAGATAGCGTTTTCCCACATCCCCTAAAGAATTTACACAATTTACAAACACTGACATTGAAAACAAATATGAAAAGGTTATGTACCTGGGACCTGAAGGCCTGTAGCTCTGCTTGGAGTTCAGCTATTTTCTCTTCACACTTAACAAGCTGAGTTTGTGCCTCCTGTCTGCTTAGAAACTCCTCGTCAAACTAAAAACAAACACATGTCCAAATTACTCACACAGGCACATAGTGATATCAAATTAATGTACCTAGGAATTTTAAAAAACATATTCATTAAAACCTGCTTAACCCTAATGATATAATTATCTTACACAATCAACATTAATATGGCCTTGATTACCTTCATCTACTGATTGATTTTTAAGCTTCTGTCAAATATCTAAGCCTTTATTAAACTCCTTAAGTATCTTATACACTTGCCAATCAGTGAGCCTATCCTTCTAATCAGGATCTACAACCTGCTGCTTCACCGACGTTAATTAATCACTGCAGCCAATCCATTTGACTTCACACGTTTCACATTTTATTATTCATCTACTTTGAGGGTGGATGTTTTTTACATCACAGTTCTCACTTAAAATTCTAGGACATTGTTACTGACAACTGGTTCTATTTACCTAATATATCAAAAATGTTTTCCTTGTTTGCAGTATGGGATTTGAGTATTGTAAGGCCACAAGTCTGTTTACTATTTTACTGCAAAATGCCAAAACACATTCCCAAATGATGTCATTTTCTGCTAAGTGATGAAAGCACATTTATAGCATGTTTGGCTCTTGCTGCTGTGATCTCGCATTATGGTCTTCATAACACAGTCAGTGTTTTGTTTTGTTTTTTTTTTACCTCACATGGTTAATGTTTCATTATCTCAAGAGATGTTATTTTATACAACTAATTAGAATAAATGTCAGCAAGCCTTATAGTGTTCTGTTTGGCCAGGTGGTATAGTGGCGATCCAATGGGATGAGAAGAATTTTTTTGTCAGTACTTGCCTTCTGTGCCAGTTCTGAAGCTCTTAGTTCATTCTCATCACTTCGAGCTTTATCTACACACACCTCTGAAATCAAAAAACAAAAAAAGAATGACAGTCATTTATGTTTTATGAATATATGTGTAATGTAAAAAAACAAAAAAAAAAAAAGGCAGAAAGTGAGTGACATGCCTAAGAGGTGGCTGAAGTCCACATCCAGGCGCTTGCGGTAACTAAAGTCTGGGTCAGTGCCACTTCGGTGGAGCACAATTTGAGACACACACTCCTCAATGATCTTGAAGTACTGAGGCCTGAAAGTCAATTGAGTTAGAAAAGAAAGTTAGACAGATTGGCAAAAATATACATAATTTTATTCAAATAATTTACATACTTTTAAACAGTTGTGTTTGTTTAAGAGTCAGAGGGAGTCAGAGTCAGTGATTTCAAAGGAGACATTCTGTAATATGCTAATTTTCAGGTTCATGATATTATTTTGGCTTTACTAACACGTTTACATGCTTTAGTACACAAAAAGTTAGTTTTCTCATACTGCCCAGTGCTGCAAAACTTTATTTCCCCTCGGTCTGAAATGCTCTTTTTTAGCTCCTGTCTCTTAAGCATAGTGGGTCTTTTAACACTACAGGAGGGTCCAATTGGGCCTAATGTTCACGCAACACGTGGAATTCAAACATAATTGCTGTTGAAATGAGAATCAGGTCTGTCTAGAATTGGCTCACATCTTTCTGTAACACCACATAATTCACAGTCATTTAGAAGAAAATGGACATAACGATAAAAAGTAAGGGAGATAAGACAGCAGAAAAACATGACCATCTTACAAAATAAGAATTATGCGGCTGAACACAAGAGGGGTTAGTAACTCCACTGTCAGCAAACATATAAAAGGGAGTATGTGTTCCATTAAAAAAAGCATATTTTACTTATGGCATAGTTTTTTAGGCTTTGATATGCATAGATTTTTTTTAGCATGAAAACTTAAATTGATGATGCATAGAAAACCTAATTGTCTTGATTTTTGGGACTGGAATATGCCCAACATGAAGCATATGCTAATGATGCACAAGTCAAGGGTCTTTTGATAACTTTCTACTGAAGCTTAAAATAACCATTTATACACCACTCACACCTGAATGAAATCATCATTTTGAATGTTCTTAACAATGTTGAACACACAAAAGCCTATTAACAGTTGCTGAATAATTGCATTTGAATTGTTTATAATGCCTCTATTGAAGGCAATGATCACAGAATAACCAAGGGTATGCCACAATAAGAAAAAGTAGATATTATAATGCAGCAACAGATGACATGCAAAACTAGGAGCTACAGTGCGCTGCAAACTAAAGGGAATGAGTCTGTTAGATCTGCTCATTATCTTACAACAATGCCAGCGTCCATAACCTTTCTACACCAAATGATTAACACTTTGCAACTTTTGAACAACCATGAATAAGGGACACTGCCTTGTAGCACTTCCTAAAACAATGCTGAGACTAGATCTGAGGTAATGCGTAGCATGTCTATGATTCTTAAAGTTGAGCTGCATGTTGGAATCATTGTTATAATTTTGTATTTGAACAATCGCACAAAATAAGGCATCTTGTCAGTCAAGCTGTTGGTGATCCTTTCATTACTCTGTGACATTGGGACCCCTGTGGAAGAGAAGATTATATATTCTTGACAGCAGGGATACCAAGAAATAAACAGCTTAAAGGGATATTCCGGTGTAAATTTAATCCATGGTCTAACACACAATGACAGCAAGTAAGACCCCCCTCAAGAGATCAAGTTTGCAGACCACTAGCTTACGTAGTTTTAGCAACCTCAGAAATGACTACACGAAAACAATACGTTGCAGTATACGCCTCCAGCAAGAAATCGCCATCAAAAAACCACAAATAATGTTCAGAACAGCACCAAACTTCAGCAACAGTACAAATAGGGTCGCAGCACATAGTTTGAGTTTTATGAAGAAAAAGAAAAAACTGAAAAAACTACAATGGACCAGGCCCAGTAGGCAGAAAATATAAGTAAGCATAAATGTTAATCTATGTGGTTATCCTCAAAGAGCATAAATAGAGAAGACTGTGTAGTCTAGACATGCCGTGGTTTGTGAAAATTAAACTCAGGGGTGAGTGGTGGGTGGTCTGTGTGTAAAGTAAATGTTTTCATGCTGCTACTAATGCTTATAAAATGAATGGCACCATTGTTAGTAGCCATAAGAAACAACGACCTTAAGATGTCATGATTATTTCAGTCAGACACTTAAGGTGTTGTTTTTGGGCGGGGGGGAAAACGGCAGGTGATTGCATTTCATATTCTTCAGAATAAAGGTCCATCTTTTGATCAATCCATGGTTTAACTCACACCCAGCTGTGGGTGAACCAACATAAAATAAGCCTTTGAAAAGTGCCATTAATAGGAGATGAGAAACACTCTGGAGCAATGGTTGCTATAGATGGCTTGGTGATGAAAGAGACAGCATTCTCTTTGTTAGCAAATGTCATTGAGGTTGTTTAAGGCAGAAGGAGTGAGACCTTCACAAAACATAAGCTCTTCACCAGGGTACATCATTACCTCTGTACACAGGGTCCTAAGACTTCTGTGTGTATTCAGCTACAGTACTATTATCACACTGGCATACACAAGTTTCACTGACATACTCCTCTGACACTTCTGACTTGTTTATGAAGTAAATAGTACAGATAATGAACAGAATTGTTTAGAGATTAAATGAGGTAAGGATATAATGAATCAAGTAAGAGGAAAGTAGAAAAGAAAAATGCTTGCACATAAGATAAACTTCAAAAGTAAATTAAGTTGACTTGTTTTTTTTAATTTGAATATTTTTGTGCATGCGCATGTGTGTGTGGGTGGGTGGGTGGGTGTTGCTGATTGTTACCTGACCAAGTAGTCATTGCGTATAAGCATCAGGTGCTGCAGTATAGAGAGGAAATAGGGCTCTGCACAGCTGTCCTTCACCATGCTCTGCACAATACTGAACACATCCCCCGCATCAGTGCAGACAGTCAAGGACTCATATGTAAACCCTGCATGTTCACATAAAAGGAGAAGCTACTGAAATAATAAAAGAATTTAAAGCAATTTTTTGGTATAACTGACCTTGATTCCATGAGAATTTCAAATGTATAGTAGCCAGCTTTCACAATAAACAGACACTGAAATTGTCCTTGAAGTTATATGCTTCCGCCAGTAATCATGAAAAGGATATTCCAGCTCGCTCTTGATATCCTCAAGCCTATGAGAAAACTCTATCATGTCCTCTTCTTTGTGCTCCTCGAATACCTTTAGCTGAATGTCAAGGGCCTCATTTCTGATGGTTGCCAGTTGCTACAGATGGAGTAAGGTAGGGAAGAACAAAAGGTAAAGCAGATTCAAAGAGATAAAGAATTAAATAAACCAGTGTGAATGGCTTGAAAGCCTCTCCTTCAGTACATCAGTGGAAAAGGGAAGTATCAATCTCGAGTAAAGACAAGATTCTAAACGGCATTACTCATCATGATGAACAGGTGAGGGGACGAGCTACTCACTTTAATCTATTTGTTTTGTTTTCTTGGCAGCAACGGCGACATTGTTTACAACGGATAAACATGTTAGGTAGATGGTATAAAAGGCTGTCGGAAGATTATTAGCCCAGGCACTAGAAACTTTATTGGTTTCTGGGTGCTGGCAAAGACCAAGGACGTGTAAACTCTTGTCTGTGTTTCATAAATTATTTGCTGGAGCAAATCTACAATATTTCAATGAAGTGGATAACTCATTTGAATATTAATATAAGGTGAGTGTGAGTTCATATCATGTATCTGTTTGTGTGTGTGTGTGTGTGTTTTATGTTGTGCTTACCGGCAATATCTCTTTCAAGCCACAGCGCATAAATTCATTTCTGATGTGCAGCCTGAAGTCCAGCTCATCAGGAGATGTTACTAGTGCATTGATGAGCTGCATGCATGCCACCTGCAAGAGGAAGCGTACACAGAACAGATAGAGAGATGGGGGAGAGAGAAAAGTGAGAGAGAGCCACAGAAAAAGACGACGGACTTCTTCCAGAAGTTGATGAAAAGCATGCCGGCATGCATTCTAAATGAGTTATGTCCCTTGGAAGCAGAGGACCATAACTAATGCATGTCTATTTTCTCCAGTCACCAACTAGGGGGGCTGATTTTAATATTAATGCAACAACTGCAGACCCACACACACAAAACTAACAGTCAATTTAAGGACAAACTCGCTCTTTTGGAAGCTGTTTTTCACTCCCCTCTGAGTTTGGTTTACAGCAGAGGGACCGCTGCATCTTGTGACTCTTCAACCAGCCGGGCAAACACGGACAGAAAAATCAATTATTGATCAGTAAAGCAATCCACTCATGTGTGAAAAGAGGTTATGGCAATGCCCGAGCCCAGGAAGGATATTGAGATGTTTTAAGGTTCATTGACAATCTGATAGCACATTCTCGTTTCTGTCCGGGCACTTTTGTCCACTTTTATCAATCTGTAAGTACCATTTAAAAAAAATATTTAAAAGTATTTTATGTAATATTATTACATGATTATCATTAACATAACACAACATGACAGTTATCAGAATTATTTCCAACCTTCCGCATTTTCTTTGGTACGTAATCAATGGGGGAGCAAGACAAATCCCTGCAATGCGTTACATACTATCAGTAAAACGTCCCATCAATGATGCTATGTTAGGATTTCAAGTTGGTTATTTGATTTCAGCTTGTACCTGTATATTCAACCATCTTCATTAGCCTCATCTCTGTATTCAGCATAACTACATTAGATTACAAGTCCACCACATCCTCTCTCGGTGTTCCATGTGTCTTTTTAAACTCATTGTCTAAATGTACACTTACCCTAGGCAAAATGCTGCCAAGGGAGACCATGTATAAATGTAGTCAAGTTGGACAGAAAGCCTTTGGCCAAATCATGCCATACTTAGAATACCAGTATCCGTGCTTTAATAATGCATGGGGTTAAAAAAGGAAACTGAGCTGTGTATAAGGAATTGAAAAACAATGTGAAAGCATCAATAAAAACAACAAAGTCCTTTCAAACTTTTTGGTACAAAGGGCTATGTTTGACTAGCACAGATGAGTTTCATGTTTTAAATCTCTCTATTTGAAGGAAATTCTGGTTTCTATTGCAATCTTCTTTGCCTCCTTACATCACTCCCATATAGTGATGTCTAAGATAGTTACAGCAAACTGAAGGCAAATGCTAGAGATATCATCTTTAAATTAGGTTTAGCATTGGTCATTGCATGTAAAATACTGAACAACCGAAGAGGCAAATGGTCTTACATGACAGTGTGTTGGTGCGAGCATGTGGTAGGTATTGGATGAATAATCACTCTCTTTATAGTCCTTCAGCTACCAATTAAAAATGCTAACAACATACTTTAATCACAAATTACATTCCTGTGACACAAACCAATGCTGTCTCTGTATAAATGAGCCCATATATATCTCAAGTGTATTCATATCAGGGGAAGGTATTACATCTGAAAGGGAGGGATAAAATATAAAGTGATTCAGATGATAAAATCGGCAGTGTACATGGGCAGGTAGAAACCTCTGAAACTCAAAAGTGGATTGGAAAGGATTCCAAGTTTACATTATATTAACTTTGGTTTAGGAAATAATTCTTTATGTATAGATTAGAGTAAATCTGTAATCTACGGACGTAGGTTTTTTTTTGTTTTGCTATATTGAGTTTTCTTGTTTCTTATGAAATAATCCTGGTTCGATAGTACTTACTATATAACGTGTTTGACAGCTTGTAAACAAATGTTCATGTGCCCCTGATATGCTAACACTATCATCAGTAAACTTGATCACATACAATACTCAATCATGGAAGACTGTTATCCAAATAGAACAGTTAACACCAATACATTATGGTTATGGTAATGTCTGCGAATTATAAAAGGTCTGTGATCTTTAAAATGCACCTTAACGGGAGAATAATCAGACATACAGTCCCTGAGCACAGTGTGGCTGTGATATTCTGGAATGGTCATCTTCCCACAGCTATTCGTATGTCATTTCAGAGAAATGTGAAGGAAACAACAATGCTCTACATGTACTTCGCACTTACTTGTAATTGAACTGAGCGATCTCGTAGTCCCTGGACAATGGGACTGAACCTCTCTGTGGCTCGCCATTCCCCTGCTGTGGTGATGGCTTCGAGGACCTTTTCCAAACTAAAGGGGAACATGGAATGCATATGGACGCAATTCACAAAAGTTAAAAGGTATGGTTCATTTGAAGGTGTGTTGACCATGAGCTCTCTCTTATTGCACTCTATCCATGGTTCCATCCTTGTCAATTTGGCCTAAGATTTAGTGTATGATGAATAATTAATTCATTTTGATTGTAATTAAAGACTCACTTTACATATTGTTATATCCTGTATCTGAAAATGTAAACCATAGTACTTTTTAAACAACTCTTAAAATAGCTCTTATAATATCTAACTTGAAAGTGCAGTTAATTAAAATCCCTCGGTTCATTTTCCCTGCATAACAAAACAAAACACCTTGTCTACAATAAGCAGCACCGGCATACATTCTGTTGAGAGTGACTTTGGCTTTCACAAAAGACTGCATGGCATATTAAGTTCAGCCTTTTAGCTGTTCTATGCTTTTGATGCTTTTCACCATCAATGCTGTTCAATGTTAATTGACAAGAAATAAAAGGAGAGTCATCAGCTGGATCATAATTTTGAAAGGGCAGTCAAGACTTAAGTCTTTTTTCTCATTTTGTAAACATAAAAATAAGTACAAATGCATCTTTCAAAATTTGAAAAGCAGTAATACTTTCAGTTTATACAGTATGTTGATAAATCAATGAAGCCACAACGTACGTGTTCTCTTCGCCCACAATGCAGATGGCTGACAGCAGTTTTACCACATCAGTCATCATGCCAGACTGGGTGGGATCAATGGCTCGTGCCAGTAGCGCAAGACTTTTTTCCTCCCCCAGGATTCGATCCAAGCCATACTGCAGAAAACACAAAGCTAAATATGCTGTAATTCTGCGTAACTGCAACAACAAGTATACAATGTCATGTGAAAATGTGATTGAATGGCAAAGTAATTATCAACTGATTTAGAAAAATTATACTCTGTGGGTTTTAATTTACACTGGACACTGAAGGCAGCAAACAGAAAAAAAATCTTTCAAGAAGATTCAATACAAGGGAAAAATATATATATATTGTGAGCAATCCTAGGGTGTGATAACTGCTTTGTACAATTAAGAATATTTTCAGCAACATTCAGAGCTGTAATTATTGCTTAACACAGAGAATTCAGTCTATTAGTTGTGCTTCAGTTTTACAAAGATAGTCAATCAATGTCTGATTTTGTTATAAAATATCCAGTAAGAATAATACATTAGTATGAATTCAGTCTTTGTATAGCAATGACAGAACTTATTTTACCAAGAAAGGTGTCAAAAAGTGATATTGTTTTTCTGTTTTTCTCACCTTTATTCCATTATGATTTTTTATAAAAATGCTTTGGTAGAAACACCAAGCATTACTGAGCATATGAATTGTAGTTTTTGCCTGTTCAATGTGGGCTTTATAAATTTGACGAGACAGCCAGCAATCCAAGCTATGTTGTAATCAGAAGTCCTTGTATCTGAAGAGTGTAAGTGTTATGTTGACTATGTAAGAAACATTCCCCATCTTCAGCTTGACTTCCAATCTTAACTATTTTTTACAATCATTGGCTTTACAAATGGTACTTCATGACGAGAGCGCAGTGATCCAACATGTACTTTTGGCATTATAAAAAATGTGATTGCTGAATTCCCTGTGTCACTCAATCAAAACAATAATCGACAGTGGTAGAGCAGATTTGTCAACCTATCTCAACTCAAAACACACATTTCTGGTGTATTTTTTGAAACTGTAAAATTTTAGACAGTTTAAATACTACTGACCAAAACAAAAGTCCGTAGTTTACAAAGAAAACTTAGAAAGTAATGAAAATGAAATAGAAGTAAAAGCTCAGAGCTTTAACCTGCATGCTTCTGGATTAAATATGCATTCTAGCAAACACACTGAACCTAGACTGATGAGATCGGTTTTCTTGATCCCGTTACGTTGCTCAAAGGGGAGCTTCTGAGTGTCTCAACTTTTTGAATTTCATTGTCACGCCATCGGTGGCAGACAATACCAAGCACGCAACTGTGTGACACAGAAAGGCAGCAAAAAGAAAGGCTGCACTGACAGCTGGCAGTGAACACCTGTCTTCTTGGCATTGTGGGTACATCCCATCCCAAGATGCCTCTCTAGCCAGGGAAAGGTCTGCGCTGACAGAGAGGCCTACGGGTAAATGCTGGCGTCTGGCGCCTGTTGAGACGCAGGATTACATGAGACCTTACAGCACACTTTGTGCCAGAGCGGGTGTATATCTGTCTCCGCTGGGTTTTAGCTCCATGTGGCAAGTTTTGTTTTTTTTTCTTCTTCTCTATTGCTTCTGAAGATTAACAGCACATGAGGAGAAAAACCTGAAGCACTGTGAGAAGAGCTACTTCAACAGAACATATTTAGATCCACAAGTGCTTCAGCCTGGATAATAATTCCATACTATTTTCCACTGACCTGAAGTGGAAAAAATGTATCACAATTCAATTGCATTGTTTTGCCAAATTCTGTTGTCACTGTTGACAAATTACACAATCTAATAAAATAATAACTAAATTAGTTACAAAAATACATACATTCTTTGTGGGGAAAAAATACTGACAGCGATTCATTGCACTTTTAGGTACATTAATGCTATAAATGACAGCTTGCATAAAGAAAACCCATTTACAGCAATGTCAGGATTTGTACATGTTTGGTTTACTGTCCTGCACTATTTGTAATGTTTCTTCAAAATATCATTTTGATTATTTTGCTTGGGTGCTTTATCTTTGTAACCTACTTTTGTGTTGAATGGCCATCTTTATATCCACTAAACAAACTGTGGTATGGCCTAACTGGAGCAAATAGTCCCAAGAGCTAAGGAGTCCCAAGAACTCAACCCAGGAACTAAATGTCTAACTATAAGTATTTCAAAGGATCCTGTTGCATTGGCAATGCATCAAAAAAATTTAAATGTTCAACAGATAGATCTATTTAAAAATTACATCTTTGTTTTAGATGCAATATTCACACACAGCTAATCAACATAGAAACAGAAATACCGTTTTGTGACTGATGGTTATTAATTGCGCAGTAGTACAACACTAAAACAATCATTCCCTCTCTCAATAACTTTACCTATATATATATATATATATATATATATATATATATATATATATATATATATATATATATATATATATATATATATATATATATATATATATATATATATATATATATATATATATATATATAATATAATATAATATAATATAATATAATATATATATATATATAATATAATATATATATATATATATATATATATATATATATATATATATATATATATATAATATATATATAATATATATATATAATATATATATATAATATATATATAATATATATATAATATATATATATATAATATATATATAATATATATATAATATATATATATATATATATATATATATATATATATATATATATATATATATATATATATATATATATATATATATATATATATATATATATATATATATATATATACACACAGGAACAGGCCAGGAACTTTGGATCTGTGCAGATGTGTCACACTTTGCCATCCATATTGCATCAGGACATTAGTTAGCCTCCCTTTCATTGGCACCGTATTGTTGCGATGCTGCGCAGCTCCTCCACTGGTCATATGCCCTTTGTGATTGAAATCCCAGGTGCCTTATTTAGTAATTGCACGAAAACACCAGATGTTGATGTGGATGGGACTAAAATTACCCTTGAAGAACAGACTCAACTCAAAATACTGGAAGTTATTTAAAATAGACTCTTTTTTCCCCAAAGGGTAAAAGGACAAAACTGTCATTGTGGGATACATTTCCTATTAACATTAACACAGGAATAGTACAAGACACACCCACCACCACACTGGCTCCTTAATGAAAGTTCATAACAAACACAGTTATGGTGGGCTATTATGTCCACCGACATAAATAATTTCCAGCTATGAACAGATGAGATCAGATAAGTGCATTGCATTTTTTTCTGTTTACTGTACAACCAAAATTTAGGAAAAATTATCAAATGGGTTTAATCATAGAAAAATCTGTTGTCATTACCTTATTGTTCATGATGGCTTTGAGACACTGCACAACTTTATGTTGGTTCTTTTTGTCAATCCTCTCTTGCCTATGGATAAAAGAGGGATGAGGGGTAGTTAATCTCTAATGTACAGCATGAAGAACAAAATTTTCATTTACAGATGAAGGAAGGTTTGTAGAAGGTCACTGCAAGAAAAGTGTTGATGACAGAAATCAGTTTGAACACTAAAGTGATATTTTGACTGGCAAATACACTGGCAAACATAAACAACAGCATTTTGTTAAAATGACTTAACAAGGTAGAAATTACCAATATTTCTGATTACTTGATGATGTAGGTATGAGTGCCCAGGAATAAACATGAACGACTGTATAAACTTACTGTTTCTTGAACAGCAACCTTTCCAAAATGTCCAGCAGTAGTCCAAGACCCTCATGTCCGAAGCTCTGCACCCAACTGAAACAACAAACATTAAATCAATATCACAACAGTGTAAGACTGACAACTGATGGCAACACTTTTATCACATCGACCACTGTGGAGCCAGAAAAAGTGTAAACACAGGATTGCATGCCTGGTAAGAAAAACCTATAGAGTGAAACATAAAATGGGAAGCATGTTCAGACACAGCTGAAACTTTAGTAATCTAAGAAGTTCACTTTTATAGCATTACAGTAATATGGTGTCATCCTTACTAAACCTTTCTCAAACATGTGTTTAGTATTTCATTACTGCAATTACAGTTACTTACACTTAATCTATATAGGCATGTACGCAAAATTCATTCAGTACATTTCTGATGTAAAATATTTGCTCAACCTTTGTTGGCCTATGAAGTGAAGTCTCACTGAGATAAAAAAATAAATAAAAAATCTGCCCATGAAAGGCAGCAATACAGTTCTGTGGTTGCAGACATAAAGCAAACATGTAACAAGTGAAGCAAAGACAAAAAACAAATTGCTGACTCATTAAATATCGAAACATTCATCAATATTCATGACATCAACAGACAGATGTCCTGTCTTCCACACAGTTTAGAATCACTATAAATGCATCCAGTGACGCCAGCTCCCAAAGATTCGGACAATTCTCGAGCTGATTCCAAGCAGACAGAGCAGTGTACTGATGCTACTGAGACTTTAGGGAGGAGTTAGTGGGAAAAAAGTCCTGGGAGCGATGACGATAACTTCCTTTATGTTTTTGAAAGATGTACTTCTGCAAAGAAGAGTCTTGTAAATAAGAATATGGTTGAATGTGTGGTAGGACAGGAAAAGACACTCCATCCAACTCGAGCAAAGTATCCATTGCATATCCAGTGTGAGACACATGACACACATGCATGTATACAACATCGCCACAGTCCAGTAATGAAATAAAGAAGGAAGGAAAACAAAACTCACATGGACAGACAGAAAAACAAGCCATTCATTTACACAATCCTTTAGTCTTCATACTATCAGATTACAATGATTGTTAAACTTATACTTTAAACAGATGAAGGAACGGGGTGAGTGTTATATTGACCTTATGAAAACAATTGTTGGATACAATCAAAAAGGGACAGAAATAGAGATAACAATCGTGTGACTGTTCCTTGTCACTGAAAAATCATATACTGGAGATCCAAGGTATTCGCCCAAGATTGATGCTGGGTAATTGAAGATGGAGCAGGGACATTTTTTTAAAGAATGGAGAAGCTTCACATGTAATTCAAATAAGGAACACAGATAAACAAAAAAAACTGTATTACCTCTTGGATTGTGAATTTTAGGCAGACACCTTTATGTAAAACAGAGGCGAAGACAGTGTGATTGAGATTGTGAGCGACTGCACCTCCCTCCTGATTGAAACTGAATAACATCTTTCAACATTAGCATTCAGTTTTTGTACTGTTCTAATCACTAGGCTGCATGCCTCCCAGCATCAAATCTACAGAAATTCTCAAGGTGACAACATGAAATTGGAAGCTGTTATCTGAATTTAATTTCTTGAAAAGGGGTATGGGGGTTGTAGGAAGACGCGTGAACACACGTTTATTTGTCTGTTTTTAGATTGTTGGGAAAGGAAAGAAGAGTATCAAACAGTATTTTTGTTTTTTGAGGCTGCTAACAAATGATAGATTCTTGTTTTGTTTGCTCAGTTTTCCTTCAACATTTTCCACAGAAAGGCTTCTTTGGTGAAGATTTAGGCATGTTTGATTTGAGTGCAATCCCTAAATATATCAGCACAAGTAGTGCTTTCAAATTTGAATGTGCACTCCATAATGTTAGAAGGTAAAAATGTTTCTTTATTTTTTACTTCAAAGACAAATGGACCACTGCAGCCAGGTAATAGCCTGACTGGCATTGCAGCTTAGGTAAGCCAAGTTAGTTGGCATCCTTTAGTGACTTAAATCCTATAACTCTATAAGGACAGCTAACTTGTGCTTTGATTTAAAAAGACACCCATGTAACATTTTAAAACATTATTAGAAAGTGCTTAATGTTTTGAGTGTAAAGTCGCGAGCACCGACAGCATTGAGGCTTTTATTCTTGATAACATGGCCTGTCAGCTATCCGTTAATTGTTTCTTCCTTATAATTACTGGGTTTATCAATGTACTGCAAGCATCATGTGGTCACACACTAATCTGAAGTCATACTTAGGAGAACAATACAATTAAGGCTGAAATGTTTCTAGTACATTAGTTAATACAATTCAAGTAAAACAGTAGCATCCTTGTTGATCAAATAAATACATGTTAATGATGATAACTTTCAAAGAGGAATCAGTAGTTATATTCATAAAGTGACCTGTTTCTCTATCCTTGTACCCTTACATAGTTTGCATTTCACACGCTGTCTGTCTAGACCCTAAAGCAATTAGTATTTTAAAATGAGTTTGCTAATCTAGCATGCTCTCGAAGTCCTTGGGTTTCATTAGTTCCTAACATCTGGCACCACTCCCACATCGCAAATGAGAAACTTGTCATCAGCATTGGAGTTTTGTTTATTGCAAAAATGATCTGAAAGCACATCCTACAGATTTTCTTTGCTTCATCTCTGGCTGCTACCTCTTAAAGTTGAAATTGTTTTGGAATTATACAGATAGGACACAGAACAGACGAGTGCAGTATCAAAGCGCAGCATGGCCCGGGGTCCATTAATGTTTACAAAGGTCACAACGTAGATCACAGAGCTACAGAAGCAGCTTTCAGAGCTGCCACAAAAGTTTTGTTGCTTGGTATGTTTTCTCCCAGCTACAAATGGATGCTTTTTAGCCTCTCCAGAGTTCAGGCTTCAGTGTGGTAAAAATGTAAGATTTAAGAGCAGGAATATTCATGTTGTAAAATTTTGATTATCTATTTATCAAATATCTCCCCTAAAATACTATTTCAAGGGCTGAAATGGGGCGATCTTGGAATAATGTGCATGGCGTGGAGCATTGGATCCAATGTTGGTACTTATTTCCAGTTATGCAAACATGCAATTAGCTGCTACCGTATAAATGTCAACAGTGTACAGAAGTATGATTCTGGTAGCAGCCTTCAAATCAATACTGACACACATAAATGTGACTGCTTACAGTATTTTACCTCTTACTTGAACATTACCTAAAATGCCCATATGACTTTTCAAAAATGTATCCTATTTTATTGGTCTCCCAAGATATGTCAAGGATACTGCAAACTATTTTTATTTATTTTCAACAAACAGTGATTAATTCTTACTTCATGATCTCAGAGGCATTCTGTAATCACACCACACCATCAACAGATGAAAAAGAAGTACAGCAATATTAGACTGAGGGCTATCACCTCAAAAAAGACACCACGAAACAGACCGAGGGAGGGAGCATTAAAAAAATAAGGAAAACAAATTCATCATCCCATTCCCTGGGAAACAAAAACAGTCATAAATCAAAGAGAAAAATGAGGCACCTTATCTGGCTAACTTCACAGCTAAGGTAGCTTGACTTTAACGGAGTCTCAGGAGAATGCCTCCAAGGTTCCCTGGCAGTGCAGCACAGTGTTGCACTCTGCTACAGCAGTTATGAAGCACATATTGAAAAAATATATTTAAAATGTTGTCCAGAGCATAGAAAGTTAACTGACTGCAGAAGCGTTCTCCAGGGAAAGAGAGAAGGAGAAGGCTGATGTCACAGCAATGTGGGACATCTGAAATAAAAATAGGGAGAGGTGATTCAATTCAGGGAGGACTGACTGACGGCGCTTGTAAAAACTATGCAACACATAAAGATCATGTTGTTTATGTTTATATAAAGATTTCAATTCTAAAAAATGGTGTGAAATAGTGCAAATCAAGTTTTATTGTGTGCTTTGAAAAGGGTACTAAATTAGAGCTGAGGTATTATAATAAGGATTTGTAGCAATAGCAGTTCAAGAAGATATCTGTACATACATGTCAGGGTTAATCTAATCTGAACATCATTTTTGAAAACAGTAGAAATCATGACAAGCTGTTGTATTGGATTGCAAGTTATGCAGGTGTAAAAGAGCAGCCACTGTGTGTAGAATTCCCTAATAAGAAAGAGCAAATGCATTGATGTGTATAATACTGTGAGTATGATCTTTAAGTAATCTTGAATCTGTGTGGGTAGTACATGTGTGGTATGTGCATGAGAGACAGGAAGAGCACCAAAGGTTTATTAAAAAAAATGTGTAGGGAAGAGGGAGGCTAAACTTTACCCTAGCTTAACTGAAACAGAATCTGGGGCCTTAAATCTGAAGGTCAGTTGTAATATAATATCAAATAGCAATTTCCACTTGTTTGTCAGATCCATTTATCAAATCCATTTTATGCAATTACATCCTGTAGCCTTGCTGGTCCTATGGGCCAATACTTTGGCCTCTTTTCACAAAAAGAGAGAGAGCGAGCTAGAATAGCTGTGGTAGGTAAGGTATACAGGGGTCAGAGGTAAGCGTCACAGTGTGACACTTTGGAACTGCAGGAAGTACCAAATTACTTCTAACTCAGTCCGCCCTGCTAAAGGGTATCTGATGAGAGAGCATATAAGTCTGTCAGCCTATACTAGCAGAATACAACTGCCTGATATCAGACGGGTTGGATGGATGTTTTGCTACAGCAGTGCCAAGAATGTGACAGTGATCAGCATCCAAAAACAGTGGTAGACAAAATACCTTTACTGCCAAATCAATTCCACAACTCAGGGTTGTAATGGGGCTATTTAGAAAGCTAGTGGTTAGCGCTGTCCGCTGACTGTTTCTAGCCAAGATAGATTTATGGTCAAGACAAACTTTGTCATTACACTTGAGCGTGACTGTTTTATTAAGGCTGATGTTGTTAACAGTCAGTACCTGAAGCGCAGATTTTCCTCAGTGTCACACATGTGGGGTCCCATAAATAGCAGTGGGTGTGCATAATCTGTTACTATTGACGTCACTGTTTCAACTGCCATGAGTGAAGGCAGCTAATATAGCCAGCAGGTCCAACCAAATGAGGTAGAATGACCACACTGAGCAGATCCAGCCATAGTTACTTACTGATATCCATTAAATGCCTAATCTTCACCATTAGAAAAGGTAAAAGGTAAATGACTAACATATCTCATCATATTCACAATTAACGAAATCAACACTTCCATCAATCCATTGTTGGTAACCGCTTTATCCCTTTTACGGGGGTTGCTGGAGCCAATCCAAGCTGTCTCTGGGCGAGGGCGGGGTACACCCTGGACAAGTCGCCAGCTCATCGCAGGGCCACACAGACACAGGGAGAACATGCAAACTCCACACAGAATCGGGAATCAAACCCAGGACCCTCTTGCTGTAACAGTGTTAATGAGGTAACAGTGTTAACCGCTGTACCATCATACCAGTGAAATCAACACTTTTTTTTGCTTAATTCAAGTTATGAAAGTCAGTGTCATTTGTACATTTTCTCCAAAATCTCAATTATTCTAATCAAAAACTAGACGTGACTCAGTGCATTATGATTAAATGCTCTCAACACCAGTTTTCTCTTGGTTAAATTGATAGAGCCTGAGTGTTCAACAGGTTCTGGGAAACATTACTGAGTCTCTCTTCTTCGTCTCCTATATACAGTATACGTGCCATCACTGATGCACTGTACTGTGCAAGTAGGCGCGATAGAGCAGTGCTGGGCGTAAGTGCTATTCACAGTGAACTCAAAAAGATGAGCCTGGGGACGCCGCATAGCTCAGTTGGTAGCGCGCGCGCGACCCATAAGCCGAGGCTCTGCAGCGGACCCGGGTTCGACTCCCGGCCCGGGTCCCTTTGCTGCGTGTCACTCCCTGTCTCTTACCCTGTTTCCTGTCAAACTCTTCATCTGCACTATCAATAAAGCCAGAAAAAGGCCAAAAAAATACTTAAAAAAAAAAAAAAAAAGATGAGCCTGGCAGTAGGATGGATTTCTTAGCCATGTCAAACCTTAAAACCATTAAGGTAATTGTTCTGAGACAGTCAGTGTATGCTGTATTAACAACATATACGCCTGTATAAACTCACAATATTCAAACATTTTTATTCACTAATGTTGAACTGGTTACGACTGTGAAAGAGCACCACGTGACGCACACTTACTTCTGTTCTATTTTGAGAAAGTATTTCAAGGTGGATAATCAGCAAAAATTAATTTCCTCTATGCATATGTTTAAACACAATTTTGAATGTTTCAGAATTTTCAAAGTGGAGTTTTACAACTCTCAACTCATATAAAAAATGATGAGTGATCACTGGTGTATACACCAGCCTTTGGTTCAAAAGCACAACACGCTGCAAACAGAAATATATCAGGCATAAAACACAAGGCGAGAATCTAGAAAATGATGCAAGACCACAGTGATCCTCAATCAGCTGCAAACAGCATGACAGGACTCTTTATCCAAGAACGACATTGTGTAGAGTGTAAAGAGGTATTGTGATCTTCAGTCAGGGTTCATCAATTCATTCCAGTGGTGCCTCTGCTAATGTTCATGACCACACGTTCTGCGAAATGTCTTGAATAAAATATTAAGGTATACAGCATACCGTTCTTTTAATTTTCTTCTCCTACCTTTATTTTGCTGTTTCTATTTTTCTGCTGTTGTTTGTTTATTTCTGTGAGGCACTTTGAGGTACTTTTTTCTATATGAAAATCGCCATATAAATAAAGATTGATTGATTGATTGACATATCAGCACATTTGAGAAGGCAGCAGTGTCAAGCAGTTAGGAACCCATTTTCTATAGAATACAGGGGTTTTTAAGCCATCTGTGCCTCCTATAACGTAATGGAACATCTTTCCCTTTCCAGGCCTTTCATTTCTTTTCAGCCATTCAGCTGATATTGCTGGATGTGACGATGAAGGTCAGCTTGCATGTAGCTTCTGCTTTCTCAGCGTATTCATCCACAGATTTCTTAAGGGGCGCAAATGTCAGCCTTCATCCTAGCCCTCTTCTTTTTCAAATCATCAAGCTCATCTGCGAAGGCCTTTCTCTTCAGGTCAACAGCATGCTGCTCTTTCTTTTTCTCCTACTGAGAAGTACAGCACAGTACCTACAGTACCTGGCTCCTACAGCTAAGCGTAATAGCTCTTTGGTGATCTCTACCATTATTGTGCCCCAAACCAACCTGACATGGTCAACAATGCCCCTTTGAGCCACCAGAGACCTATCCCTCTGATTCTCCACAGTCAATTGTTGGTGAAACATCCTCCATGAGCGGTCAATGACATAGGAAGAGTAGAATATTCACCATATTCCATGTCTGATAGTTTTGTCCCATTGTCTCATACAGCAGGGTGACCACTTGATCCGTTCCCTGAATGTAAAGCAGTTGAGGTACAAAACTCCCTAAACTTCTTAAAGGTATTATCAAACACTGTCCCATCTCCATGTTTGGCAACAACAGCTACTTCAACATTACAGTCTCATTTAAGATAGCACAGCTCCTTAGATTCTGTTATGCGTCTTGGGTCAATGCTTCTCATTTCTAGGTGATACACTAGTGTCTTTTTCAACAGCTTCTCATGCAGTGCAATCAAGAGTATCTTACAGTCGATCTTTATCTCCTGTCTCTGCCTCTCTGAAATGTTTTTTGAAGACCTGTGTTGGTTCAGGACGGTTTCTGCTTCAAATCTAGTATCAATCTGAGAAAGGTTGTTGTACAGACAACTGTCCTGAGAGGCGAATTTGGTGTAGGTGTTGCCTCTCGCAATGCATTTTCTTTGGAAATCTTTGCATTAGCCTGGTAACCAATTAAAATGAGAGGATTTTGTGTTTTAGTTTGATCATACATAGGCCCTGTATATAATACTCTTGTGTCAATTGAACACACCCACTGAGTGAAAATTGCAAACATTAAGTAATGCAAACTACAATGCTATATGCAGATTCTGTTCTGTACAATAAATATCATTATTTAAAAAAAAGAAGTCTTTTTTCAGATACTACACATGTGCATGTTTTCTTCATCTTAAACTATATGTGTAGCAGTTTTCCTGGCTCCTTGTTATTATTGTGTATAAATGAGAAGCACTATAATATTTTGAAAAACTGATACATAGGCAGGCTGTACCCAGTTGCTGTTATAAAATCTTCATGATGGTCAGGGTGATAATGGAACAACCAGTACAGTCTGTGCTCAACTTCCCAACAGATAGAGTTGTCTCTAAACGCATTGTGCAGTGTTTGCAATCTGCAGAAACCAAATGATTAGCAATTCCCATACATGGAATCCATCACATCAATTGTGTAATTTGCTCACTGTATTCAAATGAATAATGTATCTTTATGTATGTGCCATTGTATATGGCAATAGGATGTGGCTGAGTGTTAAAAAGACTACATGTAACACAAGACAAAGCCTTTGAGTTGTGGTTTCAAAATGGCATACATACAGTGAGAAACTTGTTTGTTGAGGGTGTCTTTGCTTCATTTCATCAATTGGCCGAGAGATTTCATCTACCAAATTCTCATCTGTTTAGATACCTTCAAGTAAGAGACTTTTACAGAAAGAGGTATCAAAATTTTCCTCACACTCCAGCAGATACACCTATTGATACAATCCTCAGGGCTCCCACAGCAATGAAGGGGTTAATATCTTCTCTCTATAATACAATTCTTTCATTTCGCTCTCCATCTGACCAAACACTCTTAACTATCTGGTCCCAGGATCTGAATGTAGATTTGTCAGACGTGTGGCAATCCATCCTCTTGCGTGTCCATTCCTCTTCTGTCTGTGCCAGGCATGGGGTTATTCAATGCAAGCTTATACATCGAGTTTATTGGACAAAGTCTAGACTGTCCCGTATCTGTTCCATTGATCCACTGTGTGATAAATGTCGACAACATCGTGGTACTCTTATTCATATGTTTTGGACATGCCCATCTTTACATGCATACTGGGTTTCTATATTCTCTACGTTCTCTGATTTATTTCAAAGGGCCCTGGAACCATGTCCACTCATGGCTCTATTTGGCATCTTATCAGATTCCACTAAATTATCAAAACCCCAATCTGATTTTCTTGCTTTTCTTTGTTTGATTGCTAGGCGTCTAATTTTGAGACACTGGAAATCACAACACCCTCCATCACATTCATTGTGGATCAGGGACATATTAGCGTTCGAAAACTCGAAAAGATTTGATACTTAAAGAGATGTTCTGTATCTAAATGTAATGAATTGTGGCAGCCGTTCCTTCTGCACATAGAGGGCCTTGACTTACAACATCCAGACACTCTAAGTTTCCTGCACATCTACTCTGTGACCTATGACTGAACTTCCTCATGTAGGCTACCTGCTCTAGTATGTGCTTAGATGTATGTGCGTTATTATTTGTAAACGGAAAGAAAAAAGAAAGCTTTCAATAAATATACAATGAACAAAAAAAAAAAGACTACAGGTTTGTGGTTCAAGCAGTTTATGATGATGTGAAACAAATGTGTTAATCCCCAACTTCAGACAGTGAGAGAATTGGATTACATTAGATTTCAGAGAGGTTGACCTATATGATATCCTGCCAACCATGATTATGAACTATATTAACTACTAGCCTGTACTGGATAGTGGAGCATCCACTTTGTTGATGAAGTGCTAACATTTCTTAGAGCAAACTGAATTAACTATTGTGTATTTCTTAAAAAGAGAGTACAAAAAGAGACAAAAGGAAAGGGCATTAAGAGTAAATGAACAAGTTCATCCCCATTGTCAATCTTGTACTGTACCTGACAGGGTTGCTGGTGAGGGACACTCGCAATGAGTCCAGACAAGCAAACAGTCGTTCATCCATCACCCCTGACTTCAGCTCTCCAAGGAATTCCTGAGGAGATATCTGATGGCTACTTCTCAAGCTACCCTGGAAGAGAGAAAGGAAGAACAAATCTTAAGAGTAACCAAGCAAATCAAATCAACATGAGAACCCTGAAAAAAAAAACAATTTCAATTTCCCATTAGCGATGTCCTGATCATTTTTTTTTTTTTACCCCAATCCTGATCCGAGTTATTTAAAATCAAGTAAATCCCAATACAGAGTCCTGACCCAATACTTAGCCTCAACTAATGTTTTCCTGGATATTACAGCGGCATTAAAAAAGCACCTGCATCAAAGCTGTTCCTTGATAGTGTTTTTTTTTTTATTTTGTTGAAAGAAAGTATGTACTTTCATATGGCTCATTCTTATTCTGCATATGCTATTGCAACATTGGCCTACCACTTTCCTTGCATTAGCAGGTGAGCCTGAGTCTGCACTGTGACAGCAGACCCTCGAGTACAGCTAGCTGTAGCGTGTGCGAGGCGCAGCCTACACTTGGTACCGCCATATCATCCATTGCTTTTTTTTCATGTTCCTTACTTGTCATGTAAAATGACATCGACCCGTTGCTTGTCTATTTCACACACGTTCACCATCTCATCGAGTGCCTGTTTAACATGCTCAGCTGTATGAGACCTACAAAACTTGTGTGCATACCGGCACATTGTAACTCAAAAGTGGAGTCAATATAATGTAATACCGAGATTGTAGGGCATGACGTGGATTCAAAAACCCTGATCCTCTACCACGGAGATGAGCTGGTTATCCGGAGCGATTGATTCAATGACCTTCTCTGTAATATTTTTGGCCATGTCACTGTCTTGAGGACAGGTTTGCCAGAGTAAAGTTACGCGCATGTTTGCATTCTGCCACAAATTGTACTCCAACATTAAAAAAAACTAAAATCGGGTTTGGGTCTATGTTCAATATTGCTGATCCCAGAAGAGTGAAAAAATGCCCATATCAGGCAAAAGTACCCAAAGGATTCCCTATTACTACTACTTCACTGCTGTGCACTTCATAAACCAGAAAAATCTATAAGTCTAGCATAGCATAAGTATGATTAGAATAGATCAGAAAAAACTAGACTCTAGAATATCTCTATGACCCTTATCATTCTAAACATTGCCCACACTATAAAGTGTTACTCATCCAATTAGAGTCTATCATTTTTATCATTAAAATCAGTTTGTATGAGCTCGCAAAACACTCACACTGCAAAAATGTCAAAGGGAGCTTATGGAATTACATGCAAAATGACTATCCACATGAAGCACAATGGTAGCTAATGGTTACAGCACATGCCACACAGACACATGGCTACCACCGTCACCAGACCATTGGATGGCCTTGTCTCTCTCCTTCACTGCTATCCGCCTGCCTACTATCAACATCCAATAATGGCAAAAATCTGTAACACTCACCATCTGCACAACCCATGCAACTGGAGATGTGAATTTGTCTGCTACTGCTGCCTGACAATTAAATAGCATATAGTGTCTCAAACACCCTGCTGATCGATCAATAGCAGGTCAAGTATACTGCAATAGTGCTAGTCTATCGTTGAACATGACAAAATCACCGGTGTGACAACTTTTCATTCATTAGCATGGGTACAGGCAGTTTCTTTACAGCGCACTCTTTCTGTCACTTGCTCTCCCTCGCTCGCTCTCATTCCCCCTGGCTTTCTAGCTCTTTCTCTGTAAAGGAATATCACGCCATCATATTTATCAATTATTATCAAAGTCAGACTCCATGTCAAGAAATAGGGCAAGCAGGAAGCACTTCGCAACTCAGCAACGCAGCCGCTATGCAGTACACAGGAATCCAGTGTGTCTGTTTTTTAGTTTTTTAGCACCTAATCCTTCCATGCTTCCAATCAAAGCCTGTAGCCTAAAATCCTTAAGCAAGCCCAAGGTTACGCATAAACCCAAACTGCTCATTCCTCACTTCTCTTCAATATGACAGTAAGTGAAGCCTCTTAATTAGTTTTCAAACCTTCAAATATTTCACAGCAAAATAACACATTTCCCAAACAGCATATTTCCAAAGGGGCACAGAATCCAAAATCTTTTCATGTTTGTTTAAAATCCACTCATCAAAACCGAAATCACAGCAATTAACGGATCGTCAGCTACACTGTAGGGTTCTTACTAACAAACTGATTCCCCCTGTCCTAGGCCCACTATTCATGTACCCTTTAGATAACTTTATGGATGTACAATTTTCTTATTTACATGTATTTGACTACTCTATCCCCTGACCAATAACAATCTACATACATCTAGTTCATAAATATGTAGCATTTTTGTAAAAGACAATAACAAGACACCTAAAGCTAAAGCTTCCCTGTGTTTGTAAGTGAAAGGGTACTGTACAGAGAAAGCTACAAGTATTTGGTTTATTGAGACAACTGCACTAATGCCAAAACGTCACACATCATTGGTTACATTTTCCAATTCATAAAAGGCCTCAGAAATCAGCCTGTATCACAACAAGAAGGAATTAATAATCCCTAACCCTTGCAGGCTGCCAAAACAATGGAACAATGCCCAGTCTGTCTTTCCCCTGTCACATCAAGCCCAAATCTATAATATTGTCTTCAGTATATAACAAAAATGAAGTTAGATCTGAAAGTCTCACACAGAAAACTTGATAAAATCTTCATTCATCGAAAAATGTGTTGTGGTGATCATAAACACTTCTTTAGCCTTAGAAAAGGAAATTCATCACCCATATGGGAAGAGTAAAATCTATAGAGAAAAGTATCATCATGGCTTTGTGTCTCCTGTGATAGAGGGTCTGGTATGTGCTCCACCCTTCATAGGACCTCACCATAGTTTTAATCCAACAAGGCTCTGCCTCAGCACCATGAGACTTCCTGAGTAGTCCTATGAATCAAGTGGTCTTCAATGACAACAGCTACACGAACACTCTTCAGTGTTGCCATCTTCATGGCTAAAATGATTGCAACTCTTTCTCTACCTAGGCCGATTCTGCCACATATGTCTCCTGCTTTGTCGAGGGTAACTGGAACTGCAGCGGCAATTTTGCCAATTCCACCCACTCCCTGGCAGCACACCAGCCCAACAAGGATACACTAAGTGTCTGCCTCCCTCCCTTTTCCTCTTCTGGCCCAGTGGTCAAATGTTTCTCTCATCCTGGAGAGACATGATGATGGCCATCCTGTTTGTTTCTGAGACTCTCTTAGGCCTTAAGCGGTCAGCGAAACATAAGTGCTGCTCATGGCAATAGGCACGTCTGGCTGGACCTCTCTTTCTAAAAGGCATTACTAACAACCAGTTTGCCCAGTTCTGGCATCAGAGTGGCTGTGGACCCACCTGCAACCCCAGCCCCATCCACATATTTGCTGCAGAAGCTGCCAAGAGAGTTTCTCTTTGACCCTTTCAGCTTCGACCAGTTGAGGATAGTTTTCAAACTAATATGGATAAAACATATGATATATAATATAAAATATAACTCTATTCTTCCAATATATATTGATCGGTATAAATACAATGTAGTAACTGTATTCATTATTATATAAAGAATCATTTGAATGCACCGGATTGTGGACCACTATTGTACATCATATCGAACTAAAATCTTTACAAAGGTAAAACAAGGATCTTTTGCTGCACCAGCAAGTCATCCATGGTCAGCAACAGTGTGCTGTGTTAAAACTTAACTTCTAACGTCAATGAATCTTCGTACATCACTGTCCTCAGATTACGTCCACCCACAACCCTGCAGGAGAAATCCTATCTATTCATTCCCCCACAGTGATTTCCACTCAAATATCTCTGCCTACAACAATTATGGTAATGGAGCACATCACCTTCCCCATCTAAGCCACCACTGTGGCCCTCCTTTCTTCACAACGGGACAGGGAAGTGGCGCACAGCCACAATGCGTCAATCTATCTGTTTCACAGTGCACTCACTTTCAGAGCATCGGCTCTGCATGGCCAAGATTTTGAGGATTTCCTCCCTTCAGTGAGATCAGACAGTCGAGAGAGTACACAGAGAGAGTGAGCAACAATGATAACAACTGACTCTACACCTAATTTCAACAAGCAACAATGGTTCCGTATCCCTACCGTGGCAAAAGTCAACATTATCCAAATATTACGCTTAGCCTGCAATTGACAGATACAAGCTCAACACCACTACTTCTGGGGCATCCAAACGACACTGTAACATACCAAAAAGGTCCAGTAAAATGGCTTTAAATGGTGAGATTCGGTCAGTTGTGAATTCATGTGATTTAAAAAATTAACTAAGCACAATGTCACCTTAGGCAGAGCTTTACTCATGTATTGCCAATAAATGGGTAAAAATAAACATGAAAATGGCAAATGTATTTAAAATGTAAAGGAAAATCTGAGCTGTCTGCAAAGCAAAGCAAGGCAACTCAAGCATTATTTTGTTTTTACCCATTTATTACCAATAAATGGGTAAAACAAACTGTGCTGAAACAAATGTGCTGAAAGGTGAGTTTTCAGATTTATAATACGATATCAACAAGTTTTTTGTTAAGGCTTATTTGGTTAAACACAATATTTTCACTCTGCTGCTCTGACTTAGCCTTCTGGATTAGGTATAGGTGTTGTGACTGCACCTGAAGAGCATATTATAGCCTGACCAGCCTCATAATATAAGAGTGTTAATTTAAATGTCATGGTCATAACGGACAAGAACTGAAAGCAGAATCAAAACAAGCTTGCAGACTGTCAATTGTCAACTGTCATAATATAGTAATTACTGACATGAGAGAAGTATCATATGTTTACATGCTTAATTTGACAACCTCCCTCTCTAAATATTGAACGCATCATGTCTTATGTAAATGTAGCATTTGATAAAGGAGGTATTTTGAATGATTTCACATTGTTGCATTTTGGCCAGTGGCCAGTACTTTATCATGCAGGTAAGCAAATGCAGGCATATACACAGACTAGAGATGGACAGCCTAAGGCAATTTTGGAGGGATGTCTGGTTATAGCAAATATAACAAATGCAACAATCTCTGTAAGACACCATGCCAACTTGTTAACCAGAAAACCTTTACAAAAACATGTAAAGGAAGATCTGAGCAATCTGCAAAGCAAAGCAACTAGAGCATTAACTTGTTTTTACCCATTTATTCCCAATAAATAAAAAATGTGAAAACAATACAGTTTCAAAACATTTTTTCAAGGCTTATTTGGTTAGACTGAACACAATGTTTTCACTCTGCTGCTCTGACTTACCCCTCTGCATTAGGTGTTATGTCTGCACCTAAATAGATGTGTAAGTACTCGGTCTATATGTTCTGTTTAAATTCTGTAATGTACATTTACCTACTTCACATTTGCTTCTCTCTTAACGATTGGCTTCTTCCACAATCAATCACCTTAATTAAAGTCTTAGTCACAACTGAAATTTAGAAACCCGTAGACCACAATTTACACTCAATCAATGTGGGTACAGTGAGCCTCTGTCTCTATTTTTAATACCAGCCGATTAAATGTCTCTGAGGCCGACTCGCAGCTCATCCTGAGAAAGTCAGTGAGTTAAGTAGAATTAGACTGCTGAAGCCAGCCTCATCTCAGATTTGGCTGAACTTGAAAATGCATTTTTGCACAGTTCGAGGACTGTGCATTTTGATCCTCATCTATCATATTGATAGTGTATTAGGAAAAACTTTTTCTTCATAGATTGTATGTACAGCATAACAAGTACAATGGCAAATAAAAAACACTGGTTCAGGACAATGAACATTGTTTTAATGCCCCTTTTAATTCTCCCCTGTCCCTAGTCTTAGGTATATACTGTACCACTGAGATGGAGGAGAGGCATTTCTAAAAATTCTTTATGGGTCTTGTGAACAATAAGTAAAATACCAGTTTCTACACAGCAAGGGCATCTCAGACAAATCTACAGTGTGGTCTCTAAGAAGCACAATTGTTATTTCAAAACAATTACTACTACACAACACACTGGCAAAGGTCAGTATTTATTTTGTGTAACAAATTATATGTCAGTTTTTCCTCGACAAGACTCCCTTCCAAAATTGCAAACAAGAAACACATTTCAGCAAGGAACACAAATCAATTTAGGATGCAGTATTGAGGGGATAATTGGCAAGTCGTATTGCAGTTGAAATTGAGGTAGCAGGAAAGCACATTTTGGTGGCACGGAACCCTTACCTGACATAAACCAGAGAAATTCATCATCAAAATTGACAAAAGAAACCAGACGCAAATATTTAACAATTGATTTAGTAACCTTAACTTCATGTATCAGCCTGTAACAAGTACCAATCTGATACCAGTACAGTTAAAAGATTTGTTTTATTTTTTTTAATTCCTTTTTTTAACAGATGTATACTACTAACCCTGTGCAGATGTTATGTTATGGATGTGCCTGAGGTTACACAAAATGCTTAACATTAATGAATATTGGCTACTTGTGCCATAATAAAATCTGTTGAGTTGCAAACAAGTTAGAAACGGGTCCCGGGCCTATTAAGGAACCACAAAATTATTATTGCTTAAGGACCTGGCATTGATCTGAGAGAGCAAATTATAGCACAAGAGCCTGACCAGCCTTGTAAAATAAGAGTCATAATTTGACTATGTCATGGTCACAAGAGAGATTTAAGAACTGAAAGCAGAATTAAAACCAGCTTGCAGACTGTCAACTGCCATGAGATATTAACTCAGTAATTACTGACATGAAAGAAATATCATGTACCAATGTGCTTATTTTGACAACGTCCCTCTCTAAATATTGAATATACCATGTCTTTTGTAAATGTAGCATTTGATAAAGGAGGTATTTTGAACAATTTCATACGTTGCATTTTGGCCAGTGGCCAGTACTTTACCATGCAGGTAAGCAAATGCAGGCATATACACAGGCTGGTCCCCACGGTAACTAGAGATGGAAAACCTAAGGCAACTTTGGAGGGATGTCTGGTTATAGCAAATGAAACAAATGCAACAATCTCTGCAAGACACCATGCCAACTTGTTAACCAGAAAACCTTTACAAAAACGTGTAAAGGAAGATCTGAGCTATCTGCAAAGCAAAGCAAGGCAACTCGAGCATTAGTTAACACCTGTCTATTTGTTACAACAGTTGATTTAAGTTAGGATACGCCCAGAGAAAGGGGTTATTCTCGAGCCTCTGTTGATACGAAAACAACAAAAAACACCTTAGGTAGGCTGTGTTTTCATTAATATTCTAAAAAAAGACTCACAGAATGAACCCATCTTTTTTTTTTTTTTTTTTTTTTTTTTTTTAACAGGGTGAGTTTGGGTTAGGAGTGTACAAACCAGATAGAGATAGTGAAAGAGAGCAATGAAGAAGAAAACAGAGAGACAAGCTCAGTATGCACTCATTCAGCAGACATTGATAGGCGGTTTAACTGACTAATCTGTTAAATATTCCCATCCTAAATGTAGAATTTGTCTGTTTTTTACAAATGAGACCCAGTTCAGCTATGACTAAATATTCTCAAGACAGAGATGGAAGGATAAATGAGATCTCTCAATCTCTCTCAAGTTTTTCTCAGGCCAGGTCCCATGTGAGACAACATTTTCAATTAAAAAAAAAAGATCCAATAATAATAGAAAACATGACATAACAGACATTAACTTATATAACTAGCAGCAAACAGCTGCAACAGCAAAATACATGAGGGAAAACCAAGTCAGATGACATTAATTCATTTAAAAAACTTACAGTTTTGGAGGCAGTAAAAATATACTGTAGGACCATTTCTCTCTTTGTGTTTAGGTCCTTCTCTCTCAAAGGAGTCTTCTTTTCTTCATTCAAGTTCATGTCCTCCTGAAAAGAAAATGTGAAAAAAAAACAAAAACAAAGAAGATTCATTTTGTTGAAATTCTAATCTGCAATATTCTTGCTTTTTGATAGCTAACACCGCCACAATAATTAACAATATTAGCTTTGTGTCATTGCATGTTTAAAACTACACTTACTTACACTTACGTATTCATTTTCTATCTTGTTTTTCATGATATTGTACTATGACAAACACAACATACCATCATCTTTTCAAACAGAGCCAAGATCTCTTTTTCTGAAGTGATTTTTGATGAAAGCTCCTCAAACTGATGTGAGTTGGACGATGAAGAAATGGACCAATCATTAGGATTGTGTTTGGAGTGTGATATGGGTGGCCGCTCCTTTTTACTACCCGGTATCCGAATGCTGGCGAATCGGTCCAGCTATGCAGACAACACAGAAAACACAATTAAAATGGGGAAAGGTGCACAAGAATTCTTGGTTCAAAGTTAAAAGACATAAAAGATGTGTTAGATTATGAGCATATCTGAATGGTTATTACAAAGAACGTATTAGACACAACAATTAGCCTATTAATGAGTTAGAAAAGCAATGCTGTCAATGTGAACTGTGTGAACATAGCACTTAACATCTGCTAAACATGTGTTGAGCAAAGAGCTATCTGGATAACATGCAAATTCAACAAAGACATGAGTTAGTCAGAAATGCCTTCTGTGCTCTATGATGTGATGTGAATGGATCCAATGTCTGGTAATGAAAACTAATTTCCTTGCTTCTTAAAATAGGAAGATTAGATGACTTCTGAGATCAACAGCCGAGAAAAGAGAAAATACACCAATTTTCTCAAATCTTACCACATCATCTGTGATGTTTCTAAAAGGTAAGTGCTAAAGGTGGGGAACAGAAAAAAGAGACAAATAAGGAAACACACAGCAGTTCTGTCAAATATTATTCAGAAAGCAGCAATCTAGTGAAAATTGTGACGTTCAATTGCTAAACTTGTACAAGGTTTTGGTTCTTTATAATCTGCATTATAGAATTCAAAGGGTATGGACAGCAAAATGTTGCTGTTATTTTGTTTCCTATCCATTACACTCCTGAAATTCATAAAGAAACAGCTTTCAGTTATAAGAGTATTTTAGGGTGTGAACATTTCTATTGGATGACATCTAGAGTAGAGAGCCAGCAAACAAACATTTTAAGGGCCGAGATGAAATGTGTCACTCTTGAAATAATTTGTGAGTGCACTGTAGCCTTACCCACATTTAAACATGTCAAACTCATAGCGGCAATAAAAAAGAAATCTAATATTAACAAACATAATAATAAATGCTGCCAAAATAGTGCTTTTCTACAAGCCTTGACTGAGAATTATAAAGGAGATGATTTGCAGTTGGCCTGTTGTTATCTGTGCGTACCAGCTTCCCCAGTGCCTGCTGAGCAAGTTTCGTCAGCTGCTTATTCTGCTCCAGCAGAGTTTTTGTTATTTTCTTTGTTATTGGAAAGACTCCCTGAGAAGTTCCCATCTATACTTCAAACAGGTGTAACAACGTCAAAAATGCAAACCCTAGTAAACCTAGTAAGGAATAACAAGTCAATACATGAACAGATAACATGAAATTTCAAAATGTTTTCATCATGAAATGTTGAATGAGAAACTAACATGGAAAGGTTAAGTCTTCCTCATCCTGCCTAACAGAACGTCAGAGAAATAAATCAATACCCACCAGTGTTTAATTAATATAAAATCGCCTGGAATAAAATATGCCAGCCTGTCAATGAGTCATCTCTCCTAAGACTGCTCAAAGATCAACATCATACATATTTGTTCAAAATGTGCGATAAAAACAGATTTTGAGTTGACTTGAGAGAATATTAATAAAATGACTAACCTAATGCCTAGTGTTAGAATCATTTTTTTTTTTGTCTCCACTGATCAGCTTGCTTGACAATTGGTCAAACTAATTGGACACAGCTGTCAAACTCACTTCCTATGCCAATATCTTGGCAAATTGTGCCAGAGTTTGCATGTGCAAAATTAACTAAGATGAACCCAAACAATTAGACGTAAGCTATTCAGGAATTCAAATGATATAGAGTAAGTTAATTCTCTCAATAATGAGAACAAAATCACACTAAAAGCTACGGGGGAGCACCAGAAAATCTCTCCCAATGGCATCCCTCAACAATTTAACTACTACTTGTTATCCAAATCTTTGTTATTAAGTTTTGCTAATTGAAAGTCTGGTGGAGGAACACCCTGAACAGTGTCATAAAATGCAACAGTGACTTAGTCCTCCTGTTTTGGCCTTGCAGTACTAATCGGATGAAAACAAAAATGGCAAATATAAAATGACCGAATAGCCTTTATGCTGGCTCCAGTTCCTTTTTATAAATTTTAGAATTTATTGAATATGATATTCAAAATGCTGATACTTGTTCCCAAGTTGTTTCAGTTTCTCTGTTTTAGTCATTTATCTCTCAAGTCTCTGCAACTATTTTCATCATTGCAGCTTGGTCACAGGCCCATTATGTTTCTTTTATATACATAAAGAGTATTATGTAAGCTCAAACAAACATGAGACGTTTAGCTGGTACTCATTCATTCTCATTGCTGCACCTAAACAGCACCAAACAATCAGCATCCAACAAAGGAATACACCAGTGACTTTCCCAGGGCGCTTGCTGTCCATATGTCAATAGCACTACACTGCAGGAGCAGAGGGCAATGAAATCACAGCATCAGGACAGTAAACACACAACACAGCTGCAGAGTTGACAGCCCACAGCTAGGCATAAAAGCCTTGCAGAGATCTCACACCTTTTTTGCTATATATTCATACTGTGAGCAGTTTACATGACAAAAAAAATGTTAATGTCTTCTTTAAAAAAAAATCCAGCATTCACTGTAAGTATTACACTAAATGATTTTCAAATACCATTACCAACAGCAGCCTACTGATTTAATGTTGTCTCTTACTAAGTGACAAAGTGCTTCCAATAAGAAACATTACTGGCCAATGACAAAAACAGAAAAAGAAAAGACAAAAGCCAATCAAATTGTGGCTGCCATAAAGCTGGCTATGGTTAACAGCAATATTATGTGTTTTTCAAGATCTCTCTATTGCGAATCTTTGGGTTTTAATGGACAAATTGCAGTAGGATGGCCTTACAAAAGTCATTTGTAAATGTCAGTGAATTCATTTTATTTTCCGCTACCATCCTGTTCATTTAAATTAAACTTTGATAACATCTTTTTCAATTATTGAGACAAGTAACGGACCACTCAAAAAGAAAACACTGCACATGCAATTCAGAAAGAATTAAAAACATAAACAGAAAAAGGGAATGCTTTGCAAAGGTCAGGAAAAAGCAAAAATGAAAGAATCCAAAACATAACACAAACCCAAGACAACATACAGAGACACCAGATTTGGAAAACATCCTTCTTTGGACATTTCATTAAAAACACTGCTAATGCTTTTTTTTCTATTTTAGTTTGAAGGATTGAGCCATTGCAAAAGCCCAGGGCTGCAAATACATATGATAAGACACATGGACTTCTACGCAGGGCTCTCATTAATGAATGGTGCTCCACCACCTTAACTACTGGTATTTAAAATAACACATTTTTGTTACCATGGCCTAAGTCAATATTTTTGCTGTGCCTTTTAAAAAGGAACAGTTCCTGCAGAACTAAAATTGAACCCCAAAGAAGTCACTGATAGAACTTGCAACACTTGATGCCACAGTGGTTTTTCTCTACACACAATTAAGTGCAGCATTTCCTTTTAAAAAATGTAATTTCCTGCGGATTGACTAATTTGTATAACTCATCGTATTACCATTTCTGCACCACCTTAGTGGCACATCACAGGCACTCACTGAAAAGCTACTCAGCAAAGTAATTCCAACAATTAAACATTATATACAAATTAACTTTGGTGGAAAAACATGTGTCAACCAATATAAATGCAAATAAAATACACTTCATTAATGACTGACATTACTCCCTTCTCCCCATTCCAGGTTTTATTATTTTTTTTATTGCATCTGTCTCAAATTCAAATATCAGCTCTGAAATAATTCTGCCAACACGTCTGGTGTATTTTGTTTTCTACCCATCTCTTCTTAATTTTTCTGGCTTAATTTGGAGGTTTTTTTCCCTTTAGGAAACTGGCATTGTAAGAGTTTCAGTTTAACATAATAGGTAAATGAATTACCTCAATTATGCTAAACTTTTTCATGGTTGGTTATTTGAGCCGTGAAGATCAGTAATATTACCCATTAACACTATTGACACTTTCCCAACATTTGTGATAAAGAATTAATAAATCAAACATTCATTACATTAATGAAACCATAAAACCAATGACATCAGATGTGACAATGAGCTGTCCTCATAACTTTTTTTCAAAATAGACTAGAAAAAAATCCAAAAGCAGCATCTCAGAAGAGCATTAACACTTTGCGTTAACATGTCTTCTGGTCCAATTCTTTCTTCAGTTTTATAATGCTCTGCTTGAAAAATAGAAGAACAAAAATATTAATGGCAAATGTACTTTCTACCAAGTACAGTAAATGTTATGGTATTACAGTGCCACCTATTGAGATGACAGTTAATAAATCAGTGCTGTACACTGAAAAATTCCTGTTTTTCAGTAAGTTTTTATAATATATTTGTTGTGATTGCTGCTAGATTAACCAATCATTAACAGAGAGGGACTAAACCTGTCAAGAGTACACTGTACCATCACAGGTACATGTGTGTTTTAGTGAAAATAAGTCACAAGATGTTCTTTGGTTGCATATTTTTGACAAATAAACAAAAGCATGAGGAGAGCATTCTTTAGAAATGTGAGGCTCTCTGAAAGGCATAATGGCCTCAGTATACACAGCAGCTTTTTGGTGAGTATTTTAAAAGGAGAAACAGATCAATAAATAACACCTTTTGTCAGCCTGAATGAAAATGTGGAGTGCAGCTCACGTAAGGATACTTCCCCTTTCACTCTTGCAGAGAACTGTGAAAAAGTTCTTCAAAGAGTAAGTAAACAGCAAGAAAAGTAATCTCAGTGGGTTTTCAGTGTAAATCAAACGCTTCCTATGATTTAGACAAAGGTTGTGCCGCTTTTATTTTAAGGTGTGATGATAGTATTTTATGAGAATAATTAAAATTCAAATAGGTCAGATTATGACAAAATAATCTCAACTAAAGGACCATGTAAAATATTTTTGAGGGTTTTTAACGACATCTCACATCATCAATGGATGGAGCTTACTCAGTTGTCATGAAGTTGACATCATAGTCACAAGATAATAGGTGGACATATATGGGCTATTAAGAAGGGATTCGAACTAGAGCTGATTGAGAGAGCTGAAATATATTTTCATCTAGTTTTTTTATAGATACTGACAGGTACAAAAAGTGTGTTCAAATTTTCAAAAAGTATAACAATGAACTGAATTTGCATTAGAAATATTGATATTCAGTTAAACAGATGTAATCAAACAAATAAATAAACAAATACAATACTACTACTATTACTACTACTACTACTACTACTACTACTACTGAAATACTACTATTTCAATAACCTCTGTATATGATACTTTTCTGATAGTATCAAAGGCGCAGTATTGGCAAACTGAACCAGTGTGAATGGATGGGCCAGCTGCACGGATGGAGACCGTGTCTATCTGATGGTGAACTGCACAGGTCCCTCAATCAACTAAATGAAGAGAAATGTCCCACAAAGCAACGTTACAGAACCAAACTAAGGTAACGTAGTAACTGTAACTTTCTAACCCCTAACCCTAACCCAACGAGGAAAAAAATACCCCAGCTATACATGGAGAAGCGTCTGTCCTCCCACCTGTCCAACCGAGTCCTCGTCACATTTCTGCCTGAAAAACAGCATCTGTCACCGGCAAAGAACTTTAACTCACCAGGTGTTTGTGATGACAATAAATCACCACAACGGTCAGCCCTCCAGACCAAGACTTAAGTGAACTTTACCCTGGAAAACATCATCTGTCCTACTGAGTGACAGAGTTAGACTGCGACCTGTTTACTGATGGCAATTATGTAATTAAGAGCGAAAAATGCAACTTTGTTACTTTCCAGGATGTTTGGTGGGTCAGGATCTCAATCACGACACATTAAAACAGCATCCATGTGATTGTAACTTATCAGTGGGTTTAGATTGACAGGAGGACACTGAGGAAACATCTTGAAAACACACCAACGTCATCATCATGACATATACAGTCATGCCTCTTCAGGAGCCGCAGCGCCGGCTTTCTGTGTGAATTACACAGCAGTTTGTCTTTACTCCAGCATTGCCTCGCTCTGTGTGAATGACCAACGGCGGAGAATTGGTGAACCATCGATGTGGTGTTATTGCATCTTCTCCTGTGTGAAAGGGGCTACTTATAGCTCAAAGGGCTCGATCAGGACTGGAAGTTGTGTCACAATTCTTCCTTCTCACACCACGAGACAGGTCCGTGGATCTGAGTGTCGCAATTTCAGTTTCGATACGCATGTCGTTACAGCCCTATGAAATACTGATAGCGAGTAACTGAAAACATAAGAACACGGCCAAGTCATTCAGGTCATCTATCTGAAGACAAGTCATGTCACGTGTGTTTAACTTCCAAGGTCAAGTCGAGTCTCAAGTAATTTTTCTGTTAATACAAGCTGTGAGACAGTGACCCGAAGCACCGGAGTACACATTTCTAATGACAGGTGTTTCTGTAAGGGGTAGCAAATGTTTAGATTAGATTTAGCCAAAAGCTCATAAGTGGCAGTGGATAACAATAGTTTGGACTGTAAAACCATTCCTGTATAGACCTTTACTACAACTGCAGACTAGAATCTCTGAATGGGTAGAAACAAGGAATTAACTTGCTAATTCTATGTTGGTTGGTTTGTAGTACTAGAAAGCGCATGGATTAGTGTCAAGGCTAAACCCTGTGCTTATTTTTAACCTGTGTTTTCCCATGAGCAAAACAAAATTGACAAACCGTCAAGATGAGTCAAGACTGCATCGTGGATGATATTTCTTGACTGTGAGAAAGATTCTGCAAATGTATTTTCTCTGCAACATACATAATATAACTGAGGACATGACACTGGCGTAACACATTTCCATCACTGCTCTACTGCTCTGACTGTGTATTGGCCTCTGAGTAAATTAAGTAATTGGAAATAATCCAAGGTCACTTTCCCAAACCTATCAAGGTAGATTCATTCAACATATTAGGCTATATACATTATAATATATGAAAAATGTTCTTGCAGCCATTGTGTGTGTGTGTGTGTGTGTGTGTGTGTGTGTGTGTGTGTGTGTGTGTGTGTGTTCAATCAGAGACAAGGGGGGGGGGGAAGCACACTTTTGACAGGGACTGTGACAATATTGAATGATCCCCTCTCCCCTATGTGGCTGTACACTAAGGAAGCTTATACAACATTGTATCTATCGTACAGCATACATGCAACAAACATTCAACATTTAGTCTGTCATACTTACAAACTTTGGTTTGCGTTCTCCTTCATCGTAGCTTGACGTGCTGTGGAGGGCAGAGCCCTTCTTCTTTTGAGGTTTACTGTCTCGTCCGGCTGTGGATTCAAATCGCTGACTAAAGCTATCCATGTTGTTAACCTGACAAGAGTTGATAGCCAAGTCACTGAAGACGTTAACCTTCGAATGTAGCCTGTGTAATGCTAGCACACACACACACCCTAAAATGGTGAAGGACGACAGACACGAAGTTGTCTACATTACTGTTTTGAATTGGCCGGGACAGCTAGTGCTAGTGAACGCGTACGTGCAAATTACACCAGCTTGTCAGAAACACAGACGTCTACACGACTATTTTGTAGCCTTCACTCCCGATTGTCCGTTTAGCTAGCTAGCACAGTTGCTAAACTATCATTCACCAGTGGCTTTACTTAGCGCTAATCCAATTTATGGAGTGTCACGTAGAAGTACCTGGCTAACTATTTAGTTTCCGCTAACAGAGGAAATGCGGCATACTAAAGAACACGTTTCCTTTTCGCAAATACTATCCGTCCCTTAATTGAAAGCTATATACTTATCACCAAGAGGCAGCCGATTTGCTGGTCGCTGATAAAATTATGAGGCAGGAATTTTCCTCTTTTTTTGACAGACCCGCGCAATGTGGATGTCAGATCCGCATGTTTAATCCGACCAATAGCATTCGGTCAACCATAAAACGGGAATCTTCATTGGTGCAGCCTGCTCTGTTTACAGTTGAGACCGCGTTTGATTGGCCGTGCCGAGCTGTCAATCAGACTTACTTCATATTAGGGCTGTCCGTTTTATCCAATCGGGGTTTCCCGTTAGGTACAGCTATGTATGGTGTGTAGCTCAAGCACAGAGGTGGTTCCTGTTTGTCTGCAGTAACTCCTGCCTGATTGAAAGTATACAGAATACAGCTTTAACGATGTTGTAATTAACTCACATGGTAGGATAGGAAGGATTCAGGCAAACCAAACAGAAAATCACATTGTTTGATTTTTAAAGAATTTATTTGCAAATCATGGTGGAAAATAAGTATTTGGTCAATACCAAAAGTTCATCTCAATACTTTGTTATGTACCCTTTGTTGGCAATAACGGAGGCCAAACGTTTTCTGTAACTCTTCACAAGCTTTTCACACACTGTTGCTGGTATTTTGGCCCATTCCTCCATGCAGATCTCCTCTAGAGCAATGATGTTTTGGGGCTGTCGTTGGGCAACACGGACTTTCAACTCCCTCCACAGATTTTCTATGGGGTTGAGATCTGGAGACTGGCTGGGCCACTCCAGGACCTTGAAATGCTTCTTACGAAGCCACTCCTTTGTTGCCCTGGCTGTGTGTTTGGGATCATTGTCATGCTGAAAGACCCAGCCACGTCTCATCTTCAATGCCCTTGCTGATGGAAGGAGATTTTCACTCAAAATCTCTCGATACATGGCCCCATTCATTCTTTCCTTTACACAGATCAGTCGTCCTGGTCCCTTTGCAGAAAAACAGCCCCAAAGCATGATGTTTCCACCCCCATGCTTCACAGTGGGTATGGTGTTCTTCGGATGCAATTCAGTATTCTTTCTCCTCCAAACACGAGAACCTGTGTTTCTACCAAAAAGTTCTATTTTGGTTTCATCTGACCATAACACATTCTCCCAGTCCTCTTCTGGATCATCCAAATGCTCTCTAGCGAACCGCAGACGGGCCTGGACGTGTACTGGCTTCAGCAGGGGGACACGTCTGGCAGTGCAGGATTTGAGTCCCTGGCGGCACATTGTGTTACTGATAGTAGCCTTTGTTACTGTGGTCCCAGTTCTCTGTAGGTCATTCACTAGGTCCCCCCGTGTGGTTCTGGGATTTTTGCTCACAGTTCTTGTTATCATTTTGACACCACGGGGTGAGATCTTGCATGGAGCCCCAGATCGAGGGAGATTATCAGTGGTCTTGTATGTCTTCCATTTTCTAATAATTGCTCCCACAGTTGATTTCTTTACACCAAGCGTTTTACCTATTGCAGATTCAGTCTTCCCAGCCTGGTGCAGGTCTACAATTTTGTCTCTGGTGTCCTTCGACAGCTCTTTGGTCTTAGCCATAGTGGAGTTTGGAGTGTGACTGACTGAGGTTGTGGACAGGTGTCTTTTATACCGATAATGAGTTAAAACAGGTGCCATTAATACAGGTAACGAGTGGAGCCTCGTTAGACCTCATTAGAAGAAGTTAGACCTCTTTGACAGCCAGAAATCTTGCTTCTTTGTAGCTGACCAAATACTTATTTTCCACTCTAATTTGGAAATAAATTCTTTAAAAATCAAACAATGTGATTTTCTGTTTTTTTTTTTTTTTTCCACATTCTGTCTCTCATGGTTGAGGTTTACCCATGTTGACAATTACAGGCCTCTCTAATCTTTTCAAGTAGGAGAACTTGCACAATTGGTGGTTGACTAAATACTTATCTGCCCCACTGTATATGTATGGGTCAATATAGACATCATTAGACAGAGGTTTCGGGGTTTTGGGGTAAAAGGTTCCACAATGACTCATACATTTGGTAAATTATTTATAAGGAATTTACAGTAAGTAGTAAGTTTAGTTCTAAAATAAAAATAACATTTGGGCATTTACTTACTTACTAGAGTAATAGTAATATAGGTATTGAGGAGTCTCCTGTATAGTTTAGCCTACAGCAAAACATCCAGTAACACTGTAGTAGGCAAGTATTTTTACTACACATGCATTGTCCATTTAATTGTATTCCATCAGAGCACTGAGATGGCTCAAATTGAATGCAATGTTTTTTCTTGCAAGTTGAGTCTGTGTGCATGAATTTAATCACTAGCTGTTTGACACTACATGTTTTATGTTGAAGTTCGGATTAACTTTAAATGGGACAGAGATGTGAATTTGACCAACTGTTTTGATTACTTGCAGCATGAATTGACAGAAAATAAATGACTTGGAAGTTAAAGAGTCAGGCTATAAGTACATTTCACTTCTTGATGGGGAATATTTTAATCTAAGAAATTATTGAATGAATAATATTTGTTTTTGGTTTCATTATGTTCATTTTACTGATTATCAGTTGTAATACCACAACATCCCATTGTCCTACTTTTTGAACTAGTTACTTAAATTTGCCAGTAATATAATTATTACCCAAGCACTGATACCTTTGTCTTATATCTTTATGAAGATTGAATCTTCTGGAGGGTCTTGTCTGACCAGACTTGATTTGACCTGACCAAGGAAAAATGACTTAAAATGACACTTACTTGAGACTCTGACCAAACAACTTGGGACCTGCTTGAGACATGGACTCGATGACTGATGTAATGGTTAAATAAACATATAAGGTTCATATATCAGTGTGCATTTACTTAATTCTATCAGATTAAGTTGATTAATTAATTTACATTGACTCAAATTGATAGAAAAATATTGCATTAGATGTGACCCTTTACAGTCAATTCGTGTAATATGATTACATCAAAAATCTACATGTAACTGAAATACTTGAAATCACTCATTTCTGCAATTTTGAAAACAAATATTACTTTATTTTATGTGTTATATGGGTTACATGATGAACCATGAATAACCTTGAATTTTCAATCAATTCCATGTGACTCATGATAGGCCTACCATTATGTACAGTTTATATGATAAAAATGTAATGAATTCTGTCATTTGAAATTAGCACGACAGGTCATAAATATGTAAAAAGTGTGTGTGGGTCCTCGTTAGTATTGCTTACTAATCAGATATTTACTGTGCATCGTACAAAATGCTTAGCCCTTCTTGGAGCCAACAGGCCTTTCACGTCTCCTGCAGGCTTTCATTTGGAGCTTGGATGGAACACAAGTTGATGCTGCCCTTGTTTTTCCCCTATCAAGTCGCTACACTGAGAGCTCTTCACGCTCTTGGTTTCAGCTTTGTTTGCCAATTTAAAAGGATGCCTTAAGCTACAGTAAAATCCCAAATACCTTGTCTGATAAAAAAAGAGCACTGAGCTGATGTGATGCAACAAACGGAAACTTTTATGATATTCTTCTCGTGTGCTCTACTCGAAATACGATTTGCTCCCCCAAGTCATGCAGAATCAAAGAGAGTTCCCTCGATGTAAAACCGACCACTGAAACGTTTGTGGCCTTGTTAGCGGGGTCCATAAGCTATAGGAGAACATACTAATTATATGGAGTATTGACAGTGAATTGCATGATGATTGCTCTTGGTGGATGCAAAGCTGTGAGCTGTTCTACACTTAACGTTTTCGTTCAGTACTAATGCTTCACCATGCGGAACTTTTCTATTGACAACACTAAAGTTTATGCAAACTAATGATGGCAAACGGATGCAAAAAAACCACAAGTAGTATCAACCTTTCCACTGTCTTTGTGCTTCCAGACGGCTGGGAGCATGCCAATCCCTCCTTAAACCCCACCACTGCAGTCAGATGATAATTAGACATGTGTAGCCGACTAAAAATTACAGCCTCAACAACAGTGCATTGAGGGTTTGATTGATAGCATGTGCAAAGAACGTATCCTTGCCACCAGCAAAAAGCAGGCAACAGGTCACAGATTACAGCTGCCTCTTAGCTCATGTAATTTGTTCGACTATTATATTCAGAGCATCAATCTTTTACGAGTGGAGCAGCGATTCTGTGTAATTATACAAAACCATTGCTATGACAATCTGCAAAAATGAAATGGACTGAGACACTGACATAAGTGAATGAAGGCATGCACACGCACGACTTACATGTAAATTCCCAGAAACCGATTTGGAATTTCAAAATGTTATGTGTGTGTGTATATTTCTTCAAGGCAAAACTTGAAGTCAAATGTCACTATTGAACGGAACCTTAAGCTATGGAATCAAAGGCGACTTTCTTTGAATTCACCCCTTGCGAAATCTTCTTATCTTTAAAGACCTTTATTCCTTGAGTGCCAGAAAGGCTATCTGCATGGCTGCCAGCATTGTGTTAACACTCTTGATCTTGCCTTTTGCCTTGTGCCATGCTAATCCTCTCAGACAATGTGAGATCTACCCTGGTAGAAAGCTTAAAGAAATGCGACAGGGGTCTACAATCACAAACTTCCCCAAAGACCAAATGAATCGGATGGAAATGTTCTTGTATCGATAAGGACATTTGTGGTATTTAAACAAACGGTTCAAAAAACCCCATGCAAGTTAGCTCGAACGTTTTCTTTTTTTATTTCTCATTAAATTCTGTCTTTTATTTCATCAGTGTATCGAGACAGCATTGTCTAAAAAAGGTACAACTAAAAAAAAAATGGGATTTTTTTTTTCTTTCTTTTAAATGGGTACAATTCAAGCCAGTATGAAAGTTCCTGGTTGTATACAATGAATGCAATGAAACAATGTAATATACAGTCTGTTTCGTACAGAACAATTATCAGTCATTTGAGAGAACACAATGTCGACATTTTCTTGAGCTGAGGTCAGATGGAAACTCAATAAGGGACGTGTTACTCTTACAGTGGAGCCCCGTTTCTACTGCTGGGAATAAAAAGGGCTCTAAATCCTATGAAATTTGCATCAGGGGAGGAGAAGGCTTTCAGCATTTCAGTGTGCCTCTACTGCCATCTTGTGGTTTCATTTAAAGTTGTATCGCTTGGGGTTTGTTTCACTAATAACTACACCATGGCAGGTTATTCTACTTCCACAAAGGTCTTTTTGAATTATTCTCTTTGCTTTCCAAAAATAAGAATAAAGCAAATGGTTATCATTGTTAGAAACTTGTATTTATTATTATTATCATTATTTTTTTAATCACTAGAACAACCATAAAACATCAGTAAAAACATTGAAAACCACCTTTGATTCACTGTTTGCCATTAAACACACTAACCCTATGGCGAGAGGGTGTAGGCGCAATAAAAAAGCACTATATGAAGCATTTGTTATATATGTTTTGAGTTTATTAGACTTTATTGTCAGACAAGGTGCGGTGCATAGTGAAGGCTACATTTAAAGTAGCTATGTGCAAACTGCCTGTACGTAAATGCTCATGATGCAGGCATTGTTGGGTTTGTTCTCAGCATTCATTATTGGATGGAAGCGCATACTGTTTTCATTACGGGAAGTTTTACTTTGGGATTTCAGGTGGAATCAGGTGATATGTGAAACACATGCAAACATTTCTGTGCTCCCCAAAAAAGGGAGGTACTAAAATTTCTTTTGAGGTCCAGATGATTGTGTTGGGTTGCCAGATCTAATATGGCTATGTGAGTGGCCTGTCCCTATTGAGCCAAACAAGGGGTGCGCACCAAGATGAAATTGGTAATTGGCGTCATAATATTATTACAGTGGACTATATGATCATTTCCCCCATATGTTAAAAAATGTATAACGTTAAAAAAACGGTGTCCTTTATCGCCAGAAGCCAGGTACAATTAAACTACCCACACTGAAACCGAAATCCGAAATGTATTTTGACCCTCTCGGCGCCCTGTGCTTGTTGAGCGCGTCTCGGTCGGTGACGTTTGTTACGTAGAGTCGTTCAATACTCACATTAGCGAGCTGTATTATTGTTGGGAGGAGAATATGTTTTACAAAATCAGATAGTCGTTATCCAAGTGTGCTCACTTTAAACGTTTGGGCGTCGCTGTGTTACACATCTACTGTTTGGACGAAAATGACCGATCTGACAGACTCCCTGGCCAAAGAAGGCTGGTAGGTAGCATGGCAGCTAACGTCAGTTGGCTACAGCTAACTCACTGAGGTGCCAGATTGATATTAGCTAACAACACTAATCATAAGCTATACCTTTAGCTACATGGGGGGTTTTGCGAGAGCACGAATTTTGCCAAATTACTCCCTGCAGGTTGTTCAGGTTCTGGCAAGTTCATTAGCTCGTCTGAAGTGAAACTAAGGCAAAGTTAACCAAGAGCTAGCGAGATAAACACCGTTAGCTAGCTAAAACAGACTTAGCATGTCATTAACATAACTCAAACTACTGACGCTACGGGTTAACTTACCGATATGTGCATGCAGGGACGGTCAGAGAGCACCTGAGCTGAATTTAAAAAGTGCTTTTGAAAGTCTGAACTTCTCAACAGCACGCACTATATCTAGCTTACCAGGATACTTCACTGACTGTAGTCCACCTTCGTCTTCAAAACATCCGAATATGAACATTAATCCAGTTGTGTGTTTTTCTCAATGAGATGGCACCTACAGCAGTGTTGCAACGCATTTATTATTGTGATATTACACTGATGACTTTTTTTAAATATACTTTCTTATACTATACTATACTGTGTTTGTAGTATTAGGAGATTAGTTGAGATTTACGTGCAGCATTGCAGGATCTAGGTGCTGTATCGTAGGCATCTGGACTTACTTCAGTCTCTTGATGATGTTTCACCTCTCACCCAGGAGGCTGCTTCAGTTCTAACTAACTGATGAATATGTTTTATAGAATTAGGTAGTTGTTATTCAAGTATGCTCACTTTTTGGCGTCACTGTGTACACATCTAGTTTTAATCTGACAGATTCCCTGACCAAGAGTTGTTTTCAGCTCTAACTAACTAAAGAGGCCTCTGCTGCCTCTCTCATGAGAGGTGAAACATCATCAAGAGACTGAAACAAGTCCACTCGCCTATGATCCTGGATGACTGAGAACCTTCATCATCTTTATTGCAGGATATGCTCATGTCTCACTTGGAACCTCTGCTACCTTTTTCCGATTCCGTCTCCATCCCTCCCCTTTGTTGTTGTCTTCCAGGTACCTAAGTGATGAAGGCATAGCAGAACTTAAAGGATCTGCTGAGAAAATAACACACAGTGACATTATACGTATTGCACTTGACGTAAGTTTTGAATCTTACAAGTTTTACACACATCTTCCAGTGTAACAGCAGTCTACCCAGCAGTGTGAAGATACTGTATTAAACTGTGATTGAAACTTATCCACCAGCTGTTGTGGGAAATGGTTTTGAACTGCTGTTATAATTCATTGGGAAACAGTTGTAAACTGGCAGTTATTGAACCTACTAGTGGAGGTAGACTTGAGCTGGGTGTTATGGCCTTCTAATTATATTGCAATATTTACAGGCTATAATGTGTTACACGTTTTTTGATAAAGTATCATCAGTAATCACTTTACTTTGATCTATCTAAGCCTATATGTAGTGTCCTAACACAGTTCTGATGTAATATGGATATACTGCCCAGCCATAATGAGAACAATATTATGGAGGCTAATGCTAATTTGTGTCATTGTATGAACCACTATTGGCGGACCCAGTCTCAGCTCTTCAGATTATTTGGAACATTCCCATCAAACTATTTACATTTTCTTGTTTGAAAAACAAGTTCTTTGCTCACCTGCTAGCTTATTATCAGAAATTAACATAAGAGCAAAGGCATATTCATTTTGCAGAGATCAGCTGTGATGGTCTAGCATTAATATATATATATATATATATATATATATATATATATATATATATATATATATATATATATATATATATATATATATATGAACATAAACAATAGACAAAGAGGTACAAAACGTTTTAGAATTGGTCTAGTAAGGGACACCGGTTGCAATAGTTTTAATGTAATTAACATAATCCCACAGGGCAACTGTGCTGTATGTCCACTAGAGGTGATCACAATTGGTGATCAGCCCCAAAAATCCTAATTGGAGCACCCTTATGTAATCGATTAGAGCTTGTAGCTGGGCCTGACCTAAACCAGGTCATACAGGACAGGTTAGGGTTTGGCAGATTTCCAATTTTTTTTACAGGTTTGTTATGAGGCTTAATACCTGACTTGACCAGAAATACCAAATTCCATCAATCGTTGTCACACATGACTCTACCCATGAATGACAGCAACACTATAGTCCATGATGGTTCTGTGACACATTGTAACTGTTCTTACTCTGAAGTTAAACATCAAAATAATAAATATGATTACACTTCAGTAGAGTGAAACTTGAGAAAAGCTGACAGAGGCGACAGTTCAAGTAGTCCATGGACGTGAATCTTGCAAGTCGATAGTTTTCTCAAAACACATTCTCGCAAATGTTTTACAGTACAAGCTTTGTTAAGAAATAAAGTATTTCTGCCCGCTGAAGCGCTAGGGGGCTGTTGGTTTGAAATGGGTACAAGAAGTGAGTGAGTTTGTATTAACAGCAGATCTGAACAAGGCTTCACTCTGCAGGCTAAAAAAACCCCATGAGCTGCAGCATAACCTGCGCCAACTCGTTGACGTTGGTCTAAGTAGTATAGTGGCACTGTATGAATAACTTAAGTCAAGTACAAGATAACAAGACATAAGCACTGCACCACATATGGAGCTGAGCTAATATGCTCATCCCGAAGCTCTTGCTAACCATCCACATGCTGTGAGTTCTCTCCACCTGACGTTACGCCTGACAAATGCTGGTTCAATCCGATGGCACAAAATCAAGAGTTGAATCAGGATTTTAGATAAGACTGTGATGCTGTTTACCTGACCCACAGTAGCAGACAATTCCAGAACGTACAATAGGTGCTTTTACCGCAGAAGCTTTGACCTTTGCGTCCTGGCCTAGAGTGCCCTCCAATTATCTCCGACCGCTAGGCAACTTA